>NC_082663.1:122941969-123245000 GCF_025265405.1 Mesoplodon densirostris | reverse complement strand
TGTATCTCATTTGATATGTATTTTTGTATGTTTTAGAATGTATATATTTATAACATAGCCCATTTATTTCTAAAGAAATAAATACGTATATGCTGGGATGTACATTCATTTTTTTTTCCTCATAGGCACATCTTTAAAATTTTCACTTACTGTTAATTTCAAAATTTTATCTCACTAATATGACTATTATTAGTAAATACAATGTGATAAAATAAGCCTCATTATCTTTGAAAATCTCGATTTAACATCTGTAATACTTTTAATTCAGCAACCCAAAGATCTGTCACTATGTTAGTTTATTTTGATTGATTTTAATGGCTGTCAAAGCTGAAAAAAAAAAATCTCCCAAAGAGAAATAGATCTAAATTAAAGAATTGCATTATTGGTTGTGCTTGAAATCATGATACTAAGTTTTCCTCCCATCCACCAATTATGCAAAAGTGCTTGCTGTAATTTAACATGTTAAGTTTCCACTTCCCTGATGTCAGTCAGTGGTTCTTTTAGTTGCATTCTTGCATTTTTAATAAATGGAGTCAAAGCCAACTGAAACTCTGTACTATGAAGATTTGTAAAATCATTGGAAAATTCTGTGTGTCAGGCCCTAAGAAACCTTCATGGTTTCCTCCTCCTGAAGTCCAGGCCTTGGTAGAATCCCCCTCCCTTGAGTATGGGTGTGACATGCGACTGGCTTCCAGCCAATAGAATATGACAATGGTGATTTGATGTCACTCTCATGATTATGTTTGGTTATATTAGATTCTGGCTTAGCAGACTGAAATGAGAGACTCTCCTTGTGGTCTGGAGGAAATGAGTGGACATGCTGGAGAAGCCCACATAGCAAGAAACTGTGGTGACCCTGAGGTCCTGTGAACAGCTTCTAGGACCTACAGGCAGTCTCTAGTTAGCAGCCAGCAAAAATCTTGGGGCATAACAGTCAGAAGGAAATGAATTCTGCCAGCAACCTAAATAAACTTGGAAGCAGATTCTTCTGCAGTTGAGCCTCCAGATAAAAACACAGTTCAGCTGCCACCTTAACTGCAGCATGTGAAACCCTAGGCAGTAAACCCTAAACAGTGCCCACACTCCTGACCCAGGGAAACTGTGAGATAACAAATGTGTGTGTTTTTTGTTTTTGTTTTTGTTTTTGTTTTTGCCGTACGTGGGCCTCTCACTGCTGTGGCCTCTCCCGTTGCGGAGCACAGGCTCCGGACGCGCAGGCTCAGCGGCCATGGCTCACGGGCATAGCCGCTCTGCGGCATGTGGGATCTTCCCGGACCGGGGCATGAACCCGTGTCCCCTGCATCGGCAGGCGGACTCTCAACCACTGCGCCACCAGTGAAGCCCGTGTGTGTTGTTTTATGCTGCCAAATTTCTGGTAATTTGTTGTACAGCAATGGTAAACACATCCTGCTTCTAATTTGTTTAAGTGTACAGATATGAGATTTTTTTATAGTTGGCACATGATCGTGTTTACAGAATCAGAAAGCAATGGAAATATATCCACATATCTATTTTCCAAATGCTCTATCCAGAACAAGAATTTCCTTTGTAAAAGTCTGCTTTTACAAAAGTAGGTATAAAGTCTACCGTAATTTAAAAGTCTTGATTTTTGAAAGTTTTAAATTTTTAAAGTTAATCACATCGTTGTAGCCATTTGTGCTTTTGTGAATTTGACTTCTTGACTGTATTAGCTTACTTATGAATGATATGATGAATGAATTTCAACTTTAGTACTATGTATGTAACATTATCCCAGAAACTTCTTAAAAAATTTCTAATCAGAGTGTTGTAGAAAAAAATGGGGCATGACAGGATGGTCATGTTCCAGTGAGTCCCTGGGATGGGGCGCTGAGTAAGGGTCCTTGACTTCACGAAGGAAAGAATTTAAGAGTGAGCCATAGTAGAGTGAAAGCAGGTTTATTTAGAGAGATACACACTGCATAACAGAATGCAGTCCATCTCAAAAGGCCAGAGTAGACCCCAAGTGTGGAGGTGGTTAGTTTTTTACGGGCTGGGTAATTTCACAGGCTAATGAGTGGGAGGAATATTCTAACTGTCTTGGAGAAGGGATGGACATTTCTATGAATTGGGACACCACGCACTTTTTGCTTTTATGGTGGGCCTCAGAACTGTCATGGCACCTGTGGGTGTGTCACGTAGCATATGCTCATACTCAGGATGAACATATAATGAGGCTAATGGAAGTCAAATCATCTGCCGTCTTGGGCCTAGTGGGTTCTACTGTTTTTTCAGTATCCTGTTTTTCTTAATGATGATGTCATTCTTTTAATGGTTGTGCCCTGCCTCCTTCCTTCCTGTCTCAAGAGAAGCCACTCTATCAGTGAATACACTTAAATATTTCTTCATAAAACATTGTTTTAATTATAGAAGTTATCTACTCTAGAAAATATATCTTCTCTAGTTATCTTTACTTTAGTGACACACCAAAAACAGGCAATTCTTCATGTTGTTTATTATTGAAACCTGATCTAGCAAATGGCATACATCAAGACATTTAGAAATATCTGTACTTTCCTCTTCGCTGTAGGATAACACTCCTGTCCTGTATCATCTGTTCCAGAAGTTATTTCTTCCAGTCTTCAGCAGCATATTCTATGTATATTCCAAAAGTGTTCTGCTCCTGTGGTATAATAAAAACATAATCCTGGATCTTTGGCCCTGGTTTCTGGCACAGAGCTCCTAAAACTCTTGGAATTTCCTAAGTGGTAGAAGTCTTTTGTTATTCGTAACAACCCCCTTTCTGACCATACCTGAATTTATGCTAATGAGGTGACTAAAGGCAGGACCCCTAGATAACTTCAAGTTAGGAGCTGGTCAGCAGAAAGACCAAGCTTGTGATTAAAGGACTGGAACATGCAACCCCACAGCTTGACCTCTGGGAAGGAGTGGGGGCTAGAGATTGAGTTCAGTCACCAGTGGCTAATGATTTAATCAGTCTTGCCTATATAAAGAAACTTTGACAAAACTCTTGAATGAAAGGGTTGGTGAGCTTCTGGGTTGGTGAACACATCGACACGCTAGGAGCATGACATGCCTGGAGAGGGCATGGAAGCTCTGCACTTGGGCCTCCTCTGTTCCATTTGGTTGATCCTGAGCTGCATCCTCCCTCCCCATATCTTGCCCTATGCATCTCTGCCATTTGGCTGTTTCTGAACTGTATCCTGTGAAAGCTAAGAGGAGATAGTGTATTCAAAAGGACAGACTGTTATGCTGAATCCTGCCTAAAGAGCCACTAAGATGAGGACATTGCATTGGCAAAATGGAAGTTACTAGGAACCTTGACAAGAGCAGTTACAGTGGAGTAGCTGGGAAGAAGCCAGCTTGTGAGTAAATAACAGTGAGTTGAAGGTTAGAAAGTGGACTCCACATATGTAAACAAGTCTTTTGAGAAGTTTAATATAAAAGGGAACAGAGAAATGGGGCTGTGTCTAGAAGAATATGTGGGGTTAAGGGAAAGTTTGGTTTTGTGATTTGTTGATTTTATGATGAGAGATCTTGGAGCATGTTTGTTTGCTGAGAAAAGTGAACCAGTACAAAGAAAAGAGAGAAACACATGGAAGGGAAGGGGACGAAATCTGGAGCACAGAGGAGGAGCTGGCTTTGAGAGCAAGAAGGTCTTGACTTCAGTGTGGTTAGAAGTAGGAGAGAATTCAAGATTGTAAGTATAGATTGGTTTGGTCCTTTGTTTGTCGAAAGACGAGGAAGTTTTCCCTGGTGACTTCTAATTTCTTGATGCAGCATGAGGGTATCTCATCATTAGTGGAGGAAAGAATGTGGGAAATATGAGGAAATAGGGAGGAGGCATGAAATAATCTTCTGAGAAAAGAGGGAATCCAACCTACTGGAGAAACAGTAGGATTACTGGAGTGCATTGAGTACCTCACGGAGGTATAACAGGAGTTAAAGTGAAAATAACTCTGTTTGTGAATTTATCTCATACCATTCATGTGCTCAGCTGCAATCTTAAAGAAGGCAGATGATGTTCATGTGGGCTGAGGTTTTTCCCACAGAAGCTGGAGAAGGGAATGATGGACAGTCAAGCTAAGTGGATTTGTAAGGGAGTTATTATAATGATGGATGATGGAATCAAGACTAACTAAGATGGTAAATGAAGCCAGAAGGGGCTTTGGGCAGGGGGTGGGGAAAGGAGCAACATGTTGTGTCCTATACATTCTCTCAGATATGAAGGGACTGACCTTAATCAGTTGACAAGCCAAAAGCTTGGATCACAAAATGGTAGGTTTGCCTGCTCAGTGCCATGCACCTGGTTTGGATTTTTCTTTTCTCTACAGTGATTGGCTTGAACACTTACTTATCTTCTTACTTAATCCTATCAGTACTTGTTTAACTAAAAATTTGGCACTGGTTTTCCCCAGTCACCTCGAGGTGAAGCCTTCATTTTCATTATATTAGTAATGCCTCTGAAGTAAGATTCCTTTCTTTGCTTTCTTACAAAAAGCATTTAACTCAAGATCATTTCAAAGTCAGTCATTTTCACCTTTTCCACTTAGTGTTTAATGTGCAAAACGAACAGACCAGCCATGTTGCTCTTACACAGCCTCAGTATCATTTAAGATATTTACCTCATTAGTCCACTTACAGTCTCTGTCAGCAAATAAAGTGCTTGAGACATGCCAATGAAAACACACCTGTGATTAGCATCTAAATTAAATCATCCAATGTCCTATGATTTGCTTCTTAGCATAAATCATGTCTAACCACTAGTATGCTTCCAAGGTCAGCAAGTTTAGACTCTGGTTGTTCTACAGAAGCAGTTGAAAATAAAAATACCTTAGTGGGGCTTCCCTGGTGGCGCAGTGGTTAAGAGTCCACCTGCCGATGCAGGGGACAAGGGTTCGTGCCCCGGTCTGGGAAGATCCCACATGCCGCGGAGCGGCTGGGCCCGTGAGCCATGGCTGCTGAGCCTGCGCGTCCAGAGCCTGTGCTCCGCAATGGGAGAGGCCACAACAGTGAGAGGCCCGCGTACCACAAAAAAAAAAAAAAAAAAAAAATAACTTGGTGATCAATTACTTCTTGAAACGTCTGTTTTTACAATGTCCAAGATTGAACTTGGACCTCATTCCAAAAAATGGGAGGCCCAAAATTTATGGAAATGTATAAGTATCTTTTGAGTATGGTCCTGCACCATCACTTTAAGGTACAAGACCCACTCTTGCACAGTGCTTCCATGATCACAAAAATGTCATCCTCAAATATCCACATTGACCATGGTCTTCATTCTGACCTGACCCAGCTTGTGCTTTGCTTCCTACATGTCCTCACTTCTCACTTCTCTCTTCTACATAACATCTGGCACTATTGACCTGGCTTCATCTTTTTGCTTTTTCCTTTAGCCTCAGTGAGACTCTCCCCTGACTATGTCATGTTTTGGACGTGCTGTATAATAAGCATCCTCTCTGGCTTGGAGTGGCCTCTGGAAGCATAGACATTGACATTGGTATTCAGAAGCACCACACTCCCTGGGTTTGCCTCGACCACAGTGTAGACAATATGCGCCTCATCAATATTGTATTCAAGTGCTGAAATGGCAGTTAGCAAGTCTTACATGTCTGCCAAGAGTCAGTCTTCTGTGCATAGGCCCGTCTGTCCTGAAGAAGCTCCAAGGATAGTGTTTGCCACACAGATGCCGTTTAATGAATATTTGAATGCATAATAATAATAGATAATACATGGACTGTTTACTGTATGGCAATATTACCAAGCATTGTGTGATTTATATAACTTAACTTTCAAAATAACCGCATGAGGGAGGTACTGTTATACCTTCAATCATTATGTTAATACAGTACAGGGGAAGATTTTAACTCAACTTCCTCCTTCACCCCCATTTCTGGTCAGTGAGGAGACTGAGTTTTTGGACAGTTCTAAGTCTCATGACTATAATCATAGCATCCACTGCAGCACTCCCATTCCTAGCCTTAAGCAGTGGAGCAAGCACTAGACCCTGAAGTCAGGCTAAGTGTCAGTGAACCTAAGACCTAACATGGATAACTAATGTGCATTGAGCATTTTCTACAAGCCAGGCCTTGTGTGTTATCACATTAAATCTTCACTGCCTCCTCTAGGTATTGTTTTAACATGTCAAGTAAGGCTTAACAGTTTTAACATGTCAAGTAAGGCTCCAAGAGGTAAGCGATTCATCCAAAGTTACCCAGCTAGTAAGTGGTGGAGCTAGAAACAAACCCAGTTCAGTCTGGCTCTGAACCCAGTAGTATTCTTAGCCACTGTACTTTACTAAAGGAGTGAAACTTTATGTTGTAAAGTCATGTTTCAAGACTGTTTCATCTTGAACTTCTACAAAAACTCAGTTGACCAAATGTTTACCTAAGATACTGCCTTATGAAGTCTTACAGTTGGATCAAAGTTGAAGTATTGATTTAGAAATTGCCTCACCAGTTAACAGTTCCCTTTCCTCTCTCAAATATGGTCAATACTAAGAAAAAGGAGGAACAGAGTTTTTCACACACAAGGGAAACCTTCTCTGGAGTGGAAATGGGGCCATTGTTTGACCCTACTCATTGATTTGTGTGAACTTTTCTTCCACTCTTTTTTTTTTTTTTATAAATTTATTTATTTATTTTTGGCTGCATTGGGTCTTCGTTGCTGCGCACCGGCTTTCTCTGGTTGCAGCGAGCGGGGGCTACTCTTCGTTGCAGTGCGCGGGCTTCTCATGGCGGTGGCTTCTCTTGTTGCGGAGCACGGGTTCTAGGTGCACAGGCTTCAGTAGTTGTGGCACACAGGCTCTAGAGCGCAGGCTCAGTAGTTGTGGCACACGGGCTTAGTTGCTCCGCGGCATGTGGGATCTTCCCGGACCAGGGCTCAAACCCGTGTCCCCTGCATCGGCAGGCGGATTCTTAACCACTGCGCCACCAGGGAAGCCCTCTTCCACTCTTAATGTGAGTTATAGCTGGGAATTGAGATAACTGAAGCAAATTCTGAAACGTTGGGGTTTTTTCCAGCTATCATTCCTTTTGTTTTTATTGAAGTATAGTTATTTACAATGTTGTGTTAGTTTCAGGTGTATGGCAGAGTGATTCAGTTATTAAATATATATTCTTTTTCAGATTCTTTTCCCTTATAGGCTATTACAAAATATTGAGTATAGTTCCCTGTTCTATACAGTAGGTCCTTGGTTATCTATTTTATATATGGTAGTGTGTATATGTTAATCCTGAACTCCTAATTTATCCCTCCTCCTCTTGCCCCTTTGGTAACCATAAGTTTGTTTTCTAGGTCTGTGGGTCTATTTCTGTTTTGAAAATAAGTTCATTTGTATCATTTTATTTAGATTCCACATATAAGTGATATCATATGATATTTATCTTTCTCTGTCTGGCTTACTTTGCTTAGGATGATAATCTCTAGGTCCATCCATGTTGCTACAAATGGCATTATTTCATTCTTTTTTATGGCTGAGTAATATTCCATTGTGTATGTATACCACATCTTCTTTATCCATTCATCTATCGATGGACATTTAGGTTGCTTCCATGTCTTGGCTATTGTAAGTAGAGCTGCAATGAACATTGGGGCACATGTATCTTTTCAAATTATGGTTTTCTCCAGATATATGCCCAAGAGTGGACACTTTGTTAGTAAAAGAAAAGCAAAGCTGTCAGTTGAGGTCTTGAGTTAGGTATAAGGGTTTCCTCTGGAATGAGTGGGCTGCCTGACTCCTGTCTCAATGGATCAGGCTCCTCTGCTGGGGTTTCATGGCCATGAGAACTTGTCTCCTGCCAATCTGTCCAATTCCAGTCCTCATACTTTTTGATGATCCAGCAGGCCAGTCCCCACTTCTATACCTGCACTCATGTTGTTGCCTTTTTGTCTCTGTCCTGCTCACTTACTCAAATTTGCCTGCCACTTCGTCTAACACCAACCGTGATCTCACCTTCTGCACAAACTCTTACCTGTTTTGTGTACTAAGGGTACAAACTTTGGCGTTCAGAAGACCTGAGTTCAAATCTCAAAGCTTCTACTTATTGTGTGCCATTGAGTAAATTGTTGAACTTCTCTAATATTGTGACTGATCAGACCTTCCTCAGGAGTTGTAAGAATTAGATTAAATCACACATGTAGAACACTTAGCTCAGGGTCTGGCATGTAGCAAGTGATTATTAAATATTATTTACCTCTTATGATTTCCACTAAGAGCCCTTTATGCTAAGCTGTACTCTCAAGGGAAAGGGAAAGACTCATAATATTTATTCGGGCTGATAAGGCGGGAATGGTCTTAGGAGACAGTCTATGGTAACTTGTCTCCAAGAGGGCCACCATCAATCCTTTTCTATATTCCTATATTTTTATGCCACTGTACCATCTAAATGTAAAATCTATTCCTCCCCCATCCCTCTGAACTTAGCTAGCCCTTAGTGATTTATTTGACCCCAAAAATGTAGCAGAAGTGGCATTTTTTACAAGAAGAGGTTCTGTGAAGACTTGCAGCTCCCTCCAGGTCTCTTGAAACAGTCCCTCTAGGAGAAGTTGACACCAGGTAATAAATTCATCTATTCCAAAATTACTGTGTTGTGAAAGACCCAAGTCACATGGAGAACCCCAGGAAAATAAGAAACAAATTGAAACATGTGAAGAGAGGCAGAGACATCAAGGAGCATGGTGACTCCACTCGTGTGAGTAAAGACCCATCTTGGAAGTGGCTTCTCCATACCCAGCTACCCTAACTGATACTCTGTAAGACTTGAAACCTTGAAATTCCTGGAAGAAAACAAGGGAAAATCTCCTTGACATTGGATTTGGCAATGATTTTTTGGATATGACACAAAAAGCACAGACAACAAAAGCAAAAGTAAACAAGTGGGACTACATCAAACTAAAAATTTTCTGTGCAGCAAAAGAAACAACAGAATGACATAGCAACCTATGGAGAACATATTTGCAGACCATATATCTGATAAGGGGTTAATATCCAAAACATATAAGGAACTCATACAGCTTAACACCAAAAAAAAAAAAATTTAAAAATGGGCAAAGGATCTGAATAGATTTTTTTTTCCCAAAGAAGACATACAGCTGGCCAACAGATGTATGAAAAGGTGTTCAAAATCACTAATCATCAGGGAAATGCAAATCAAAACCACAATGAGGTATCACCTCACACCATTAGGATGGCTGTCATCAAAAAGACAAGAGATAAAAAATGTTGGTGAGGGGCTTCCCTGGTGGTGCAGTGGTTGGGAGTCCGCCTGCCGATGCAGGGGACACGTGTTCGGGCCCCGGTCTGGGAAGATCCCACATTCCATGGAGCGGCTAGGCTCGTGAGCCATGGCCGCTGAGCCTGCGCGTCCGGAGCCTGTGCGTCCGGAGCCTGTGCTCTGCAACGGGAGAGGCCACAACAGTGAGAGGCCCACATACTGCAAAAAAAATAAAAAATAAAAAATAAAAGTGTTGGTGAGGATGTGGAGAGAAGGGAACCCTTGTACACTCTTGGTGGGAAAGTAAATTGGTGCAGCCACTATGGAAAACAGTATGAAGGTTCCTTAAAAATATAAGTACCATATGATCCAGCAATACCAATTCTGGGTTTATGTTCAAAGGAAATGAAATCAGTACTTCGAAGAGATAACTGCACTGCCATATTCACTGCAGCATTATTCACAATAGCCAAGATATGGAGACAACCTAAATGTCTGTCAATAAATAAATAAAGAAAATTGTGTGTGTGCATCTGTATACATACATACACACACCCCCCCAAACTCCCACATACACAATGGAATATTATGCAGTCATAATAGGGAAATGCTACCATTTGTGACAACTTGAATCAACTTGGAAGCCATTATGCTTCCAGGTGAAATAAGCCAGGCACAGAAAGACAAATACCATTTGATATCACTTATATGTGGTATCTAAAATAGTAGAACTCACAGAAGCAGAGCATAGATATGTGGTTGCCAGCACCTGGGGGAAATGGGGAGATGTTGGTCAAAGGATACAAACTTTCAGTTATAAGTTGAATAAGTCCTGGGTATCTAATGTACAGTACAGTGATCATAGTTAATAATACTGTATCGTATGTCTGAAATTGCTTAAGAGAATAAATTTTAAGTGATCTCATTACACAAGAAAAAAATGCTAACAATGTGAGATAACAGAGGTGTTAGCTTGATTGTGGTAATCATTTCACAATGTATACATATATCAAATCATCATGTTTTACTCTTTAAATATATACAATTTTTATTTGTCAATTATACCTCAATAAAGCTGGGGGGAAAATTAAAAATGTATTTAGAAAATAAAAACTTTTTCTAATTTTAAAAAAGAAAGAAACCACCCAAACAAATTCTTCCCAAATTCCTGATCCACAAAGCTATTAGCAAAATAAATTGGTTGTTTTAAGCCACTGTGTTTGGGGGGTAGTTTATTATGTAGTAACAGATGATAGAGCACAGTCTTAGCCTCTTGAGGTTGACATAATGGAGGATGGCAGTGCTGCAATGACATCTCCCTTGATGGCTGGTGTGGGAAACAAAACAGGATTAGGTATCCCCTTGAGACTGTCCCTTTTCTCCTGTTCCTAAAACTGACCTGGGAGTTATCTCTGTTATAAAGAGATTTTAATATACTGTGTGGTAGAATGTAAAATAGTTAAGAACAAAGCTTTGGCGTCATAAAAATGTAGGTTTACAATGTGACTTTGCCACTTATTAGCTACGTGACCTTAAACAAAATGCCTAACATTTCAGAGCTTCTATTCCCTCATTTGTAAAATAGGATAATTCTTACCTCTCAGGGTTTTATACAACTTAAGTGAAACAATGAGCATAAAGCACCCAGCAGAGATCCAGGCACAGAGTAAATGTTCAATAGATACTAACCATGACTATTAATATGCATGTACTGTATTCACTTTGGTGATTCACCTTCTCTCTCCATGATTCCACAGCAGAAAATCTTGAACTTTATACCATATCTTTAGAAAATCTAATTTGTACCACAACATCCAGGCAATATTTACTTATATTGACAATATTAGTTCTCACGGACAATGATTTTCCCAATCTGAATAAGGGGAGCTGAGTCACTGGTAGGTAATCCAATTGCTAATGGCTTGAAATCAGAATATTCACTTTATCGAGGTCAGGCTGTCATTTTAAGGGGAATATTGAAGTAAGAAGTTTCTGCTTGTTATTCACACTTCCTACCAGATTTGGACTGCCTTTATTTGCGCTCACATAGTAGATTCCTGTGATTATTACATCACAGTGTTAGCCAGTGATCACAAGAATCAAAGGATACACAATGCTACATGGGAGTTCTTGGACTCTTATTAGCTTGTTGCACCCTGCAAGCACTAGTCTGCAGCAGTTTCCAATAGTTTACGGCATTCCCCAAAGTCCACAGCCAGGGCCTAAGAGCCCCACAGGCCAGATGGCTCCCCAGTTCACTCACATTATATGTTCATTTTGGCTTGTAGATCCTACAAGGTTAAGAAGAAACCTGCTTTTCAAAGACTGGAACAGGGTTATTTCTTAGAACATGGAGAATAAAGGTCCCAGAGGTGGTATTTATTCATTCTGCAAACATTTGCTAAGGCTTAGCTAAGTGCCAGGCATGATGCTAGGTGCTGAGGACATAGCAGTGAACAAGCTCGAGTGTGCACAACCACAAATAATTTTTAAGTAAGACAGACACTTCAAAAAATCACTCAAATAACCTTTGAATACATGCTATGAAGGGGAAGTAGACGGTGGCTTTCCATTAACCAGGGAATTAAGATTGAGTGTCCAGGAATGCTTCTCTAGGAAAAGCACATCTAAGCGGTAGCTTAAAGATTGAGTAGGAATTAGCCAAGAGAGGGGAGTAAAGAGCATGTGCAAAGACCAGGCCTGCCCCTTGGTTGGCTCTAGGACAGGAGTGCAAATGGAGGGTCCAGGTCCAAAGTCCAGCCTCTTCCTTTCTGCCTCCATTCTGTAAGGGGATTTATGCTTATATGTGGACGCCCATCCTAAACATTCAAGCTCTTAACCCATCGCAAGGCAAATAGCCACCCAGAGTTATGCACTCTGTGATGTGGTGTGCCTTGAAGGTGGCAAACTCTGGGAAGAGGCCTCTCACATGCTCTAAAAGTTGGGTCCCCAGAGAGTGGCCTAGAAATGGATACACGACCTGGGCTCCAGGCAAGCACATCATCTTGCTCTGTGGACTCTTTATCCCATTGTGGAAATAAAGCCAGAAAAGAGCCAGAGTGGGCGTTTATAAAGTACAGGCCTGGCAGGGCCCTCATTGTCAGGCCTTTGGACAATACAAGACCAAGCCCTAGGCAGGAACTCATCTGCAGACTCTGTGACTTAGAAGTCTGGACATGCATCAGTGAGTTCTCCTGGAACCTGGCGCAAAACTGTGTCTGAGCCTACACATGTGTGCATGTTTCTAGGAGGTGTTTCACAGTTTCCTTCAGCCTCATGAAGAAATCCCTAACACCCCAAGTGTTAACAATCACTAGAGCTGTTAGACATTGTCCAGATGACTCTGAGGTCTCTTGGAACTCAGAGCTTCTGTGATTCCCAGACAACCTCTACTCCCAAAACTGGCTCTCTCACCCTAGCCTGGCTGTAAAGAACCCAGGAGAACGAGGCTGGATAAGGAAATATTTGAACATTAATTGAAATTCCTTTCAATTTTATGTCCTTCATACTCACATAAGACTTCTAAACATTTTGGAAAAGCCATACGGCCATCCGTTGGAGAATGTAACTAGCCTTCTTCCAAAGCACTAAATTTCTCGGCAGCTAGGAAAGGCTATCACCAAAATTTTATTACTTCTCCCCCAGTCTAGAAAGAATGCATTTTAGGGGGAAAAAAAAGAGTGTTGGCAGGGATACATGAAAATGTGGAATCTAATACCCAGGCATCTATTTCACTTAATTATTTTGCTGACAGAAAAAGTCTTAAAGTATCTTTTTTGAGTTTCTTTTGCTGGTGGTAAAGAGTGTTTACCTCCATTTCTTCATTCTTTTACCTAGAGGGACCACTTGGAGTTGTTTTCCTCAGTTTTGTCTAAAAGTAAGAGTTAAACTTATTTCATAAAATTAAGAGATTATGAGATTGTTCCAAAGAGCTCAAGCGGCTTTGGGGTTTTAGAATTGGATTCTCCTACATAGAGGCTAATACAGTGCAGTCATATCTAAGGATAGTGGGGGAGGTGTTCTCTGATGGTAGCTTTTCCAGCCCAAAGAGAATTCGTTCTCATAACCATGTCTTTACCCACCACCACTGTTTAGGAAGCAGGGTCTCAGGACAGAGTTAATGTTTATTTAGTGTTTATTATGTGTCAACTCTCTATCAAGCCCTTTACACACGTTAACTCGCTATTTCACCGATGAGAAAAACAAAGATCAAAGAAGTTTGGTAACCTAGATGGTAAGGGGTAGAGTGAGTCTTTGAAGCCAGATCTAATGGACTCCAAAGTCGTTGCTCTCCACCTCCGTGAGGATATAAGGAAGAAAGAGGCCCTCTTTTAAAAAGACAGACTCATGCGAGGGACACTATGCGAGCATAAATTCATACAGGGCTTGTAGTGTACATGAGCACTCAAGAGACAGGAAATGGGCTGATTAGTACCAGATGGGGCTCGTAAGACAGTTGCATGTGCAGTCCTGCAGGGGGTGGACGGCAGAGTTTCTGCCTGAATGCACACCCTTGCTTCTTACTGCTCTGCTCTGCACTGAGTCTCCTTTGGGAAACATTTGTCCAGAGCAGTTTTCAGGTAAGGATGGGGTTGGTGTGGGGTTTTTTTTGCTCAGGCATAACAGGAAGCAGTGGCTTCTTGTGTTCTCATGAATACACTATGATCTCCAGATGGACCTGACAGACGATCATTCTCAAGAAAGATAAAGTGGAAAATATCGGGTCGCAAGAATCCTCTTACAATAACATTCAACAACCTTTGACTTCATCAGTCTCAAGAGAAAGGCGGCTTTGGGGTGGTAGCTAATTATTACAATAATAATGATGACTGACATTTGTTGACGATGTCAAGCCTTATGTTCATCCACTCAGAGAATCTGCAAAACGATCCCAGGAGGTGGCTACTAGTATCCCCGTTTTATAGATGAGGACACTGAAGCTATAAGGAGGTTAAGTGGCTACCAGCCTAAGGTTGGTCAAACACTAGGAAGTGGCAAGGCTAAGATTGGAAACCAAAAAAGCATGCTAATTTGTAGAACCACAGTCTTGAGCACAAGCTGCCTTATAATGCCTGGTCCCTGACTATTGTGAAGTTAATCATTTATCTTTCTGGATGAAATCACAATGTGAGGTGATCACTTTGGAAAATGCAAGCATGAGACCACAAGGAGATGCTTATCACTAAGTTTCACCCATTTCCTTTTTAAAGTATTGCCCCCAATATACAGAGAAAATAAATAAGTCCCTAAAAATCTATGTTGTTATCTGTGGAGGATGATGCTTGAGGGAATTACTGAATGGAACTGGGGAAATCACAGATATTAAAATGGGCCACTAGGTCTCTTGTTTTACATGTTCATAACATTAAGGGCTATCATTGATGCTAAAGCCACAGCCTAACACCAGCATCCTGTAGTCATCCCTCAAAGAAGAAAAGAAAGAACCCCAGAAGTGAGGATCTCTCCCCCCCACCCTTCCCCCACCCTCTGTCATGTCTTTCCACTGGCATTCCTCCAGTATATTTGGAAGAGAAATCTATGGAAATCTATGAAAATTCTCAACCCAGAATCTTGGTATATTCAATATGTCAGTCCATCACTGAAGAAGTATTTCTGTACTGAGCACTTGGCAAGGCACTTTGGGCACACACAAAATAGTATTTACCTACTTTTCATGCTTTTTCCACTTAATACAATTCAATCCTCACTATAGCCTTTTGAGTTACTATTGTGTGATTCCCCCCCCCTTTTCCAGAGGAGGAAACTGAGCCTCAGAGAACCTAATTAATGAGTTTAGGGTGACAACCTAGTAAGCAGCAGACCTGAGAATAGAAACTTGGTCTGGGTGCCTTCAGCTATCTGCATGCCTACCAACTGTACTTTGTGGCTTACTATGTACCCTTCACATATCTGAATGCATTTAGATATCACTACTCCCTAAGATGTGACTCAAAGGTAAGGAAAATGAGACTCAGAGAGGGCACCCAGAGACTGGACCCTAACCCCAGATGGGTCTGACCTCAAAGCATTTCTCATTATGAATGGCTCTATCTTGGACATTCGTGGGTATCTCTGAGCTGTGCAAGGGATATTGTGCCCTTTGCTATAGCCAACCAGTCTAGGTTTCTCCAGAAAATGTGGAGGGTCCTCAGTCTGCACAGTGGTTCTTCACCTGAAGAGTGTTTGAACAAGAATGGTTCAAATTTAATTTGACTTTAAATCTGAGGATAAATGTGTTCATTCATTCCTACTGCAACTCTAACAGCTACCAAACTGGGTAGCGGCTTCATCTCAGTTTTATACATGGCAAAAATATCAACCATGTTCAACACTTCAAGTAAACAACCAACCAAAGGCAAACATATTTACTTGAAATTTTGCAACACAGAATCAGAAAAGCATTTGGAAAACTCCAGGGTTGACAGTATAGCATCACTCTCAAGCTCTTTGAGGCAGAACTCATAACATTTTATTAGATGCTCCCAAACAGGAACCATGCCTGGCTTCCATCATGTGCAAGATCTGACATAGTGTTTGTAACCAAACACTATTTATTATCATCACTATTTTGTGTTTCTCTTGACATCAGTGCAATTATGTTTATTCTGAAGGCCTCCAACATCATCTAGAGCTGACTCCAAAGAGACTTGACAAAAGTTGTTCCAAAGATACTCTTTAGTATATCTCAGTGAAAACAAAATTTCTGAGACTAAATGAAAGGACCAAAACTTTCCCCCTTCTTTTTGACAATAGGAACTGAATAATGTGCTACAAGAGACATTGCATAAGGGTTACTGTAAAGGGTTGGACTGGATGCCCTCTAAAATTTCTTCCAACTCCTAGGGCCTCTGCTTTGTTTTCCATTTCACTTAAAATATGTCTTCTGTTCATTGTGTCCCACAATGACAATGCTTTGTTGAAATGCCCCATGAACTGATTCCATTTGAGATCTCAACTTTAAAAATTGGATTTAAAAGTGCGAGTCGCTTATAGCAAATACTGTAATTTTTATATAATTGGAGTTAATTGGAGAAATGATTGAGTTGGTGTGACATGGTATCAGCCCAACAGTGTACTCCAGAAAATACATTAGAGAACTGACACAATTCTCTTGAATCCAGCAAAAGCATGTAGATCTACCTAAGTAGATCCCAAATGTTTCTCATTAATATTTCCTAAATATCCACTCTTAAGTTAGGTGATATTTGCATCCTTTTTGTCTAGCAATTATAAGCTCCATTTCTACTATAAGTTAAGCATTGGAGACCAGTGAATGATATTTTAAAAACAAAATAAAAAGAAATATTGATACTACCCATTTGAAATACTCAGGGCTCATGGGTGAAACATTTGCTTATAAGGCATGACTATAATATGTGTACTATTGCACTTATCATACTATGTTGTAATAAGTGCTTAGAGAGCAAGTGTTCTGTTTCACTGGTCCCAGACAGGATTTGCTCTATTAACCATTCCACATTGCACATTCACAGGCAATTAACCAGATTCTTAGAATGTCCACCTATTCTCCAGGAAGAAGGAAAGAACCAAGCACAGTACACTAAGCATGGAGTAAACATTCCACAAATACTCTCAGTTTGGTTGCTTAATTGGACTGGAATCTGTTTCCATTCTTTCTGGAAATGAGGGTGCCCACTAGCACAATGGGCCAGTGAATTACTAAACATTACTGATGCCGAAATTCACTTTATATCAATATAAGCCTCCATGAGGGCTTACCTACCTGCTAGAGATGAGCTCAGGCAAAACACAATCTGCCTTAGTCAGTATTAAATTCTAAGTCCTTCGAGTACAGGTTTGGGTGTATTCCTGTTTCTCTGTGTGTGTGTTATCAGCACAAAGTGTCTAATTTTGTGATTTAGAGTCCAGCACACCCAGAATGATTGTGAGGACCCAAGAATGAGGAAGGCGAGAAGAGCTTAGTCGGCTGAATTTGAGAATGTCTGACTCATTTCTAATTCTGAGTCTCTGTATTTACTGCCCATCTGTCCTCACTCTCTTGCCCTTTTCTTTGCCAATCTGTACACATTAAAATTGCTAAGATCCACATGAAAACCTTTCACCTCAAGACGATCTAACATCTACTTAGTGCTTCCTGTGTACCAGGCTTTACATATATTATTCTGTTTGGTCTTCCAAACAACCCTCAGTGGATGTGTACCAGCATCTGTATTGTTGATGAGGACATGTGACATAGAGGTGAAGGTGACAGAGGTGGGTGGTAGGGCAGCATTTGAACCCCAGTGATTCCAAAGCCTGTACCCCTTGTTGTTGATTGTAAAGCTATGGAACTTTTCAGAACCTGCCCTGTCCCACCCAACCACACCTTATACTGCATCCCTTTAGAACTACTTTTAAACTACAAACCACAGTTCTGCACACATGACTCTGAAAATACCTTCTATTTGTCTTGTGTTACTAAATGTTGGCTTCCCAGATCAATGTTAAGGTCTTCTAGAACAGGAACTTGGCGTTCCGCCTTCTCCAGAATACAGTTTGTGTGGTGGGCTGTAGAGCCACACAGCCCAAGCTCAAGCCTAGATCCACCACTCACTAGTAGTGACTAGTGGGCAACTTACTGTGCTGTATTTCCTCACCTGCAAAATGGGTGTCAAAACTATACCTACCTTAAAGTTAGGCTTTTCTCTGGGGTGATGTAAAGAAGATAAATGTCTACAAAACTGGTAGTATTATTCTATAGATCTTTATTAAATATTAGCACCATGCTGCCAAGACTGCCGTGCTCCCAAAAAACTTCCCAAAACACATAATGTCTTCAAATTATCTGAATTATGTGAAGTATAATGTCCATGATAATGGCGAGTTTTATTGGATATGCTGATCCTGAAGATGATGAGAGAAGCCAAATGTTTTGATTTGGTTCACAGGAATGATGTAGATCAGTCAGCTTGCTATGTTTATTGTAGGGTTAGAGGATCAGAGGGATAGTCCACTGGGAAGATTTTATCACTGTAAACAGAATTAGTTACATCTTAGAGGTGGCTATTCAGAAAAAAACTGTTTGTCTTAGTCTTTGCAGGAAATTGGTTTCTAAGACCATGGTTGCCCATGTGTAATGAGTTGGCTTTGCTGGGAAACTGTTTATTTTCAACAGCCAATAGTTTCTTAATTGTTTTGCTGTTAATTAGCTAAGGATGCAGTTTAACTGAGATCAAAGTATTCAAGATGCAAAGCGTATTTAAAAGAGGAAAATGTCTAATTAGCTTCCTCTAGTACATAACTCAATTGCTTCCTAGCCAACAGGGACAACACAAGACAGAAATCAGATGTGCTTACTTGTTGCTAATTCAGTCAGAAGGAGGGGCCTGAAGAGCCTCTTTGGGTTATTAAATGACAGTTACAGAAGCTGAGGAATGTATATGTGCAAGCAAGGATGCAGGTAGGGAAAAGTTTGTTTGATGCAGAATGAGAAAGGATTTTTAAATAAGGGGACCTCCTTAAGCTACCTGAAGTTGGACCGGAAAATAATTTTCCCTAGATGGTAAGAGAATCACTGAATATTTTTTTCTTCTTCCAGTTTTGGTTGAGAGTTAAAGACAATGATAAAAATCATAATCATTAATTACACTAAGGAAGTATGGTTGGTGGGGATTCGTGTGTGAGAGAGAGAGGGAGAATTACTGAATCACTCTGCATATTATATTGAAGTGGGAAAAAATAAAACAGCAGTCACATACTGGAGCTGAAAAAGCTCTGAAGGCTACTGTTTCTCCTTGGTCCCCTCAACAGGTCTTCCAGAATTAGCCCTTTCCTCTTTCGTATTTCCCACACACCTGGAAATCACAAGCTAATTGAAAATGAGCACAGATCTACCTTGTCAGAATCCAGACAGGGTTTCTTTTAAAAAACGGATAAAGTTGAGTTTTATTTCTAAAGCCAATGCATAACCCATGTGGAATAAGGTCTTCACAGTGCATTAGGTTTGGACACATGGAGTAAATGGTTTGAATGCTTATTCAAATAATTTACTCTTTTTTTTTTTAGATGTTGGGGGTAGTTTATTAATTAATCTATTTATTTTTGCTGTGTTGCGTCTTTGTTTCTGTGCAAGGGCTTTTTCTAGTTGTGGCAAGCGGGGGCCACTCTTTATTGCAGTGCACGGGCCTCTCACTATGGCGGCCTCTCCTGTTGCAGAGCACAGGCTCCAGATGCGCAGACTCAGTAGTTGTGGCTCACGAGCCTAGTTGCTCCGCGGCATGTGGGATCCTCCCAGACCAGGGCTCAAACCCGTGTCCCCTGCATTAGCATGCAGATTCTCAACCACTGCGCCACCAGGGAAGCCCCAAAATAATTTACTCTTGTAGGCAGGGTCATGTCTTCACTGCTCTCTGCTGTGTCTCCAGCTCCTAGCAAAATGCATGGCGTGCAGTACAAAGGCTACAAATCCTGTCAAGTGGATGAGTATTTTATGAATGAATGAATAAAATAATTTGAAGTTCAAGTAAACTATTCAAACCTATTTGTTAATGATTAAAAATAGTAGTTAAGCCTACCATTTGCTGAACGTGGGCCATGTTTTGTGTTCTGTGCTAAGAGCTTTACCTGTATCATCTCCCTGGTGAGCCTGTTAAGCTCTTGGCCTTATTTAACCTGGAACTCCTTGGTAGTAAAATTATAAGCCCCATAGGACAGAAAGAACTGATGACAGGGGAAAATCTTAGTTACTAAGATTCATTTTTCAGTTCATTTGACAAAAGAATTGATTCACTGCTTGCCATATACCAGTCCTGGTACTAGGGATCCAGTAGTAAACCAGGACTCAACTTCTGCGTATATGCCTGTCCTTGCAGAGATTCTAGTCTGTAGGGGAGATTCACAAACAAAATAACGTTTGTAAATTGTTCAGTAACAGTGAAACCACCACAGTAATCAAGATAGTGTAGTATTAGTAAAGGGACAGGCACATAGATCAATGCAACAGAAAGGAGAGTCCAGAAATAGGCCCACACAAATACAGCCAATTGATTTTTTAAAGTAAACTTTTTATTTTGGAATAATTTTAGATTTATAGAAAAGTTGCAAAGATAATACAGAATTCCCATATACCCCTCTTCCAGTTTCCCTTAATGTTAACATCTTACATTTCCATGGTACATTTTATAAAGCTAAGAAATTGACATTGGTACAATACCATTAACTAAACTCTAGACTTTATTTGATTTCACAAACGTTTTTCTATTAAGATCCTTTTGGTGTCCCAGGATCTAATCCAGGATACAACATTCAAATGGCCAATTCATTTTTGCCAAAAGTGCAAAAGCACTTAAATGGAAAGAGAATAGTCTTTTCAACAAATGGTGCTTAAGCAATTTGCATTTACATATATAAAAGAATAAACCTTACACTGTATATAAAAACTTAAAATGAATCATAGCTCCACTTACATAGATCTACATGTGAAATGTAGACACACAACACTTTTAGAAGAGAACTTTTGAGAAAATCCTCATGAACTGGCGTTAGGCCAGGAGATATTAGAAATAACACCAAAAACAGTATCTATAAAAGAAAACATTTGGAGTTCATCAAAATTAGAAATCTTTAGTTGCAAAAGAAACTGTCAAGAGAACGAAAAGTCAAGACGCAGACTGGGAAAAATATTTCCAAATAATATATTCAGAAAGGACTTATGTCCAGAATATGTAAAGAAATTTCAAAATTCAACAGTAAGAAAACAATCTACCCAATTAAAGACTGAACAAAAGACTTGATCAGACACTTCAGCAAAGATAATATAGGGATGGACAATAAGCACAAGAAAAGATGTTGAACATCATTAGCCATTAGGGAAATGCAAATTAGTGCCTCTATGATATACCACTGAGTGAGTACCCATCAGGATGGCTAAAGTTAAAGACACTGACAATCCCAAGTGTTGACAAGGTTTTGGAACAACTAGAACTCTTATACATGCTGATAGTAATGCAAAATAGTACAGCCACTCTGAAACAACAGTGTGGCATCTTATCACAAAGTTAAAAGTATACCTATAATATGACCCAGGAATCCCACTCCTGGGTATTTATAATAGAGCATGGATTGGCATATTGTGACGAGCATGAAGTCCAGTACTCTGCTTATTTCTGTAAATAAGGTTTTACTGGAATGCAGCCATCCTTATTCCTTTATGTATTGTCTATGGCTGTTTTTACGCTAGTTGCAACAGAGACTACATGGCCCACAAAGTTAAAATATTTACTGTCTGGCCTTATACAGAAAAAGGAGACCATCCCCTGCTCTAGAGAAATGAAAACATATGTCCACACAAAAACCTGTACACAGTGTTTTTACAGCAGCTCTATTCATAATCACCCAAAACTTGAGACAACCCAAATGCCCTTCAACAGATAGATGGCTAAACAAATTGTGTTGTGACCATACAATGGGAATATTTGGAAGGAATTATATTTAAAAGAAGCAAGCTATTAACATAGGCAACAACTTGGAGACTCTCAAAGGCATTATGCTGACTGAAATAAACTACTTTCAAAATGCTACTTAATGTCTGATTCATTTATATGACTTTTGAAAAGACAGACTTCTAGTAATGGAGAACAGCTCAGTGGTCACCATGGATTATGGATGGTGGAAGGATATGATTACAAAGGGAAAACTTGTAGAAGTTTTATGGGGTGATAGAATTGTTCTACATCTTAATTGCAGTGGTGGCTTCATAAATCTATACACGTGTCAAAATTTGTAGAACTGTGCCCCCCCAAATGTCAATTTCACTGTATATTAATTTTAAATAATTTAAAATAAAAAAGGTGAAGCTACCTGTCCAAGGCCACACAACTAGCCAGAAGTAGACTTTAAACCCAGGGTACCCAGAAGGGCTAAGTCATTTGCTTGGTATCACATTCTGAATGTTTCATCATGGCTGTGTTGAAACTTAGATGACCCTGTTCCTTTGGGCTTGGGCTTGGGTACTTACTAAGCATTACACCTGTGGCCAAAGCCCCTTGCCTGTTCTCCACTGTTATGAGGTATCTGGCTCCTTCAATCCATTCCTTTATGTGGTTTTGGGCAGAGACATGAGTATCCATACCTCTAGATGCCCAGCTAGCTGCCAGGCCATCATCAACATCATCATCCCACTCATCGGATCCTACATTTTTCAGTCCTTTATAGTTTTCAAACAACTTTCTTTTTTACTTGAACTTCACAATTACCAAGTGGAGAAACAGATCAGCCAAGAATCATTTATCCACATTTTATAATGAAAAAAAAAAAAACCCGGAGGCTTAGCCAGATCCAAAAATTTCCCCAAAGTTACAAGGTAAAATGAGGCAGAGGAGTGTTTAGACTCTAAGAAATCTGACTCCCTGCACACACTGCTTTTCCACGACTTAGCCTTTGATACAGATCATTCCTGACCTTGCTGAAACCTCTTCTGAATCAGGTTGTTGAACTGTGGGATTAAGGCATCCACAAAGCTATTATGTGAACTCTAGCTTAGAATGAAACCTTGTTGATACATGGGTGTTTTTTGAGTCTATCAACCCATCGGCCTATTCTCTGAGGCCAGAGTTCATGAGCTTTACCCATCAACCGAAGTCATTCTAGAGTTTTGTCATCTGAAACTGAACCTCCCCTTACGTCTTGGATTCTTCCCTTCAGCAAACAAACACAGACCACAGCAAATAAACTTTCTATGACCAATCACTCCTGAAGAGTAAAGCTGGGTCAACCAGATAAATGTCTCTGGCCTACTTGATGTGTCTTTTGAGAAAAACCTTCTTTCAAATTCTGAGTTAGACGTAGCATGTTAGATCATGGGATTACTAACCTTGACTTTTCATTGTCGCTGGTGTCCCTTCCCAAATGTATCTTTGAAACAAGTTTTCCTAAAGCATTCAAATCTTGAATTAGAAAGCATGTATTTCTCTTTAGGAGGTTGGGATTAACATATACACAGTACTATATATAAAATAGATAACCAACAAGGATCTACTGTATATTTCTGTAATAATCTCTAAGGGAAAAGAACCTGAAAAAGAATATATATATATCTGAATCACTGTGCTGTATACCTGAAATTAACAGGATATTGTAAATCAACTATAATTTTAAAAACTTAAGAAGAGAAAGCATGTATTCCTCACATATTGAATAGCAGACATTTAAATGAAAAGGTAAAAATTATTTGGAGGCAAAAAATAAAAAAGAGTATTTGACCATCACCTAAGCCAAAATAAATGCTTTTTACTCTAAATAGAAGGTAAGACCCAGGAAGTAAAACCCTAGTGTCATTAGTGGGCTAACGAGGTGGATGAGATAACTCTAGGAGACTGTCATTAATTCCATTCCTCCCCATCTCAACTTACCTTCTTTTCACTTTGCATATACCGTAGAGAAGGATGTACAGATACAAGGGAAATGGTGCAGGGAGAGTAAATTGCGGTCTGCATTTGAGAAAGCAGTTTGCTCTAAAGAGAGGCTGGCACAGCCAAGGGATGTGTGCTTAGTGAGCCAGACTAATTCTATTATCTCGCTGCTGTCTGTGAAAGTGCTAAATGTCTGCAGCTTCCCCCTGGCAGGTGATTCAGCACCTTTTACATTGAGGACCAGATCTGACTGAAATATCACTCCTGTGTAACCATATTATTGTTGCTGACTCAAAAGGAGACATGACGCTCTGTGTACATATCAATGTGCTTCTGCATATTTCTTTACTGGGATGTTTATGTTTTTAACATGGGCATACTTTGCTACCCAGTCTTCTTTCTTTGGTGGCACATGCTATAGTGTCTAAAGATACTGGCTCATTATTTCTGACTCTTATGATTTTTATTCATATTACTCACCCTTAAGGTCCTGTTTCCAGTCATTGCTGTAGGTGGAACCAGAGAAGGATAACACACACAAAATGATTTCCGGTTTTAATTTTAATGGCAACTACAGTCTCTTTCCCCATTCAGTTATTTTTCTTGGATATAATTCCTGAATGCCTAGTTTCAGGGAGAAACAATCACCAAATAAACATAATATCAAGTTTGTATTAATGTACTGGGATGGCATTTAGTGTAAAATCTTGTTACTGTGACTTACAGTGAAGAATAAGAGAAGGAATACAAATTCACTAACTAACGTAAATTACAAGGAGGCAGAAATGTGACTTGTGTAAATATATAAAATTTGGTCTGTGCATATATAAACACGCACACAAGGCATGCTATGGAGGAAATGAGATCCCTTCTACGTGTTCATTCACTCAGTCAACCAACGTAAGAGCACAGTCTGATTAAGATGGTTCCGTGTTGTTGGACGTGGCGGGGGAAGCAGCTGCAAGTGGTGGAAGGTTAGCCAATTCCACAAGATCTACAGGGCTGTTTCTCCTCACAGCAAGCACCTTTTGGAACATCTATGATGTACCAGACGTTGAGAATACAGCAGCGGGAAGGGGAGACCTCTTCTCGAGGATAGTCATTAGGCAAAGAAAGAACATAATTACAAGCAGTGATTACTGCTATGAAGGAAATTAATAGGGAAACATGACCAAGCATAATGAGAGTGTGGTGAGGAGAGAGGCTACTTCAGGTCGGCTGGTTATTGCAGGCCTCTCTAAGAGATGAAGGAAGAGGCAGAATCAGTCATAAGAGAAAGAATATTCCACAAAGAGAGAACAGCAAGTACAAAGGCAAAGGCTAGCCTTGTTGATGACAGAGAAGAAGGGTCATGTTGGTTGGAATGTGGACAACTGAGAAGGTACAGGTATGTGATGAGATTGGAGTCACATAGGGACGTGTAGAACGTGGTGGAGGGTTGTTTTTTTCAAATGCAATGAGACGGGGGTTTGTTTGGTTTTGTTTTGTTTAACATCTTTATTGGAGTATAATTGCTTTACAATGATGTGTTAGTTTCTGCGGTATAACACAGTGAATCAGCTATACATATACATATATCCCCATATCCCCTCCCTCTTGCATCTCCTTCCCTCCCACCCTCCCTATCCCACCCCTCTAGGTGGACACAAAGCACTGAGCTGATCTCCCGGTGCTATGCGGCTGCTTCCCACTAGCTCTCTATTTTACGTTTGGTAGTGTATATATGTCAATGCTACTTCAGGACTGATCTGTGATCTGATAGCAGCTCATTCCAGCTGCTGGGAGGAGGGAGAGTTGTGAAAGAGACAGGAGGAGAGAGAAAGCAGAGGGAGTCATGAGGAGAACACTGTAGTCATCCAAACAAAAGAAATAGTGAATGGTGTTACTTAGTAGCAGATGAGGTAGCGCCCAGTGAGCAGATACATGACATGTGAAACACAGAGTCTGCCTATTTATTGGACGTGAAGCATGAGGGAAAGGGCAGAAATAAAGATGGCTCCTGGGTCTCCTAGGGCCATTTAGATTAATTTCAGCTGAGACAGTGCTGAGGGAAATTCTATTTTATGCTGAGCACCTTCACTCTTCCTTACAGAAGGAAAGTGGTCTGCAGGTGGGCTATCATTCAGGACTTGAGGCCAGAGTCATTGTTTAGCTGTGTGTGTGATCTTAGGCTAGACACTGCCCCTCTCAGAGCCTCTGAACCACTTCCACTGAGCTCCAAGACCTTATAACTCTTGAAGATACTGACTTTTTCATTGGTGTAGACTGCACATCCTCATAGTAACCTGAGTAGAGATGGGAGTATGGCGTTAAGAGGACCTGAGGCAAATAGAACAGTTGGTGCAGTGCACCCCTCATCACCACCCTGTAATCTTCAGGGAGTCTCCTTATTTGTGCTCTTTCTATAGTTTATCTTTGGATGTTTCTGTCAGCACAGCACTGAGAAAAGTCCAAGGCAGAGAAGGGGCAGCCCGAAATACCACCACCAGAGGGCAGCATGGAGCTGTGCACACCCAGAACAGCCCCTGAGGTCATCAGCACCACCACCCCCCGCCCCCACCCCCCACCCCCGCCAGAGCATGCAGACCAAGCTCATCCTGGGAAAGAGTGGTGCTGAGGTGGAATCACTGCTGCTAAAGCAAAACAGGAAAGGAAATGTTCCTTTCAACCAAGGTACCAAGAAGAGCATGAGAGTATCATTGCTGGAAAAAATGACAAACCCTAACTGCAACTGCATCTCACACAGTCTAAACAACAGATAAAAAATTATTACTATCTTTAGCTACCATGCATGGAATGCTATATAGCCGGCACTAATAAATGGTTATATATACTATCTCATTTAAGTTTTATATAAACCCTGGGATCCATATCCTGGTTTTTGCCCCTGTTTTGCTGATACAGAAACTGATATGAAGACATGAAAATCAGTGGAAAAAGCAGTTTTGTGTAACTACAAAAGTCTGTTTAACTGTAAAACCTCCCCTCAAGGCTGCTATGCATCTACGTACTATGTCCTAGCACTGGGCTGGGTGCTCTAGGGATAGAAATGAAGTGTTATATAGGATTTGGCTCTTGGCCTCAAAGAGCATACACTTTCAGAGTAGAAATAATGAATTAAGCAACTAAGGAATAATACAAATACATATATAATACAGAGTTTGATAGCTTGGTAAAACTATGTCTACACAACTCTCAAATGTTTTTCTCTCATACCACATGACTTCTATAAGCAGCCACCTTCAAATATAAAAGGATGAATGAGAGAGTGAGGTACACTCAGTAACCCTAACCCTCACCCTTCAATCATTCATTTATTCTCCAAATAGTAAGTATCTCTGATTATGATAGACACTAGATATCACACTGAAACATACCTGGTCCTTGCCTTTGAGGGGATTGTAATCTAGCTGGGGTGGTAAAAAAAAAAAATAGACGATAGCAAATAAACCAACAAAAAAATGTGGAATTGCAGTTATATGTGCCATAAATAGGGTCCAGTGGTGAGCTGTTATCCCTGGTGACCTTAGCGCTCTGTCCAACAATTTCTTGACCTTGATTCTTATGACCTTCTTCTCCACTCCAGCCACCTGGAGCAGGTCTTCTCTGCTGTGATCCCGTTTCCAAATCCTTCTGTGATGGTCATCTCATGAGCACGTGTCTCTCACACTCCCTTGGGATCCTAGTCAGTCTTTGCTATGCTCTCAGGCTGTATCCCCTTTCTGACATCTCTTGCCCAATCTGGACTCCATGGAAGGTCAGTTTAGCGATGGCCTTGTTCCTGCTCTAAAATCCTCCTGATCTTCCTCAGAATCTTTCTCTATCTGTGCCCATTTGTCTTTCGCTGTCTAGGCAGAATAGAGAGTCTCTTGCCCCTGTACCCATTCCATGATAAGGGTGAATGGTACTTGAGATGAATTTTGTCAATATCATTCATACCTGCCTGCATGCTCTACTTTAGTCCACGGCTGCGTATTGACCACTTGCTAGTTTTCCAGCATTGCAATTGGCACAGAGACACCGCAAAGCAGTCTAGGATCAGGAAGGAGCAGCTCAGGTGGACCGAAGCATTATGAGAGAGACGGGGTGTCTTGCTATTAAGATGAAGGCAGCTGGGCTTCTACCCTGCAGGACCTCGAGGTCATGTTAACATTTTGAACTTAGAGAGGGAGCAAGACAAAGGAAAGATACTGGGAAGAAGTGTAACATGATTTGATTTGCAGTCTCCAAAAGGCCACGCTGACTGCTGTGTGGGGAGCGGATTAGAGTGCCAGAGTGGGAATGCAAAGCATGGGTGAAAGCTGGTGCAGGAACCTGGGTGAGAGGTGACGGCTTCCTGTGGATAAAAACTCTTCTACATGAACACTAAGTTCCCTTCAGCCTCTGTGGCCCTTGGACTGCGTGATTCTTCACAAGTGCCTCAGGGCTCTGGTCCCAGTCTCCCTCCCCTAATTTATGTCATGCAGAGAGTCTTGTCCCTCATCCTGTACACTATGCTCTAGAAGAAATGAGCCACTCTGTTTTCTGAACATCCTGGCACATTCCCCGCTCCAGGCCTTTACTCAAGCTGTTCTCTCAGCCTGAATACCACCCACCCTGCACCTCGGGTCTATGCCAGTGGTCTACTCTGATCACCGCATAGAGAATGAGGATCCTCTTCACAATTTGGGTTTATAACTCTATTATATCACTAGTGTAATATGACTTGCATTTCACTTACTTCATTCCTGCTCTCTCCTGAGTTGTGAATCTGTGACTGTTTTATTAGTGTTTTTATTTTCCTCTTCAAACCCATACTACCTTGCTCAGTGCAACATGTTTATGGATATTAAATGTTTGTCGTATCAAATCAAAAAGAACACAATTCGGTCTAATCCAATCCAATTCAGTTCGATTCAATTCAGTTCAATCCAATGCTTGTATATTAGATATTTCCTTTATAAGGTGTAAGCCCTTTAAGCTTAGACATTTGTATTATGCTTCTTTGTATGTCCTACCTAACTCATACAGTAGGTAATTAATAAATATTTATTGATTGGTTCACTTAAATTTAAAGACACTCATTTCTGTCTATCTTATAGATACTGATAACTGTTTCTTGTGTCAAATATGACATGTGTAAGCTTGAAAGGTATAATTCCATACAATTAAATGGTCAGGAAGTGTAATATGGACTTCTAAAGAATTCCAGTACAGGTCTAATAAGATAAAATGAGTTTAGGCAGCTGTGTATGACGGTATAACATATTACGTTATTATTGGCAGGCTCAGGTTTAAGAGAAAAAACAGTCATTACTGAAGTGGGGAAGGAGATTGTGGTTATGGTGATATACATAAGAGATTTCATGAAGAACCTGCCCCTAAATATCTACTTTACCAAAGGGAACCCTCCTGTGATGCTAACAGCTGAAGGTGACTTTTATCTAATCCTAATTGCTCAAGGATAAGCAATCTGTAACTCCAGGGACCCTATCCAATTCACTGGCATCACATTACTTTACAAGTAGGTCCAGGCTCACTTACCTGAGCTTACCTGAGAACAGGTGGCTCATCTTTAAGGCCACCCACTGCCTATTTCTTATGGAATGGAGGTGCCCCTGTGAAGGACACCATATTTTTTTATTCTGGTAAAATATACATAACATAAAATTTACCATTTCAACCATTTTTAAGTGTCCAGTTCAGTGGCATTCGCACATTCACATTGTCATGCAACCACCAACACCAGTCATCTCCAGAACTCTTTGATCATCCTAAACTGAAATTCTGTATCCTATCATATTTATTTTTTAATTATAAAGTAATGTCTTCTAATCATAGGAAATTCAATGATATCAATGTATAGAGTAAAAAGTGTAAGTTCTTTTACCATCCATTACAGGCCCATTTCTTGCTGTTAACAGTTTGTTGTGTATCCTTTGGATCTTTGTGTGTGTGTGGGTGTGTGTGCATTACATATACACACACGGTCATAGAAATATACTGTTTTATCATAATATATGTGTTCTTTTGCTTTCTTCATTTAACCTAGTATTATGGACATTTTCCTATTCCTAATATATGGCTGTACGGTATTCCTTTTGCTGGCCACTTAGTATTCCATCATGTGGACGTACCATAATTTATTTAACTATTGTCCCAATTATGGGCACTTAACTTTGTTCTTAAGTTTTCTTCCTTTTAAAAACAGTGTCACAATAAAAACTCTGATATACTCAAGCAAACATTCCTTAGGACACATTTCTAAAGGTTGTATTCCTAAAAATAAAGGTTGGCACAGGAGAGGAAAAAAGGTGATGTATACTGACTGTTGCATCACTCTACACAAATGCTTTAACTGCTTGTTTCCCAGTAGTATGTTAGGAAGAAGGCTCTTTGCTTACCAACCATTAGTAACTCCGGCTTAGTGTGGATTTGCTTGAAGTCACTGCCCTTTTTGATAGGATTCTAGATGCTCTCAGAGGAGAAGTTAACAGAAAGGAAAGGAAGCTGCTAGTCCATAGAGCACAGTGGGTTGATCCAGTTTGTAAAAATGAGAGACATACAAGCTCATACGTGGACTTTTCTACAGAGCAAAGGCGATGGGCACGTTTCCTGCTTCCTTGATTTAACTCCTCTTCACAATCAGCTCATCACCCTCATGCATCCACATGAAAATTCTAGGCTTCCAGCTAGACTGCACTAGTGTCAACATTCATAAGTGGGGGAAGACCTGTGCCATAGATACACATAATTTTCAATTTAATCAGTTCAGATGTATCTAAACATGAAGAGAGACTGGAAAGAATGGGCCACTTGAGAATTGAGCTTCAAACTTCTGAGCAATATTTTCTGCTTATTATTAGCAAAACCCCAAAGCAGAGCTGACATCATCTGGGGTAAAGGAGACTTGTGTTAAGGTTTTTTTGGTTTTTGTTTTTGTTTTATACAGTGATAAACTGGGGCCATACTTGGAGCAATGCATGACTCTTCTGTATTTGCATAGCATAAACTTACATCCATTAGAAAAGCATGTTGTTCATTTAATTTTCCACTAAAATCAGTGGTTTTAATTAAGGAGAAAATTATGAAATCTAAAACTTGAAGAGGCAGTTGGTTTTGCCAATAACAGACCATGCTAAGTCCTACCAAAAATTTTTTTTCTATAATTAGCTCACCTGTAATTCATTCGTTAGAAAGGCAGCTATGTTTATAAGCAGAAAACCAGACTGCTGAGCTGGAGAGTTTCTAATAACTGGACACTGGGAATAACTATTGAATAACAGAAAAACATGAAGCCAGTATTTTTCCTGATATAGTATATTTCATGGCAGCTTTCCATAGCAACTGCATGAAAGGGGCCTTTTATTTTAGAGCCAAGCCTATCTAAAATGAGATGATTCTTTTAAGAACAGTTTTTCCATAAGCCCAGGTTTTAAGAGCAAGAATATCCAATCCCACCCTCCTCATGACTAAGTTAAGGAAAGAGATTTGAGAAAATTTGTTCTGTGGTCATGACTCTGGGTATTTAAAAAATCAACAGGGAACTTTGGAAATAGATAAAATCTAAATTCTTAATGTACCCACACTGATACATAGGGTATTGCCATTGTGGCAATACCTCTCTAAACTATATGTTAAGCTGGAAAATTTCAAACATGATGGGGACTCCCCTCAGATTATCTACCAACAAGTTGCCAGCACATGGCAGTAGATTTTTAGGTTGTCTCTGCCCAACTTACAAGGACCCACATAACTGTTCTTTTAAGCTTGAGTGGTGAGTGCCTGGAAACTAATTTATACTGTGTGTCTCTCCTGGCCCTCTCTACCACTGGCCAGCCAGATTCTCTTTCCAAGGAAGTTTGGCATTTAGACTAAAAAATATGATTGAATCTGGGCTGGTAAATGGGAGAAATCTGTTATGAATTGTGAAATTCCTGTCTTCTATTACCATGTGTATAGAGAAGAGGGACAGACAGACAGACAGAGAAGCAGATGAAGAAAGGCAAGCAGAGAAAAGAGATAGGAGAGAGGTCTTTATTGTTTCTGGTTCTGGTGATTTCCTGAAGCCTGGCTGAGTTCTTGACTTTGGGATCTTCATGATAATCCTCTCTATCCTTATAACAGATACTCCACTTTTACTTACGTTAACCTGAATAGAATTCTGTTACTTGAAACAAAACTTCTAATTAATGCCCGTGTTAGAGTATATATTTAAGGAGAGATCAGCTAGGTATAGAGGACAGAAAAGGAAAGAAGAAAGAAAAAAATGTATTGAGATCCCTCCATGTGTCAGGCAATCTGCTAGATACCTTAAAAATTATCTTATTACTCCTCAAAGTAACTCTCAAAACATGGATGTTATTTTCCCCCATGTTTTCAGGTAAGGGATCTGAATTTCAGACCTTCCTTCTTGAGTTACATGGCTAGTTGGTGGCAGATATGGGATGTGTATTCAGATTTGGGTGGCTTGGGCTGGGCTCTGGTCTAACTTTGATAAATAACAGTTATCTTGATATTTGTGTGATGTTGAGCAAGACACTTTACCCCATTTGTGTCTTTGTTTTCCTTTTTGAACGTGGGGAGCTTGGGTAAATATAATATTCTCTAAGGTCCCTTCCAAATCTATTAGCATAGTATCATTTGAATGATTTATTTAGAACAATGCTTCTCGATCCCGGTGGTTGGTGGGGGATGGGGGCAAGGGTGAGTGATATCCAAGCCTCCTTGAGTGCCCTTTTAAATTATACACATCTGTCATCCCTTTCCCCTCCCCAGAAGCTCTGCTGAGCGTGGGAAAGTTGTAGGTAGCAGAGTTGGGATTTGAACCCAGATCTATCTTGTCATTTCATTATGCTGCTGCCCTCTCTTGTACTATACCTATTAGAACATAGAAGAAGCTCAATATTTTTTTCAACTGAATTTCATTAATATTGACCATAAATGACTAATGTGTTCTATATTGAGTGCTTTGCACATTTTAGAATTAGCTTGCCAATTTATAATAAAAGTCTCACTAGTGTTTTTATTGGAATCGCATTGAATCTATAGATCAGTTTGAGGATATTGCTATCTTAAAAATACTGAGTCTTGGGCTTCCCTGGTGGCGCAGTGGTTGAGAGTCCACCTGCCGATGCATGAGACACCAATTCATGCCCCGGTCCAGGAATATCCCACATGCAGCTAGGCCCGTGAGCCATGGCTGCTGAGCCTGCACGTCTGGAGCCTGTGCTCCACAACGAGAGAGGCCACAACAGTGAGAGGCCCGCGTACCGCAGGAAAAAAAAAAAAAAAAAAAAAAAAAAAAAAATATATATATATATATATATATATATATATATATATATATACTGAGTCTTCTAATACATAAACATAATATACTTCTCCATTTTTTCAAAGGTCTTCCTGAATTTCTCTTAGCACTGTTTCATAGTTTTCAGTGTAGAATTTTTGTATGTCACTTATTAATATATTTCTGGGTATTTGATGTTCCTAGATGCTACTGCAAATAATATTATGTTAAGTTCATTTTCCAATTGTGTGTTACTAGTATACAGAAATATGATTGGTTCTTATGTATTAACTTTTTTTCCTGTGACCTTACTATACTAGAAATTTGTTGATTAATAACATGAGAGACTTTGCACATGAAAAATCCCGCTTTGGGGTTCAATTGACAAAGTATACTTGGTAGGCAGAATAACCCCACTCCCTCAAATATGTCCATGTCATAATCCTCAGAACCTGTGACTATGTTAGGTTACATGGCAAAGGATGATTAAGGTTGCAGATGGAATTAAGATTGCTAATCCACTGACTTTAACAGAGGGAGATTATTTTGGACTATTTGGGCAGGTCTAATGTAATCAAGAGTCCTTTAAGTGGACTAGGAGAGCTAGAGGGATACATAACCACAGAAGAAAGATTAGAGAGATGAAGTGTTGTTGGCTTTAAAGATGGAGGGTGGGGCTATGAGCCAAGAAATGCACGAAACATCTAGAAGCTGAAAAAGGCAAGGAAATGAGTCTTCTCTAGGCTGTCCAGGAAAAAGAAATGTGGTCCTGCCAACACCTTGGTTTTGGCTCAGTAAGGCCCCTGTTGAACTTTTAACCTCCAGAACTGTAAGATGATAAATAGTGTTGGCTTAAACCTTTACGTTTGTGATAATTTGTTATATCAGCCATAGAAAACTAATACAGTATAGTTCAGAGTCACCCTCTGTTCACAGAACCTGCCCCATACTGGCATCCTGCAAATTGCCAGCTTTGGGATCAGGAGAAGACAGTAACACCATTCACATTTTTGCCACCATCTATGCTGCAAAGCTGAGTGATCTTCAGGAAGGTTTGAAAGCAGATAACAGACATCAACAAAATGGGAGCTAGATCAGGAGAAGAAAACTTGGTAGATGCCACATGGTAGTAGCACTAGCCAGAGGGATTTGTAGGAATAGATGAAGCACCGCTTGAGAGGATTTCTTTTAGTGAGGGCAAATCCTATTGTGAGAAAGTAAGAGTCTGAAAGAGATTGTAAGTTATATGTATATGACCCTATATGTAGCCTCATGTAGATGAGACCAAATGACTTGGGTTATACTAATGATAATAGTTAATTACATTAATGTTTGTTAAATGTTTTAAGTGTTCACATGTAATTAGGGAAGATTGGAAGTTGCCCCTATAATGAGATCATCCTTGCATATTTGTATTCCAATATCGTGAGCAAGGAAAAAGGGGGTAGAATGTGAGGGGTTGGGCTGGGAATTACACTCAGCCCTCAGCCTGTCCTGTAAGTCTGAGTGAGCTCCCACCATGGAGGATTCCTTGACAGGTGTGGTGATGATGGATTATTGTCATGTGTCTAAGTTGTGATTTCAGTATGCTTACCGCCATTTCCTTTTTGGTCCATGTCTATATTTTTAGTAAATAACAAGGCAAGGATAGATGAGGAAAATATAGTTATTTTTGTCTTCAGTGCATGTCAGTGAGAATGATACTGTCTATGAAGTTTCAGTTAACAATAAAACAGGAGCTGCACAGACCAAATCAGAAGTAAAGTGAATTTGCAATAATGTTACTCATAGTAACATGTAAAAATGTGTCAGTATCACGTGTCATGTGACATTTGCCTCTAAAATGAGTTGTATCTGTACATATTCTTCAATATTATAATTGGTCATCTTATTTCTATTGCCTATGGAGCAAAAGTCTGAAATTAAAAAGTTTAAAATGAAAAAGAATACATGTGTGTATGTGTATATATATACATATACTTATTTTTTTCTTACAAAATGACAATTTGGAAATAAGAAATAGTCAGTTTTATAACTCACATCCTTATAAAATACTTTCATTAGTTATTCTCCCAAAAGAATCCCATATGCTCTTTAACCTTTCACCATTAGAAAAAACATGGATGTGCTTATGGGAATGAGCACATATGAGTTTCTGAGTTAAGGAAGCATAGTTGGAAACAGCTGATTTATAGTGGCCTCAACAAATTCCATTTCCATTTTTTGCTTTTCAGTTTAGTTAAAATGTATTGACTGCTTCCACTATGCCAGGCACTGTGCTAGGTGCCAAGGATACAGAAATGATTAAAACACAGTTCCTTTCCTCAAGAAGTCCAGGCTGTGAAGAAGGAGGCAAACAAGTGCCTCAAACCAAAATGCAAGGCTGTGAGGGCACCAAGGAGGGAGTGATTTATCTTGCCTGGAGAGACATTAAACCTTCATAGAAGGGGTGACATTTGAAAGGACCTTGAAGGAAAAAGAGAAGGTCAATAATTGTACATTTTAAACAATGAAACAGCATAAAAACTCTAAAAGAAGGTTCAGTTTGTATCTTGTAAGCTGCCTGTATCACTGGAACTCAACATTCATCCAGGGCGGGGGTGGCTGCGGGACCAGACAGACGGTTGGAGGAACGAAGTTTCATCTGGCCCCATCAGCCCTGTCTTCCCGGGCCAAGCGTCCTCCATTTGTGGAAAGAGAGAAAGCACAAACACCTCTTGCAAAGTCTGTCCAACACTTCATGTTTTCTTAAAAATAAAAAAGATAGCAGGGCCTTTCTGCCACTTCCTGGCTCTGAGATGGCATCATACAAGTTACTTAAGCCTTAGTTTCTTTATCTGCAAACCCAGGCAACTAATCCCTCCCTCAAGTGTTTTTGTGAGGATGAAAGAGAGAAATGTAAGTAAAGCCTATGCACATTGTCTTACCCAGAGGAATGGTAGCACGGTGACAGCATTGACTGGTGGTGATGGTGATGGTGTAGAATGGTCTGGTCTCTGGGCTGCCTTCGGAAGACTCTGAACATCCCACGAGGTGTGTAAGAACACCGTGATCCAGGCGAGCCTGGCTCTGACCCAGGGTGACTTCCTACCCATCTGTACCTCCCTTGCCCTTGTTCCTGTGGCTCAGATGTCTCAGGCAGCTGCTCCAACTGCTGCCACTGGTGCCCTGAGCCAGGCAATGGTGTATTAAACCAAACCCCAGCTGGAAACCATCAGCCCTAAATAATCCCAGCAACAGGGCCCCCTCCTCCACTTCGCTTCCCTCCCCTGCCTCTTCCCATCCTTTGATTCACCCGCTCCATCACGATCGCCTTCCCTCTTGACCCTCTGCTGCCCCTTTCCCTCTCTTTTCTCCCGCTTCCTCACTCCTTCACTCTTCTTGCCCTTATTCTTCCCTGCATGCTTGCTCCTCCTCCAGGTCTGGTTTGGCCAGCCTGGTATACAGAAGGAGTGCTGGATGTGAGGTCAGGAGGCTCAGAGACTGGTCATGGTTCTGAGATGGTGGGCAATTGGCTTCACCCTCTTGGGATGTGGTTTCCTCATGTGCAGAAAATAAGGGGTTGGACCAGAATGATCTCCAAGTGTTCTTTCCACTGTAAACTCCCATTCTGTTACCTTTTGTTCTGTTTGCCTTTTGTGCCTGCTTTTCCTGTTTCAGCTGGCTCATCTCTCCACCTGCCTCTCTCATCTGCATCCCCACCACTTTGGTCCAAGCCACCATCACAAGACCCACAGAAGTAGCCTCCTGCTGGTAGAGTGTCCCTGCTTCCGTTCTTATCCCTGCTCAAGATGTTACCCAGGCAGAAGCCAAAACGACCTTTCAAACTGTGGATGCAATTGTTCACTCCTCTACTTAAATTCCTCCAAACTCCTTTACCGTCACTGTCTATCTCATTACCCTGTGTATTCTCTTCAGAGCAATCAGTACTGCCTGAAATGATCTTTATTTACTCATCAGTTGCTCTGTGTATTTGTACTTGTGTATTGTTTTTCTTCCCTACTGGAACAGAGGCTCCGTGAGAGAGGGAACTTGTCAGTTTTATTCACTCTGTATCCTCATTGCATGTAGTATTCTTTCAATAAATGCTGAATAAAGAACCTCCCTCTGCCATGAGACCCATCTCCCCTCTCCTTGAGATTATCTCCTAACTACACAATTTTTTACTTAGAAATATCTCTGCTGGCCAGAAATTGTACCTATCCTTCTCCATCAGCTCTGGGATAATTACCCTCATGCATTTTTGTCATCCACCCAGGTCCATGTTCTCATAGGATATGGTAGGAAACAACAGTGACTTTGAAACTAATTCTTCTCTCATTTTCATTTCAGTCAGTGTTGTTGGGTGATTTAGGATAAAAATTACAGAATAACTCTTAGGTTCTAATCTAAATAACTCTTTTATATAATGCCAAGGAAGAAACTTATTTAAGAATATTAAAACCTTCAAGATTCTGTGCTTGGTTCTTGGGGAGATGTTAGGAATGGCCAGGTTCTTAAAAAGAAAAAAAACACTTTGAAATTGGTAATGTTAATATGTCCATTTTACAGATAACAAAAATTGGGAATTAGACAGGTTGTGTAGCTAGATCAAGGTCACAGAGCCAGTGAGACATGAAGCCAGGGTTTGAACCAAGGGAGTGTGTTGCCAGAACCAAGCTCCTAGTCACCATGTTATTTCTTTTTGCTCTTTAGAGTATCGCCCCACTTTATTTTCATCGTAGCACTCATAAATATCTGATGTTGTCTGATTTGTTGATATTTCCTGACAATTTTGTGGGTGATTCCTTCCATTGTAACATCAGCTTTATGGGTATCCTCTCCGGCTTATTACACATTGCTCAGTGCTTACAATAGTGCCTGGTACCTAATGGACCCTCAACAAATATTTGCTAAATGAATGAATTATTTGCGTGTTAGAAGATGAGATATAATAGAAGGCCTGATAATTCTGTATATAAAACTTAATCTCTGTCGACAAACTTTCTCAAAATATTTCCAGTGGTGGCATATCTTCGTCCTTGGAGAGTACATTTGATTTTTTCAATTAGCCAAAATGTTAAAGAACTTTTTTTGAAGAAGAAGAACATATGGTCATAAATTATTATGGCTGTTTTCTTGCCCTAAGGTTAGACCTGTTTGCAAGGACCTAATTTTCTGTGCAATTGGAGCCTTTGGCACTGTGGTGAAGCCTTTGCACTCCATCACAGAACAAAGTTTTTAAGAGCATAAAATAAAATTCATGGGATTACAAAGGAACCAATAATATTGAATACAGTTATCAAAATATAAAAACTTGTGGTATATTATTTGCTACTTTATTGACACATTAAATAACAAGATCTAAAAAATTGGTCTAATATCTAATTTCTATTGGCAACAAAGTCATAGGAATTACTAATGCTTTCATAATGAAAAGAAATATTAAATTTCATAAACAGGTTAATAAAAATAAAGATATAATTTTCCCCCATGCAGGTATATAGGTCCCCTGAGTTTTATCCATAGACCCCATGGACCCCAAATTTAAAAATCCTATCTTAGGGCTTCCCTGGTGGCGCAGTGGTTGAGAGTCCGCCTGCCGATGCAGGGGACACGGGTTCGTGCCCCGATCCCGGAAGATCCCACATGCCGCGGAGCGGCTGGGCCCGCGAGCCATGGCCGCGGAGCCTGTGTGTCCGGAGCCTGTGCTCCGCAACGGGAGAGGCCACAGCAGTGAGAGGCCCGCGTACAGCAAAAAAAAAAAAAAAAAAAAAAAAAATCCTATCTTAGAGGAATTCAAAATAGACTCAACAATAGCAGCTACATTTAAATGAGTGTACTACTTCAGAAGGTGACAACTAAAGGAGTTATTCTTCATTGGTGCATAAGTTCTGACATACATGGTTATTTTATAAATTTAGCTCCACATTTTTCATCCCATAGCAGCTTTGTAACTATTGATAAAGAGCATATTTATCATAATTTTAATATATTTACTCAGTATTTACCTACATACCTATAAAGTGAAAATCTGAAAACATAATCCTTGGCTATTATTCCCTTATAATTTTTATTGATTGATTACAAATATTAATTTAAAATAGTTAATGTACCCATGTGATTCAAAAATTCAAACGATCTAAAAAGGCAGAAAATCTCCTTCTACCTCTGTCCACCAGTCACTGGTTCTCCTCCCAGATGACAGCCACTGTTATCCAATTCTTATACATTCTTTCACAGATGTTTGATACATACAAGCAAATATGTTTACATATTCTTTTGCCTCCTACCATAAGTTGTAGCATGTTATTCACAGTATTTTCCACATTATTACTTTTTTCAATTAACAATATGTCTAGAAGATAATTCTATATTGGTACATTAAGAACTTCTTTGTCTCTTTTTGTGGTTGCACAGTCCATCTATTGGAAGGATTCACCATAATCACTTAACAAGTTGCTTATGGATGGACATTTAGGTTGTTTCTAAATGATTTACTATTATGAAAAAAAAGAGGAGCAGCAAAAACGTATCATTTAATATGGGCATTTTGTCATGGACACCTCCATATGTGGGACTTAGAATCATGAAACCCAAATATAAGTAGGCAGTAAAAGATTTACATCACATAGAGGCAAATATACTGAGAATCACAATGTTATAGACAATTCACTAACAGGACTGAGGGGAAAAACAGGACGCCGTCAGCTATTTTCTAGTAGTCTCGGACAAGTTCACTGTTTTTCAGGACTAAAGGAGTGATTACTGTGGATAGAGTGGATGCCCCAGGTTTGAGAGCCTGATTTGGAGAAAGTGTGGAAATAACAGCCAAGAAAATTTGTTTTGTTTTTGTTTACTGTGGCTTCCAGAAACAGAGGCTCGCTTGCGTTAATAATACTCTTTGGGGGACGGCCCTGGTGGCGCAGTGGTTAAGAATCCACCTGCCAATGCAGGGGACACGGGTTCGAGCCCTGGTCCGGGAGGATCCCACATGCCACGGAGCAACTAGGCCCCTGCGCCACAACTACTGAGCCTGTGCTCTAGAGCCTGTGAGCCACAACTACTGAAGCCCGCGTGCCTAATAAATAAATGAATAATACTCTTTGGTTCATGGCATGGCGCCGTCGTGGATCCATGGGAGGCTTCTCTCTTGTTGTACTGATTTATTCTCATTCACTTCCATTTTCCATTTCCACACCCCTCTCCCCAGTCAGTCTAGCTGAATGCATTTAAAGTGTGTAATTTTCTTTAGCTGCAAAATGGATATAATGATATTTTGTGTATGTGCTTTAGATTTACATAAATGATGCTGCGTTATAACTCATTCCATTTCTTCTTTCTCAGTCACTGCGATTTATGGTCCCTCTGTGTCGCTATATGTACATCTAGTCCTTTGCCTCTAAAGGCCATGTGGTCTCATCTATCACACTGTACCCACCTGCTTTCTCAACGATGGCCAGCCAGGTTGCCTCCAGCACCTAGCCACCACAGATTATAGTTCACATCCTCCTACATACCTCCCTAAGGGTCTGTGTGAGAATTTATTTGGTATACACACTGGGAACAGGATTGCTGAGTCATAAAATGTAGTGCCAAAATTACACCCCCAAAACAGTTCCCCCATCAGCAACAGCAGAACACCTGAGGGTTTCTCAGCTCCACATCCCCGTCAGCTGCTGACATTATCCTGCTATCTAATCTTTTCCAGTCAAGTGATATATTATTATTATTTTAATTTGCATTTATCTGTTTACAGATGATTTGAGCATCTCCTCTATGTTTGTGAGTCCTTTTAGTGTACTCTTCTACAGATTGCCTGTTCATATTCATTGTTCATTCTTTTAGTGGGGTTTCTTTTGCTTTATGGTGTGTAAGAGTTTCTTATACCATGTAAATAAAAATCCCTTGTCAGTTTTAGATGTGACTGGTATATTTTCCAATTTTGTCATCTGCCTATTAACTTTGCCTTTCATTGAACAGAAATTCTTACTTTTGAAGTAATCATATTCACCAATATTTTGGCTTTATGCTTTTTTTTTTACATCTTTATTGGAGTATAATTGCTTAACAATGGTGTGTTAGTTTCTGCTTTATAACAAAATTAATCAGTTATACATATACATATGTTCCCATATCCCCTCCCTCTTGCGTCTCCCACCCACCCAACCTATCCCACCCCTCCAGGCGGTCACAAAGCACCGAGCTGATCTCCCTGTGCTATGCGGCTGCTTCCCACTAGCTATCTACCTTAAGTTTGGTAGTGTATATATGTCCATGCCTCTCTTTCGCTTTGTCACAGCTTACCCTTCCCCTTCCCCATATCCTCAAGTCCATTCTCTAGTAGGTCTGTGTCTTTATTCCTGTCTTACCCCTATGTTCTTCATGACATTTTTTTCCTTAAATTCCATATATATGTGTCAGCATACAGTATTTGTCTTTCTCTTTCTGACTTACTTCACTCTGTATGACAGACTCTAGGTCCATCCACCTCATTACAAATAGCTCAATTTTGTTTCTTTTTATGGCTGAGTAATATTCCATTGTATATATGTGCCACATCTTCTTTATCCATTCATCTGATGATGGACACTTAGGTTGTTTCCATCTCACTTAGGGCTATTGTAAATAGGGCTGCTATGAACATTTTGGTACATGACTCTTTTTGAATTATGGTTTTCTCAGGGTATATGCCCAGTAGTGGGATTGCTGGGTCATATGGTAGTTCTATTTGTAGTTTTTTAAGGAACCTCCATACTGTTCTCCATAGTGGCTGTAGCAATTCACATTCCCACCAGCAGTGCAAGAGGGTTCCCTTTTCTCCACACCCTCTCCAGCATTTATTGTTTCTAGATTTTTTTGATGATGGCCATTCTGACTGGTGTGAGATGATATCTCATTGTAGTTTTGATTTGCATTTCTCTAATGATTAAAGATGTTGAGCATCCTTTCATGTGTTTGTTGGCAGTCTGTATATCTTCTGTGGAGAAATGTCTATTTAGGTCTTCTGCCCATTTTTGGATTGGGTTGTTTGTGTTTTTGTTATTGAGCTGCATGAGCTGCTTGTAAATTTTGGAGATGAATCCTTTGTCAGTTGCTTCATTTGCAAATATTTTCTCTCATTCTAAAGGTTGTCTTTTGGTCTTGTTTTTGGTTTCCTTTGCTGTGCAAAAGCTTTTAAGTTTCATTAGGTCCCATTTGTTTATTTTTGTTTTTATTTCCATTTCTCTAGCAGGTGGGTCAAAAAGGATCTTGCTGTGATTTATGTCATAGAGTGTTCTGCCTATGTTTTCCTCTAAGAGTTTGATAGTGTCTGGCCTTACATTTAGGTCTTTCATCCATTTTGAGCTTATTTTTGTGTATGGTGTTAGGGAGTGATCTAATCTCATACTTTTACATGTCGCTGTCCAGTTTTCCCAGCACCACTTATTGAAGAGACTGTCCTTTCTCCACTGTACATTCCTGCCTCCTTTATCAAAGATAAGGTGACCATATGTCCGTGGGTTTATCTCTGGGCTTTCTATCCTGTTCCATTGATCTATCTTTCTGTTTTTGTGCCAGTACCATACTGTCTTGATTCCTGTAGCTTTGTAGTATAATCGGAAGCCAGGGAGCCTGATTCCTCCAGCTCCATTTTTCGTTCTCAAGATTGCTTTGGCTATTCAGGGTCTTTTGTGTTTCCATACAAATTGTGAAATTTTTTGTTCTAGTTCTGTGAAAAATGCCAGTGGTAGTTTGATAGGGATTGCATTGAATCTGTAGATTGCTTTGGGTAGTAGAGTCATTTTCACAATGTTGATTCTTCCAATCCAAGAACATGGTATATCTCTCCATCTATTTGTATCATCTTTAATTTCTTTCATCAGTGTCTTATAATTTTCTGCATACAGGTCTTTTGTCTCCTTAGGTAGGTTTATTCCTAGATATTTTATTCTTTTTGTTGCAATGGTAAATGGGAGTGTTTTCTTGATTTCACTTTCAGATTTTTCATCATTAGTGTATAGGAATGTCAGACATTTCTGTGCATTAATTTTGTATCCTGCTACTTTCCCAAATTCATTGATTAGATCTAGTAGTTTTCTGGTAGCATCTTTGGGATTCTCTATGTATAGTATCATGCCATCTGCAAACAGTGACACCTTTACTTCTTCTTTTCCGATTTGGATTCTTTTTATTTCCTTTTCTTCTCTGATTGCTGTGGCTAAAACTTCCAAAACTATGTTGAATAACAGTGGTGAGAGTGGGCAACCTTGTCTTGTTCCTGATCTTAGTGGAAATGGTTTCAGTTTTTCACCATTGAGGACGATGTTGGCTGTGGGTTTGTCATATATGGCCTTTATTATGTTGAGGAAAGTTCCCTCTGTGCCTACTTTCTGCAGGGTTTTTATCATAAATTGGTGTTGAATTTTGTCGAAAGCTTTCTCTGCATCTATTGAGATGATCATATGGTTTTTCTCCTTCGATTTGTTAATATGGTGTATCACGTTGATTGATTTGTGTATATTGAAGAATCCTTGCATTCCTGGAATAAACCCCACTTGATCATGGTGTATGATCCTTTTAATGTGCTGTTGGATTCTGTGTGCTAGTATTTTGTTGAGGATTTTTGCATCTATGTTCATCAGTGATATTGGCCTGTAGTTTTTTTTCTTTGTGACACCCTTCTCTGGTTTCGGTATTAAGGTGATGGTGGCCTTGTAGAATGAGTTTGGGAGTGTTCATCCCTCTGCTATATTTTGGAAGAGTTTGAGAAGGATAGGTGTTAGCTCTTCTCTAAATGTTTGATAGAATTCGCCTGTGAAGCCATCTGGTCCTGGGCTTTTGTTTGTTGGAAGATTTTTTATCACAGTTTCAATTTCAGTGCTTGTGATTGGTCTGTTCATATGTTCTATTTCTTCCAGATTCAGTCTTGGCAGGTTGTGCATTTCTAAGAATTTGTCCATTTTTCCAGGTTGTCCATTTTATTGGCATATAGTCGCTTGTAGTAATCTTTCATGATCCTTTGTATTTCTGCAGTGTCAGTTGTTACTTCTTTTTCATTTCTAATTCTATTGATTTGAGTCTTCTCCCTTTTTTTCTTGATGAGTCTGGCTAATGGTTTATCAATTTTGTTTATCTTCTCAAAGAACCAGCTTTTAGTTTTATTGATCTGTGCTATCATTTCCTTCATTTCTTTTTCATTTATTTCTGATCTGATTTTTATGATTTCTTTCCTTCTGCTAACTTTGGGGTGTTTTTGTTCTTCTTTCTCTAATTGCTTTAGGTGCAAGGTTAGGTTGTTTATTCGAGATGTTTCCTGTTTCTTCAGATGGGATTGTATTGCTATAAACTTCCCTCTTAGAACTGCTGTTGCTGCATCCCATAGGTTTTGGGTCATTGTGTCTCCATTGTCATTTGTTTCTAGGTATTTTTTAATTTCCTCTTCGATTTCTTCAGTGATCACTTCGTTATTAAGTAGTGTATTGTTTAGCCTCCATGTGTTTGTATTTTTTACAGATCTTTTCCTGTAATTGATATCTAGTCTCATAGCATTGTGGTCGGAAAAGATACTTGATACAATTTCAATTTTCTTAAATTTACCAAGGCTTGATTTGTGACCCAAGATATGATCTATCCTGGAGAATGTTCCATGAGCACTTGAGAAAAATGTGTATTCTGTTGTTTTTGGATGGAATGTCCTATAAATATCAATTAAGTCCATCTTGTTTAATGTATCATTTAAAGCTTGTGTTTCCTTATTTATTTTCATTTTGGATGATCTGTCCATTGGTGAAAGTGGGGTGTTAAAGTCCCCTACTATGAATGTGTTACTGTCGATTTTATTTTAAAGCCTATTTTTGTCTGATATGAGAATTGCTATTCCAGCTTTCTTTTGGTTTCCATTTGCATGGAATATCTTTTTCCATCCCCTTACTTTCAGTCTGTATGTGTCTCTAGGTCTGAAGTGGGTCTCTTGTAGACAGCATATATATGGGTCTTGTTTTTGTATCCATTCAGCCAATCTGTGTCTTTTGGTGGGAGCATTTAGTCCATTTACATTTAAGGTAATTATCGATATGTATGTTCCTATTCCCATTTTCTTAATTGTTTTGGGTTCGTTATTGTAGGTATTTTCCTTCTGTTGTGTTTCTTGCCTAGAGAAGTTCCTTTAGCATTTGTTGTAAAGCTGGTTTGGTGGTGCTGAACTCTCTCAGCTTTTGCTGGTCTGTAAATGTTTTAATTTCTCCATCAAATCTGAATGAGATCCTTGCTGGGTAGAGTAATCTTGGTTGCAGGTTTTTCTCCTTCATCACTTTAAATATGTCCTGCCAGTCCCTTCTGGCTTGCAGAGTTTCTCCTGAAAGATCAGCTGTTAACCTTATGGGGATTCCCTTGTGTGTTATTTGTTGTTTTTCCCTTGCTGCTTTTAATATGTTTTCTTTGTATTTAATTTTTGGCAGTTTGATTAATATGTGTCTTGGCATATTTCTCCTTGGATTTATGCTGTATTGGACTCTCTGTGCCTCCTGGACTTGACTGACTATTTCCTTTCCCATATTAGGGAAGTTTTCAACTATAATCTCTTCAAATATTTTCTCAGTCCCTTTCTTTTTCTCTTCTTCTTCTGGAATCCCTATAGTTCGAATGTTGGTGTGTTTAATGTTGTCCCAGAGGTCTCTGAGACTGTCCTCAGTTCTTTTCATTCTTTTTTCTTTCTTCTGCTCTGCAGTAGTTATTTCCACTATTTTATCTTCCACGTCACTTACCCGTTCTTCTGCCTCAGTTATTCTGCTATTGATCCCATCTAGAGTATTTTTCATTTCATTTATTGTGTTTTTAATCGTTGCTTGATTCATCTTTAGTTCTTCTAGGTCCTTGTTAACTGTTTCTTGCATTTTGTCTATTCTATTTCCAAGATTTTGGATCATTTTTACTATCATTATTCTGAATTCTTTTTCAGGTAGACTGCCTATTTCCTCTTCATTTATTAGGTCTGGTGGGTTTTTATCTTGCTCCTTCTCCTGCTGTGTGTTTTTCTGTCTTCTCATTTTGCTTATCTTACTGTGTTTGGGGTGTCCTTTTTGCAGGCTGCAGGTTCGTAGTTCCCATTGTTTTTGGTGTCTGTCCCCAGTGGCTAAGGTTGGTTCAGTGGGTTGTGTAGGCTTCCTGGTGGAGGGGACTAGTGCCTGTGTTCTGGTGGATGAGGCTGGATCTTGTCTTTCTGGTGGACAGGTCCACGTCTGGTGGTGTGTTTTGGGGTGTCTGTGGACTTATTATGATTTTAGACAGCCTGTCTGCTAATGGGTGGGGTTGTGTTCCTGTCTTGCTAGTTGTTTGGCCTAGGGTATCCAGGTTGAGTGAAGCTGGGTGCTGGTGTTGAGATGGAGATCTCTGGAAGATTTTCGCTGTTTGATATTATGTGGAGCTGGGAGGTCTCTTGTGGACCAGTGTCCTGAAGTTGGCTCTCCCACCTCAGAGGCACAGTACTGACTCCTGGCTCCTCAATTTGGGATGATTTGTTGTCTATTCATGTATTCCACAGATGCAGGGTACATCAAGTTGATTGTGGAGCTTTAATCCGCTGCTTCTGAGGCTGCTGGGAGAGATTTCCCTTTCTCTTCTTTGTTCTCACAGCTCCCGGGGCTCAGCTTTGGATTTGGCCCCGCCTCTCCGTGTAGGTCGCTGGAGGGCGTCTGTTCTTCGCTCAGACAGGACAGGGTTAAAGGAGCAGCCGCTTTGGGGACTCTGGCTCACTCAGGTCGGGGGGGAGGGAGGGGCACGGAGTGCGGGGTGAGCCTGCAGCGGCAGAGGCCGGCGTGACGTTTCACCAGCCCGAGGCATGCCGTGCGTTCTCCCAGGGAAGCTGTCCCTGGATCCCGCGACCCCGGCAGTGACGGGTGCACAGGCTCCCTGGAAGTGGGGCGTGGACAGTGACCTGCGCTCGCACACAGGCCTCGTGGCAGCGGCAGCAGCCCCAGAATCCCACGCCCGTCTCTGGGGTCCGCGCTTTCAGCCGCGGCTTGCACCCGTCTCTGGAGTTCCTTTAAGCAGCGCTCTTAATCCCCTCTCCTCGTGCACCAGGAAACAAAGAGGGAAGATAAAGTCTCTTGCCTCTTCGGCAGGTCCAGACTTTTTCCCGGACTCTCTCCCGGCTAGCTGTGGCGCATTAGCCCCTTCAGGCTGTGTTCATTCCGCCAGCCCCAGTCCTCTCCCTGCGCTCCGACTGAAGCCTGAGCCTCAGCTCCCAGCGCCACCCGCCCCGGTGGGCGAGCAGACAAACCTCTCGGGCTGGTGAGTGCCGGTTGGCACCGATCCTCTGTGCGGGAATCTCTCAGCTTTGCCCTACCCAGGTACATGGGGAGTTTCTTGCCTTTTGGGAGGTCTGAGGTCTTCTGCCAGCATTCAGTATGTGTTCTGTAGGAGTTGTTCCACGTGTAGCTGTATTTCTGGTGTATCTGTGAGGAGGAAGGTGATCTCCACGTCCTGGCTTTATGCTTTTAATGTTTTGTTCAATAAATTATTTTCCCACCCTAGGAAACAAAGGTATTCTTCAACATCTTATTCTATTACATTTATCATTTTATCTTTTATGTTTAAATACATCTGTAGTCGACCTCTAAATATGGTGTTAGCAAGTGATCCAGTTTTATTTTTCTGCAGAGACAGTGAGAGCTTTGGACCACTGTGCCTGAAAGAAACAGAAGATGCAGGGTGGGAGAGATGGAAAAGAGGGAGGGAATAAGATATCTGGGACCCATAACAGAAAGGACAGAGAAGCAGAATCCAAAGATTCTGTCCGACCTGCCCTAGGAGGCACCCTGCTATCTGTTGTGTGTAATCAAATACTGAAAAAGCCAGCATTAAATACTCTTCTCTTACAAATAAAGCCACATTCAGGAGGAATTCCCCAGCTGCACTGACGTTCTGGTACATGGCTTTAAATATATACCCTGTATACAACAGAAGGACTTTCCCAAATGGGAGGGAGAGTTGGGTGGGTGGGGGGAGAGGAAGCTACAAGAGGGAGAAAAGCCAGCACATTCAGAAGCAGAGAGTTGAGAACTGATTGTGCCAATGATGACCTGGATGTTAGAAAAGTCAATCATTTCTTGCTCTCAGAGATGAAAATTCACCTATTTAGGAAAGGTAACTGGTTCCTGTCCAGTGTCTGAGTCTTGAGCATTCTTTTATTTCCAGTTTACTACTGGCTGCCTGTGGTTAATTCAAGTGCCTATCAAACAAAGAAAAACGTGTGGAAATAATCTAACCAAATTATAGGCAAATGGTTAATATCTTCAGGCTTATGATCTACATATATTGTAAGAAACTCAATGTATTATTTTAAGTTTTCTTCTTTGTAAATGAACCCAGTGGTCAGCCTTTCATTCCTCTGCAGCTTTACCCCTACTGAGGCTTTCCATCATACCTGCTGGGAGGCTGTGAAATTGTCCTAAGACCACAGTTCAAGAAGTATAAGAAAAAAGAAAAAATTGGGAGAAGGAAAAGAGGGCAGGAAAAAAATGTCCATTTTCAAATCTATAAAAATGGCTCTAAAAGCTGGCATTTTCTTGTCCAGAAAAAAAAAAAATTGATTACCCTGTGGGAGGAAAGAGCAGAAAGGAAGTAAAGGTCACAGGGAGCAGTTTTTGCTTGTTTGTTGTTCTTTTTGTTTTTGCCCAGAATATTTTTTTTCACTCAAGGGAAAATTCAAATCACTGTTTTTAATCTGTCTCCTGGGCCCTCTCTTACTACCTCCCCAAAGGAAAGACTATTTGAATAGAAGACATCCTCAAGCTTCTTCACAAAAGTCACAATTATATGAAATATACCCAACTTGGAAAAACATCAACAAAGTGTAACAAAGCATTGTGATTTGTGAATAAAAGTCACATGTGGAGACACATATCTGGTCGAAAACATTGCTTCTGTACCATAGTGTGAAAAGTTTCTAGAATTCTGGGGTTAGACAGCCTGGGTTCAAATATTGTCTCTGACCCTTATAAAATATGAGGCCTCCTGTCATTTACTTTGTCTCTCTGACCTTGTTTTTTTCACCCATAAAACTGAGGTAGTAATAGTACCTACTTTATAGTATCATTAAAAGATTACATGCTACAAACCTATTAAATAACTAAAATTAAAAGTACTGACAATGCCAAGGGCTGATGAGGATGTGAAGCAACTAAGACTCTCATATGTGGCTGGTGGGAGTGCAAAATGTTGCAGACATTCTGGGAAATAGTTTGGTAGTTTCTTATCTATAAAGTTACCATATGACCCAACAGTCTCATCCTTGGATATATTTACCAAAGTGAAATTAATACTTATTTTCACATAAAAAATGCATGCAGATGTTTAGAGAAGTTTTATCTATGATCACCAAAAACTAGAAATAACCCAAAAGAGTGGGTGAATGAATAAATAAGCTGTGGTATATCCATACAATGGAATACTACTCAACAATAGAAGGGAATGAACTATTGATACATGCAGCCATTTGGAGGAATCGCAAAGGAATTATGTTGGGTGAAAGAAACCAGTCTCAAAGGTTATATATTGTATGATTCCGTTTATTTGACATTCTTGAAAAGACAAAACTCTAGTGACCTAGAACAGACCTGTGGTTACAGTGGATCTGCTTGGGGTTAGGGGTGGGGGAAAAGTGTGACTACAGGAGATAGTGGAGAGGTTTATGGGGTGGTGGAGCTGTTCTGTATCATGCTTGTGGCATTTCGTAAGTTTATGCCTGCATTAAAATTTATAGAACTGTATACCAAAAAGTCAATTTTACTGTATGATTTAAAAAGTAAAACTTTACACAAGAGTATATGAAATAATGCATATTTAGTATAGTTCCTGGCATATAGTAGATTTTAGCTATTAGTTGTTTCAAAGACTATAGTGTAGAGTACATCTCCATGCATCTAATTGAATAGAGTCAACTGATACAGTTCACAGGGTTTGCCCAGGCCAAAGATGAGAGAAAAGAAAATATGATAAATTGTGTAAATAGTGCAGGGGATTCTGTCTGATCACCTCTCTCAATTAGCATATGCTCGGAGAGCAGGAGAGATGGGAAGAATGAATATGATCTTCTCTCACTGGGCGCCAGTTCCCACATGTGCCTCTCATAGCATGGGCATCTCTCTACCCTGTATGTGCTACCAGTGTTTAAAGATAAAGATATTTCCTAACCTACAACCCCCAAACACAAGCCAACTGCTTCATCTGGAAGTAAACCAAAGAAGCAGGAATGGCTTTGGACAGTGGAGGAAAACTGACTATTTTGGGCTTACAGGTATCCAGTTTGTTATCTTCCTAAGGGACTGTCAAGGGTAATTCAGGCTATATGTACCTTTTACTATACACACTGAAAATGATTTAAGATCAGCTTTGTCCTTCAGAAATCAGAAAACCAACTGATGTTTTATCCAGGCTGTCATATACACCTATTGGATTGGCTATTTGCTTATCACCCTTATGCCATGTTCCTTGAGCATGTATCAGCCATTATAGTTTTCAGTAGCTAGACAGCAGAGATAGTTAGATCCAACAACAAATGTCCACATCTCCCATTGTTTCAATTTAATGGAGGCCAGACAGTCTAATGTGTTACCCTTCCCCAAATAAATGAGTCCTGACCTAAAAGAACTTCTCTTTGGGAGTGGCATTTAGAATCTGGAGCACACTCTTCCCATTGTTCTCTATGAGTCTACAAAGTCTTCATCTCTTAAAGATGGATTTTATTTCCAGAAAGGCAAATGTCATTTTGAGCTAAATCTTGTGTTTAAGTAAAAAAATTCTGTTGGAAATACCAATTTTGGTTTAGGGGGAAAAAAGGATGTGGCTACAAAGCAATGAGTTGGTTTTGGGAGGGCTCCCAAACTGGTGAAAGTCCATTATATAGACTGGAAAAATGTTAACAAACTGGGAAATTGTCTTTTAAATATCCTCAGCCCAGCATGTTACTCTTTCAAGTTGACTTGCTTAAATGAGGCAGTATTAATTTGAAAGTATACATTCCAAATCACTTTTAAGTCTCATGTTTCTTGAGTCCTTGTTTTGTTAAGAGGAGCACAGTCTTCATGTAAGTGCCAGAGGTATTTGATTGAAAAAGCCAAACTGAGCATTGCATAAGCTTGAATAGGAAAACAATAATTGCTAATATTTTATTGCACTGTAACCATGTGCAAGGCACAGTCGTAAGCATTTGACACGTGTTGTCTTATTTAATCCTCACATTAACTTTGTACGAAAGCTACTACTGCTGTACCCATTTTATAGGAGAGGACTGGGAGCCAGAGGCTAAGTAACTTGCCAGTGGTCTGGCAGGTGGTAAAGTGCAGCTCAAAGGCCCCTGATGAGGGCAGCCTGACACCTGAGTGGCTGTTTCCCAACCACTGTGCTAAGCTGTCTTCCTGGAAAAGGATCAGGATAAAAGCCCAACAATATAAGACAGGAAATGAGAAGCAAGAGGGACAACAGAATATGAAAGGGGCTTCAAAGTCATGACTTAAGGAGAAGAGGTGCAAAGTAGCTAACAACCCCTTGTTCTGACTCTCTTCAATATTGGAAAGTTGTCAAGAGTCATCCATGATTTACAACTTTACCAAAATATTTAATTTAGTAATCCACTCAACCCAGTATCATTGATCCCTGGTAATGTGCTAAGCTCCAAATGAGCTGGGCACGCAGAGCTGAACTTAACAAGTCCCTGATTTCAAGGAGTTTTTGGTCTATTATGTGGTCCATAATTTACTTTAAAAACACTTCATCATAGACAATGTATTGTAGATACATATGCGTTCATCCACATCCTAATCAGAAATGCACACTGCAGGGTGGTCAGCCAGCATTTAACCAAGCTGGGGTGCTACAAGAGTTTCAGCTTTCTTTATCTTTGATCAACAATAGCTTTTGCTTATTAGCATAATGGATGCTGGAAAGGCATTCATTCGTGAAATTAGGGTGTTCAAGATGTCAGTTGGCTAAAATAGTCCAGAAACATACACCATTCTTGCGTGACAGAATCTGAGCATCTTCTGACCTCAGTGGTCTTTGCATTTTGATTGAATGACATAGGCTGTGTACAAAAACTTATGGAAGCTCTAGATAATGTTATCTTCCACCAGAAAGTCAAACCTTTCTTCTGCTGGGTGGATAGATTGGGGCTGAAGGAAATACCCCAAACCTGTGACTGGGCTGGGTCTCTCTTGGGTTTGCTTCTTTGAGCAGTATGGGACCCTCCTTTCAAGTGAGAGCCTGCCATGTTGAGCAGGACTCCATTCCCCTGTAAATCCTTGACTTCTCAGCACTAACAAAATACAGAAAATTCTACTCTGCTTTTCAGAGGCTTTTGATTTTTAGTCTCCTGCATCTTGAAGCTTTAGAATTCTAACATTTCTTGAGGGGAAACCAGCTGTGTATTTGAGGCCCCTCAACTCTCCAGTTTTGTCCTTCCAGTCTCACATGAAAGTCAACATTTCTGGTTTCCTATCCCCTCGCAGTGGTCCTCTGCTGGACCAGTCTGGATTCTCAGCTCTGGCCACACCTGGAATTGGCAAATGCTCCCGGACAGGTCAGCTCACCACTGCCTCTGGGCCCCTGTTAACCAGGGTTCCTCCCCTAGCAGGTCAAAGTCTTCTCAAAACCATGAACTTATGGAAAATTCTACTCTCCTTTTCAGAGATTTTTCAATTTATTTTCTAAGCCTCATGCTGCACAGCTTCAGAATTCAGCAAATGTTCGTGAATTCCCTGGCGATCCAGTGGTTAGGACTCTGCACTTTCACTGCCGCGGGTGTGGGTTCGATCCCTGGTGGGGAACTAGGATCACGCAAGCCACTGCCAACAAGAACAACAAAAAATTAAGCAAATGTCTTGCACTGAACAATAGCTGTGTGTGGAGACCATTCAAATCACCAGTTTTGGTTACCCCAGGGCTGCACAACTGCCACAGTTTGCTGTTTTCTTCCTTCCACCAGGGGCCTTTGCTGGAGCCAAATTAGGCTGTTTAGCCTCTTGGTCACACCCAGACCTGGCAAATGCCCCCTGGGAGAAAGCTGCTGAAGTTCTTTAGATCACCCCCTCAGGCAGATTCCCACCTGGAATTTTAGCCCATCTCATCTTCATTGTTTTTGCAGCTCTCTGATGCCTTGAAACAGATTTTATTTTTAATTTTATCTAGCTTTGTTAAGTTACACTCAGATGGGAGTTTTAAGCTGCCATAAACCACTCCATTCTAAGTGGAGGCCCTATCTGTACCTTTTGACCTGACAGCAAATGCTGGGTCCATTAGGTTGCTGGTTTGGAGGACTCCATTTGCACAACGCCAGCTGAGAGTCAACTATATCCTGCTCCATACATGAGCTATATCATCAGTTTATGTCCAGTGAGACTTTCATGTAAATTGTGATGCTAAAAGGACAGAATTGGGATTAAAGTGATGGGTTCTAGACTGTCTGGTGCCTGCTTTCTAATACATTGTATATGCGTGGAAGGTTCTAGTTTAAGACTTTTTAAAATTTAAACCTAGTAGCAAACTTGTAGAGGAGGAGATCTTTAACTGTAAACTATCTCTACATTTCTTAAGCCTACCAGTTCTATAAAGAACCTAATAATTGTGAGTGACCAAATTGATTTGGGTCCATTCTTAACATGGCTCATATTGTTACCGAATCCAAGCTCAGTCTGTTTGCCTCACGACCAGCCAATAATCGGGAGACGAGGTGCTGAGGCAAGGAATAGTGACTTTATTCAGAAAGCAGGGCATCCGAGAAGATGACGGACTAGTGTCCTAGAGTACCATCTTACTGGGGTCTGGATGCTAGTTTCTTTTATAGAACAGAGAGGGGAAGGAGGTGAGGATGCAAAGTAAAAAGGCCATAAGTCTTGCAAAAAAATCTCCTGGTTTTGGCCAGCCTCTGAGAGGGTATGTGTTAATTTCTTCTTTTCTGCCACCATTCACAGGTGGGCAGGGTCAGGGTGTTTCCCTGTGAGCTGAACAAAGGCACTTTAGTTTAACATTCAGGCACAGGGGCAGGGTTCCCTGAGGCAGGCGTTATGTATGCCTATAACTTATAGACAGAACAAAAGCAATGGAAAAGCAAAGGTCAAAGTAGAAGAAACAGATCCAACGTGGAGTCAGATTTTGTTCTTCCCTGTTAAAATATATAGACCAATTTATATTTTTTCAACTTATATCACTTCTGGGGAGTAAATGCTATAAATCCACAAAGTGGTATGTAAAGCATTATTTCCTATTTCTTTTTGTTCTGAAAATAACTTTCTGTCCACTGAGCAATTTAATTGACCTGGTTCTAGAGGTCCACAACTGTAAATACATTTGTTTTTCACCTCTGGGCCCCTTGGTTTTTGAAAACATCAATCCTGGGTGTTCTCAGTCTTGCTCTTTCTTTACTGAGTGCTTATTTTCTCACTTATATATTTACCCAAATCCCTAATTCTAGATCTTATCCAGAAACTTTTCTTCTCTATCTCTGTATTCCTTTACATTCAACAAAGACTTACTAAATATTGCTATATTACATCCACAGCTTCAAACTTATGTGACAGTGAAGCTGAATCCGGCCTCTGTACCCCAACACTGAATTAAATCTTAGAGACAGAGTTTTGGGTGAAGTAGAAAAGCATAGCCTTATTGCTTTGCCAGGCAAAGGGGGCCACAGTGGGCTAATGCCCTCAAAACTGTGTGTCCCCCGGGGTGGGGGGTGGGTGTGTTGCTGATTAAGGGTCAGGGTGTGGCAGTGCCTGCATTCCTTCCATCCAGAGATCATCTGGTGTTAGGTGAGGATAGGCGAACTGTGATCTCTGGAATGAAGAGTGCTTTGGGCTTCCCTGGTGGTGCAGTGGTTTGGAGTCTGCCTGCCGATGCAGGGGACACGGGTTCGTGCCCCGGTCCAGGAAGGTCCCACATGCCGCGGAGCGGCTGGGCCCGTGAGCCATGGCCGCTGAGCCTGTGTGTCCGGAGCCTGTGCTCCACAACAGGAGAGGCCACAACAGTGAGAGGCCCGCGTACCGCAAAAAAAAAAAAGAGTGCTTCATCAGGTCTTCCACTGGCTGGGGGTTTTAATTCTGCAGAAGAGCAAAAGTTCCCTTGAGGCAGAACCAGGACTCTGCCCTCAAGGCTATACTATTGTTTCTTGGCTGCTCCTCCCTTGTCTCTGCATCCCCTTCCTTCCCTGATTAGCAACTGTTTGAACCTGCTCTTTGGAACTCAGACAAGGGGACACAGAAAGGCTTTTATGCCCAGAAGCCCACAGGGTCCTGCTTGGTATCAATAACCAAATTGTGGTTTTGTAGCAGAGGAAAACAATGATATATGATTCCTGAAGATAACTGGTATTTGGTTGTACAATCACCCTCTTCTGTTAAATAGAGAGTCTGATGCAATGTGTACCTTTGTTCATTTTGTCGCCAAACCTTAGCATACTGTCTTGCACATAGTAGGCATTTAATAAACCTGTTACATTAATAAATTAGTCAGTGAATAATGCATTAAATTAATCCAGGGAATAAGTAAAAGGGCACCACACACAATTTATAATATCTTGCATGATCTACTCCTGAACCTAATCTAAAATAAAAACCTGGGCTTCCCTGGTGGCGCAGTGGTTGAGAGTCTGCCTGCCAATGCAGGGGACACAGGTTTGAGCCCTGGTCTGGGAAGATCCCACATGCTGCGGAGCAACTAGGCCCGTGAGCCACAACTACTGAGCCTGCGCGTCTGGAGCCTGTGCTCCGCAACAAGAGAGGCCGCGATAGTGAGAGGCCCGCGCACCGCGATGAGGAGTGGCCCCCACTTGCCGCAGCTAGAGAAAGCCCTCGCACAGAAATGAAGAGCCAACACAGCCAAAAATAAATAAATAAATAAATAAATAAAATTTTTTTTAAAGGCAAAATTCCTTTAAATGTTAGAGTCAGAGATCTGTTTGGTATTTCAGGACAAAGAAAGAAAGGAGGCATCAGAAAAAAAACAAAAAACTTTCTCCAAAAAAATCAGTCTTTGCTTTTGAAAGAACAGAATAATGAGGATCCAAGGCTCTTCAAAACAGAGAGGCTTGCAAGCCACTCTTGTAAAGAAAAACAAGTACAGGTGAAGGTTTACATTCAAACCAAGAATGAGAAAGACCTGAAAAGACAAGAATGTGGAGGTGTTGAAAAGCCCATTTAGGTTAAACAAAGCAGGAAGTTGAATTGGCTTTCTAAATAGAAACTACAAAAAAAAGTTATATTGAGGAGCCCTGAAGCAAAATAGAAGGAAGCTCATTTTACTAACTTCTCCTTCAGACTCTAGTGAGATTCTTGGCGAACTACGTCACACCATCTGTACATGCTGAGTGTTCTAAACACTGTGCTGGAAGGAGTAGTTGAGAAACAGAGTATGTGAATGCATTTCGATATTTATGAAGATTTTTTGGAGGCCATCAGTATGCTGAAGAAATGATTTCTTTTGCCTGTGGGTTTTTTTCTCTCTCACTTTTTTCCCCTTTTAAACGGGGATAAAAGGAAGAAAGAAATGTTTTCTAGAACCCATTTCTCTAATCAAAGCATTTGTTTCTTACCTCATCTTCACTCACCTTCCCTGGGGAGAACTTTTGCCCACGTTGATATAATAAATGATCAAGCATGGTGGGAACACATTTAACATAACGGTGGTGTGTGCAACACACCTGATGCAGGAAAGTTAATGATGTTGGTGAGTTGCAGATGGTTCCAAATTCATTTGTAGATAGATGCAGAGGATGAAGGCCAATGCCAAGCACAAAGCAAACATTTGGTAAATACAGTCACATGAATGGAACAGTCAATAAACAAAAAACAAATATGTGGAAAAACTGTTGTGTATACAGGGAAAACATTACAGAAAGGGTCCAAGCTCTCTGCTAGGTCATAGATTTATTGCATCATCAATAATCTACTGCATCAAGAAACGGAACAGTAAAATGAATCCAAATTTGCACTGAACATCTAAAAAATTGCTTGCAGATAAAGGTGTCTCCGATTCCAAAAAAAGGACCCAGAACCTTTAAGTCATATATATAGACCCTGAATAAAAAACAAAAACACTGTTCCATGCAGTTCATATCGTGAAAAACAAATGAGGTTTGATCTAAGTTTGGACTCTGGCTTCATCTCTACTAACTGTTTAACTAGGATCTTATTTCACTCTTTTGAGCCGGTTTCCCCATTTGTGGAATGACATCATCATACTTACTTGGAAGTCTGAGTATTAAGTTAGTATATATATAGTAAGCTGAGTTCATGAAGGTAAAGGTCTTGTAGGTCCTTCTCATTTGATAGGAATTTTCTGTTTAGTTTCTTTCCTCTTGAAATATGTTCACTAATGATCCCTTTTTACAAAATACTGTGCTTAAACTATTTTCCAGGAGAATTGGGAATTTATTAGGTTGATCACAGAAGCACGCAATAAGAGTATAGCAAGTACATTGATACCAAGGAACGGTTTCTTCTTATCTGACTACTGTTCTTGTTTTCCTTGGACATTCCATCTCTGCATCCCCATCACATTCACCCTAGATCTGGATATGACAGTTCTCTGGAACATAGATGGAAGGGGCCCAACAGAGGTCTGATCTGGTTGGGTTAGGCCCCTTCTTCCCCCTGGTTGCTGTGTCATCGGCCTAGAGATTTCTTTCTGGCTGACTGTGTATGGTCTCTATAAATGTGCTTTTACTGTTCTATTCAAGAATACTGCAATTCTCATGCCCTTGGTGAATCCAGACAACCAAGTGTATCGTCTCTTTATTCTCTTGGGGCAAAGAGCCTTAGATGGTTTAAAATAAGGCAAAGAGATCATAAGGCCAAACAGAACAGTCAGGGTTCCCTTTTAGCTAGAGCAGTAGTTCCCAAACTTCAGTCATTTTAATTTAATTAATTTAATTTTTGCTGTATCAGCAAACCAACTCATATTATCCTCATATGTTTTTATCATAGTTGGCTAATATTTACTTACTATTCTTTTAAATCACCTCTCCTTTTTAGTCAAAGTTATTTAAAAGAAAACTTCATATTATTTTAATTATATAAAATCACTGTAAAAAGTAATTTTAAAAATTAAACTGTAACTAGACAGTTGTCTGACTAAGGTTCTGAGCTTGTGACCTCGTTAAGGATGAAAATTATGAAGTGTAAAAGATGTGTTAAAGATTTAACAACTCCAAACTGAGACTTTCTGCTTGATGAGATCAGCACTGGAAAAGAATTTTTAAAGGAATCACTTCCTCACTCTGTGGGTCAAGGAGATTTAATGCCTTATCTAAGGACTGTCAGTAACTAGGAAAAGTATGTTCCAATTGGGTGCTAAAAGCAACCCCTTTTTTTCTGGTTATAGGGAGCTACCAACTCCCTGGGGCCCAAGGAAAGCACATGTGTCATGGCCAACATACAGAGTGGGAAGACACACTTTTTGGTGAATAAACTGGCAAATAGAGGACATTTAACAAATGTTAGTTCCTTGGAAGCATTTCCCACCTTCTCTTGCATTCGTGTAAGTTCCATTTCATGTCTCACCTTAATAAAAACAATAACAGGTTCTTCCTGAGGGCTCTGTATATACCAAGCAGTTCCAGGTTTCATTTCAAAGCCCTTTTATAATTTTTTTACTTGAGGAAACTTTTATAATATATATAACATATATATTAATGGAGAAAAATGTTATCATTGAGAATCAGAGAGGTAAAGCAACTTGTCCCAAATCACCCAAGGCATGAATATCTTAGAGTTTGGGGTTCCAGTATTCCAGATACAATTAGAAATAAGGATATTAGTCAGCTAATTAAGTCAAATAGACAAAACAAATAATAATTAGTCCAATTATCTGAATTTTGGCTTGACGTTATGAAAGTCTGGCTCAGAAATTATACTGTTCGTTTTTCCAGGAACAGTTTTCTTTGATTTTGGCTTGGGTTATCTGGCTTATTGCCTTGGTTTCTCAGCAGTGACTACCATAGTATTGTTCACACAAGCATTTCATAAATATAGATTGAGAGAGGAAGGAAGGGATAAAGGGAGAGAGAGAGGGAAGAGGAGGGTGGGTCTTTGTTAGCAAACCCACTTGAAATACCCACCAGAGTTGAGGTCCAAGCCAAATGACTGCAGATCAGTCTCACCATTTTCCATCTCTTTCACCACTTTAGAAAGCTCATTCAATTTTTTTATCCTCTAGCCCCAAAATGGAGCTCACAGTACTGGCCCTATTCTCCTTACGTCGTCTCCTTATGACGATCCAATGAGACATGTTCCCAGAGGTATTTATACACATAAACACATTGCTTCACGTGGGGTTTTGCTGTTTCCTGTAGACCTAACAGAAGCTCTTCCCTCCTGGGAAGCTGCAACTCTGCAGGACTCTTTGGAACTATGGTCACACCTGGCAAGGCTTTAGAGATCGAACTGAATAAGAAACTCAATCCTATGTAAATTCTCTAGGCCTTGTATTTGCAACTGTAAAAATCCAGAAACACCATTTCCAGCTTCATGTTGTATTAATAATATTCTTTCAGCCTCCAAACAATTCAGTCACTCTGAAGAGATTTAAGATACTTCTGCTCAATCACTCAAAGTCAGACGTGGCCTCCCAGAAACTAAACAAAACAAGACACACTTCCAAAAACCAAAACCATGTTTGAACTCAAGTATCTGATTTGACAGTTTGGAGGGTAATAATTAGGTAGATGAATGCCTTGATTGTCTACTTCATCTTATATATGTGTTTGAGTACCCACACTATAGTTATAAGTATAAACCATGGAGATTTTTCTCCTATATCTGATTTTTTTTAATCCTGAATTTCTGTAATACTTGCAAACAAGAATGTTTGGCCCTTAGCACTTTTCCATTTAGTTTAAAAACCTCAGGAGTAGCTTAATAAATATTAAGTCTATGTGGTTCTCATATGTTTATGGGCAAGTTATCACAATAGGATTTCTAGTTTCTATTTATGAAAAATCTCTTGAAATTGCCCTTTGAACCTTCACTCAGAGCTTATGGAATTAATGACAGTTGGTTTGTTTTTGTTTTTTGTTTTTTTTTTTTACACGGGCCTCTCACTGTTGTGGCCTCTCCCGTTGCGGAGCACAGGCCCCGGACACGCAGGCTCAGCGGCCATGGCTCACGGGCCCAGCCGCTCCGCGGCATGTGGGATCTTCCTGGACTGGGGCACGAACCCGTGTCCCCTGCATCGGCAGGCGGACTCTCAACCACTGCGCCACCAGGGAAGGCCCAGCAGTTTGTTTTTAATCTGCAAACTGAAGCACTGAACCAACAAAAGTCATGGGTTGGCTGAATTTAGGTTTTCTCAACTCCGATTTTCGATGTCAAGTAACATCCACCAATTTGCCAAGGGCCTTAGTACTGCTGTCTGCAGGTTAATTATATGCTTCCTAAGCCCTGAAGCCCCTGGGGAATCTGATTATAAGAAACAGCGTCTCTCAAACTATCCCCACCAGGAGGACCGATAACCAAGAGTGAACTCCATAAACCTCCGGGACTTGGGGACATAGACCAGAGCAACTCAGGGTGAATATACATTTAAAGACTATATTTTATCATATGAATCTGGGAATTTTGCACATATAACTGGAGTTGAATACAGAGCTACCCGTATATACTTGAATCCATCCATTTGTCTCCGTCTCCAGGGCTGCCACTCTAGTCCAAGCCCTCCTCTAGAGGGCAGCAGTGGTCTCCCAATGGGTCTCCTCACACCACCCTGCCCCCCTGCATTCCAAGGTCCACTCAGCAGCCAAAGTGATCTCTGAACTCTCAAATCTAATTATGTCACTTCCCTAGTTTAAGAAAAAAAATATTCTCACAACTCGTAGAAGTAAGGCCAAAGACCTCAGCATCAGCCCTCCCTGCCTCTGGGGTTTCATCACAGAGTGCTCTCCTCTGCTTTCTGTGCGTCAGCCTCCAACTCCTGTGCAACTGTTACTCCTGCTCTCTGGAATGCTTCCCCCTCTTCTTCTCCAACACAGAAAGTGGTAGGGTAGTGGTTGAGAATACTGGTTCTGGGAAATAACAGGTAGGGTTGTACTGAGGAGTCAATGAGTTACTACATGAAAAGTCTTAGAACAAAGCCCGGCACATACTGAACACTCCATAAGTGATGGATATTATTTACTGGCCGTTATTCATCCCCAGCTCTCAGCTCACAGAGCACTTCCCCAGGGAGGCCTTCTCCAGTTCCCTCAGAGGATGTCAGAACCACCTGTTATTCATAACTTCCTGCCCTTCCATATTTATAGGACTTGTCTCAATTTGTAGTTATATATGTACATGATTATTTGATTAATTTATGTCTCTTCTCTTCTGCTAGACTGTAAGCTTGATGAGGACAGGAACCATGTCTATTTTGTTTATTACCTATTCCAAATAGGTAACTCAGCGCCTAGAGAATATGGGCGGTCACTATATTTTTAGCAAGGGATGTTGAAGGAATGCAAGGATGTATGGATGGATAAATTTATGTAGTAAAGTATGAAACAGATTAAGATAAAGCACCAAAAAGATGATTAGAGATCTAAATACAAAACAGATCATTCTGTGGAATGATCTGTTTTGTATTTAGACAGATCATTTCTCTGTGGAAATAGAGATGAGTGTTGGGTGGTAACATATTACCAATTATTTATTTTTTATTTTTTTGTGGTAGGCAGGCCTCTCACCACTGTGGCCTCTCCTGTTGCGGAGCGCAGGCTTAGCGGCCATGGCTCACGGGCCCAGCCGCTCCGCGGCATGTGGGATCTTCCCATACCGGGGCACGAACCTGCGTCGCCTGCATCGGCAGGCAGACTCTCAACCACTGCACCACCAGGGAAGCCCTATTACCAATTATTTAAAAGAAGGAGAGTTATCTGAGATTTGTTTAACAAATATTTACTTCCTGCAGAAGGTAGCACTCGGGCTGAACCTCATAGGGCGGGTAGGGTTGCAGGAAGAGGATGGTTCTAGTGAGGCCTCACGTGGTAATGCTAAAGAGCGTAGACCTGGTTTGAATTCCAGCCCCACCACTCGCTGCTAGTTGACAGGGAGCATGTTACTTTATGTCCCTCTATTCCATTTTTGTTCTGTAAAATAGGGTAACAATCGTGTATCCTCACAAGGATATTTTGAGGCTTGTGTGAATTTTGAATGTGAAATGTTCTGCTCAGTGCCTGAAGCATAGTGATAGGAAGCTGCCATGCTGGACTCGATCTGAAAATAGCCAAGGGAGCAGCACAGTGTGTGCTCTGTGTTGCAAGGGGCAAGAGAGATTGAAAGTGAATCACGGCCCTGCAGAAAATCTGCTTCTGCTCCTGCAAGATTGGACATAGAGTGGCCATATATTACAGGGACATGTAGCTCCATCTACCTGGTACCTAATCCTGTTTCCTCCTTTCACCCCCTGTTATGAACTCCAGGTCCTTAGGGACTCAGCTGATATTTTCACTGTTGACAAAACTGACTTCCTAATTACTTAAATCACTTGAATTACTATAAGTTGATTTCTTTCAAATATGTATACTTCTAGAGACACCACTAATTGTCTCTTAATAAAACAAAATCCTAAAACAGTCTCATTGTTTTTTCTCCCCCTAGGCCCTGCCAAAAAGAATGGGGAACATGTACTTTTCAAATCACCTCATGTCTCCTTGATTTCCTCATTCACCAGACAAAATTTAATAATGAACCCAGCACCATTCACAGGGAAGGGAGAAAATTTCCCATACCAGTCCTCAGGAAAAGAGACAGGAGGCTGATCGCAGGGTGAAAATTTAATAGCTGCCTGACGTTGTAAGGAAAAGACAGGCTGAACCATCTGAGCAGTTGTGAGCTTAGGAAATGGGTGATTGTGTTATCCCTGCTGAAAAGGGACCTCAAGCCAGGTTTTTACTCTTGTGTTCAACATGTGTGGGCTGCAAAGACCACACGGATGACAGATGACACGGAAGGGTCTGCTTCTCCATGAAGGCAATAAATAAGTTTTTTGCTTGGTGATAATATAAGTTGAATGATTATAGCTGGTGGACAGAATTAGTTTTAAGCTTGATGGCTGTGGGCAGTGAGACTTCCTTAATATAGAGAGACATTAAATTATACTTGAAATTATCCCATGAGACTATCCTTACTTGTGAGCATACAGTTTCCTCCATAAAATTCAGATGATTTCAGATCCTTAGTGATTCTATGCCTGAGAGACTAACATTATTCACGAAACTACTTTTCTCTGGCTAAGAACAGATAATTCCAGTAACTGTGTAGCTTAACTCATTTATGTCATTTAATTTTGCAGTAATCCTTTTACTGACGTCACCTCAGTAGGAAGTAGTGGAGGCAGGATTCAAACCCAGGTCGTTTGAATGCCTAAACTTCTCCTGCCACAGTATTGTCTTCCCAATTCAGGGTATTTCAAAGAGCACAAAAGCCTTTGATGTCCAGAAGTTTCTACCATTTTCCAAAAGTCCATTTAAAAAATTAAAAAGGCATACCTATGAATGTAATTTATGCCTGGTATTTCCACAGTAAATTTTAGTTTAAAGAGTTACCCATTCATTATACTATTTAATCCTCAGAATAACCTGGAAGGTAAATATTATTTTTTCTTATTTTACAGACAGAATACTGAGGCTGGGAGGGGTCAGGGAACCCATCTTGGGTCCCATAGGCAGTAAGTGGTAATCAGGCCCGGATTCAAACCCAGTTTCTGTGTCTCCACAGCCCTCTCTGCCTTGGCCTTATCATTAGTTCTCAGACCTCGAAGGAAAGCTTCTTTATTTTCTCTGCCTTTCCTGTCTTGCCACACAGTCTTTGTGTTCCTTTATGCTTCCTGATGAAAGATCCAAGTGCAAGCAGGCAAGTGCTCAATGCCGCAAGCCTGTGATTCTGGACAATCTGATGCAATCATCTTTCTGACTGTATCCTCAAGGAATAATAAATCACAGGAGAGAGAGCTGCTGGGGTTTTTTGTTTTGTTTTAAACAATAATAGATATTCAAGTTGCTATCAGTGTTTGAGATTTCTAATCATCCAGAGCTGTCTACTCTATAATATATGCTGACCTTCTAGGCTGATAAACCTTCATAATTATTGACTTCTGCAGAAGTTGGTATTGGCATATTATTTTGGGAACGTAGTTCTGACAACATCGGGAACAGCAAGTATGATAAATCATTACAGGGCAGGCTGGCTGTGAGAATGTTACTTTCAATTGTACCAGGCAAATGGCAGATGAGTTTATATCAAGGCTAGAAGTAAATTTAGGTCCTTTCCACATGTTCAATCCCAATCGAACCAAAATGGAAATTTTTGTTTCCATCAATTAGAGGAACCAGTCTCTAAGGGGTTTATTTGCCATGTCTGTGACAGCATTTGTGCCAACAAAAGCTGATGTATATCACCCATTTAAATGAAAGTGTATAGTCCTGGTTTTATTTAGTGAGACCTGTCATCATACTAGAAAGTTAAAAATCAATCGGCTGTTTCTTTTTGTATGTCATGGCAAACCAAGATAGCTCCCCCAATTTTTTTTAGAATTATTTAACCTATAAATGATTGACCATTATTTAGCATGGTGTCTGATATTAGTTCATTTATTTAAGAATAATTATTGAGTTTTACCTACTATATGGTAAGTACTGTGCTAGCACTCGGTATACAGCTAAGTATAGTAGAGGTGATACCCCTGCCCTCATAGGGCTTACATTCTAGAGAGAAAGACAGAGAAGTAAATTAGCAAAATAGAACATGTCCTTAAATGCCCAGGGAAGGCCTCTATGAAGAGGCAGTATTTGATGCTGCACTGAAGGATGAAGGGATGTGATGACACGGGGAAGAGCCTGCCAGGCAGAGGATGGAGCAAGTGCCCCAAAGCAGGAGGTGCTGGCTTGTTTGAGGAGCAGAAAGGAGGCTGAAGTAGCTGCCAGGCGGTTAGCAAGTATATGAGGATGGCATGGGGTACGGGTGAGAAAGAATGGGAGGGGTGAGTTCAGGAAGGTAGACAGGCACCAAATCATGTGGAGCCTTGCATGTTTCAACTCAGTCAGGTATGTGTACCTTTATCCACTTCTTCTACTTCCCCTGAACACTAAGGAGGCACTACTGGCTCCTTCATGTTTCCTTGGGTCTTCTCAGAAATAAGTGGTGTTCTATAGAGTAAAGCACAGGTAGTTCTGGTATAGAAGGACTTCAGGACACCAGGAGTAAAGTCCATCTTGAATTTTGGAAGGAACCTCAACTCTCATAGATGTTTTCTCATGAAGAAAACGACTCTGGAAGTTTTGTTTGTTTTGTTTTCCTGTCATTTGACAGAGAAAGGACCCTTCCTTTTGAGTAATGTAACAGATTAGCATAGAAATAAAACAGTTATAGACACATATTGTTTGACTTGGTGCTACAGTGATGGTAGCCCTTCCAACATGAGAAAAAATTACAAATACGATATATTGGATTTGGCAATATTGAGTTTTATGAAATCTCTATAGTTGAATAAAATGGTAAAAATCCAGAAAACCCTGGGGCAGAGGTGAGCATTCATGGTGAGCCCCTTAACTCTTCTCCTGGACAATTCCTACTCATCCTTCAGATCTTAGCTCAGTCAGCAGTTGCTTCTCAGAGAACAGAGAAGGTTACCATGTTGCCAGCGGACAGTGAATATCAGACAACAAAGGACAGTGATCTCTGAGAGAAGGAAGCACATGAAGTGAGTCCTACAATTCTGCCAGCTTACTGTCTAGAGTTTCCAAGCAGCAGTACAGGAAGAGGAACCCAGATAAAGCCCAGGGGTCTCCCTGAATCAAGATGTTGTTGAGAGTCCGGGGAGAACAAGGTGGCTAGAATTCAGAAGAGGAGAGAGCTGCACTGAAGGAGTTCCCCAGAGATATGCAGAGGTTCCCCCTTAAGAAGTACTCAGCACAGGACTGGCCGGCACATGTGTGTGAGGAATCTACCTGAGCATGGAGAAAGAATCAACCAAAAGGATTAGAGGAATAGTATTTGGGACTCACACAGGGCCAAGTATAGTGGCTTTGCCTTTCAGCTAGATTGGAAAACCTCCTGATTCGTCAGTCATTGGGCAGAGCACTCCGAAGATCTTGCCTTAGAAATGGTGAACCTCTAGGCTGATCACTGCTCTCATGTCACCTAACAAATCCTGAAAGCAAAAACCCAAGAGGATCAAACTTTTTCTACATTTGTGATTCAGAACAAAACTCTGCAATATTTACAGGAATACAAAACTATTCAGCACCCAAGTTAAAATTCAGAATGTCTTGCAATGAATAAAAAAAATTACTAGACAAGCAAAGAAGCAGGAAAATACTACATATGATGAGGAGAAAAAACAATCAGTTACAACCCACCCTGAATTAGCAAACAGGGATTTTAAAAGTTACTATAACTATATTCCATATTTTGAAAAGAAGTAAGTGGAGTCAAAGAAGATATAAAAAAGACTATACCCTAATTTTTTGAAAATTGAGCTTTTAGAAATGAAAAGCACCATGTTTTAGATGAAAAATACCTTATAATGGCAGATTAGACTTTGAATAAAAAAAGATTCATGAACTTAAAGACACAGCATAGAAACAATACAAAATGAAGCAAAGAGGATTTTCTTTTAATGAAAAGAGCATCTGTGAGCTGTGGAACAACTGCAAGCAGCCTAATATTTGTGTGTTTGGAGTCCATAAAGGAAACAGGGGAGGACAGAAAAAAAATATTTAAAGAAATAATGGCCAAAATTTTTCCAAATTTGATAAAACTAAAAATTCACAGATCTAAAAAACTCAAAGGAAAATATACTAATTTGACATCATAGTCAAATTGCTGAAAACCAATAATTAAAAAAGAAAATTCTAAGCAGCCAAGAAAAAAAAAAAGACATGATACATGGAGAAGAGCCAAATTAAAAATGTCAACAGCTTTCTTGTTGTATACCTTGCAAGCAAGAAGACAGTGGAGAACCATCTTTAAAGTACTGAAAATATTGTTAACCTAGAAACCTATACAAGGGGAAATAATTTTCAAACATAAAGGCAAAAATTGAAAGAATTTATCACCAGCAGACCTGACCTTCCAGAAATATTATTGGAAGTCCTTCAGGAAGAAAAGAAATACTAGGTGAACTGTGTGCAAAGGAATGAAGAGCATTGGAACTGGAATGATGACCTAAACAAATTGAGAAAGATATGCTGCTCATGGGTTGGAAGACTTAATATTTTTTAAGAAGTCCATTCTCCTCAAATAGATCTATGGATTCAATGCATCCAAACAAAATCCCAGCAGGCCTTTTTATTGAAATTGACAGGCTGAGTCTAAAATTTATATGGAAAGGAAAAGAACCTCTAAATAACCAACATAAGACTACAGTAATCAAGACAGTGTGGTAGTGGTATAAAGATAGACATACAGATCATTGGAATAGAACAGGGTCCAGAAATAGACCCACATATATATGGACAACGAATTTTCGACACAGGTGTAATGGTGATTCAGTAGAGAAAGTGTAATCTTTTCAACAATAGTACTGGGTCAGTTGGACATCATATGCAAGAAGGAAAGGAAGGAAGGGAGGGAGGGTGAGCAGGGGGAAGGAAGGAAAGGAGGGAAACACTTAAATTCATACCTTACACCATAAACAAAAATTAACTCAAAATGGATCATACCTAAATATAAAACCTAAAGTTATAAAACTTCTAGGAAAAAACATGGAAGAAAATCTTTGTGATTTGAGTTAGGCAAAGATTTCTTAGATAAGACACAAAAATTACAATACATAAAAAAAAGCAGTTGATAAACTGGACATTGTCAAAGTTAAAACTTTTTCTCTTAAAAAATACTATAAGGTAATGAGAAGAGAAGTCACAGACTGGGAGAAAATATTTGCAAGTCATTTATCGAATAAAGTACTCACATCCAGGATAAAGAACTCTGAAAACTCAATAATAAGATAAACAACCAAATTTTTTAAATTAGCAAAATATTTGAACAGCTGTCTCACCAAAGAAGATAACAGATGGCAACTAAAGCATATTAAAATATGTTCAACATCACTAGTCATTAAAGAAATGCAATTTAAAATACAGTACGATATGACTACATACTACCAGAATGGCTAAAATTAAAAAGACTGGCTATAAGAAGTCTTAATGGGGGTATGAGAAAACCAGCACTCTCATACTCTCTGGTATGAATGTAAAATGGTACAACCACTTTGAAAAATGTTTTGACAGTAACCTTAAACATATACCTGCCATGTGATTAGTGATACCACACCAGGATATTTACTGAAGAGAAAGAAAGCATATGTCTATACAAAAACTTGAACATCAGTGTTCATAGTAGCTTTATTTATAATAGCCCAAAACTGGAAACAGGTCAATTGTCCATCAAAGGTGAAGAGATAAACAAACTGTGATATATTCATATAATGGAATACTACACAGCTATAAAAAGGAATGCACTATTGCCACATACAACAATGTGGCTGAATCTCAAAATAAATATCAAGTGAAAGCAGTCAGAAACAAACAAATAAAATGAGTGCACACTGTATTATTCCATTTATATAAACCTCTCAAAAGTGCAAACTAACCTCTAGTGACAGAAAGGAGGTCAGTGCTTACCTGGGGGTCAGGTGTGGACAAGAAGATTTGAGGGGAAGGGATCACAACTGGTCACAAGGAAACTTTTGGGGTGAGGGAAATATTATCTTGACTGTGGTAATGGTCTCATGAGTGTATATGCTTGTCAAATCTTTTCAAATTATACCCTTTAAGTATACAATTTGTTTTATGTCAATTATTTCTCAGTAAAGCTGTTAAAAATATTCTGTTGCCTGAGGGCTGTTCTTTCTTTAATATAAGGCAGATTAGCTCGGGTTAGAGTGGTGTTAAAGGCACACCAGCAGAGGATACTTTCACCTTGAAGCACAAAGAATAATTAAAAACGAGAATTCAAAAGGGAATCACTTTTGCCTCATGTGATTCATTCAATGTTATTAAATGCTCTGTCCATGGATCACTTTAAACCATCTCATATATCAGCAGGTGGTAAACATCCACCCTATGCTTTGGGAAACACTGGACCAGGAAAAACATTGTAGGAGTATAGAAACTATTATCAGGTGACTTTATTTAATAAACTTTGAACTGAAACTGGAAATCTACAGACTTGCTTTTAATCTTGATGCAACAATGACTCTAGACCAACCCTGCTTAAGCAAGGAACCAGGATACCCTTCCAGGTTCCCATTAAGCCACTGAGTGATTATGACTTCTTAGAGTTTCTTCATACCCCGAAATTCTGCAGATTTTAACAGCCCATTGGTCTTCCCCAAACAAGATGGATGAAATGCCTGTCTTCAATGTACGATCTACAGTAAAAAGTAAAATGTGAAAATAAGTTTCCAAGAGCAGTGGAGAAAGCGTAAGAGAGTCAGGAGAAGGGAATTACTGTGAGCAGTGCTCTAACAAAATTATAATGGCCAAATCTTCTCCCAGTCTGTGGCTTCCTTCAAATATATATGTTGTGCATGGATTCAAAATCAAATCATGATGTCAGCCAGTGGGATTTATTCCAGCTGTAAGAGGAAGTGGTCTCCCCAAGCATAGAAAGCTAGCACTCTTCAAAAGATGACTTGAAAGCAAGAGTCGTAACACTCTTGGGATACCACAGGTCAGCATAAATGAGGAAATTAGCCAAGGTTGAGAAGCTGCAAAATGAGGCAAGTACTACGGAAGATTTATTTGAGCTATGCTTGCCTGATACAGAGAGAAAATTTCATATGTCATTGTATTGGTTTTCTGTTACTGCTGTAACAATTTACCACAAACTTAGTCGCTTAAAACAACAGAAATTTATTATCTCACAATTTTTAAGGTTAGAAATCTAACATGGGTCTCAGGCTAAAATCTGGATATCAGTAGGGCTGTGTTCCCTTCTGGAGGCTCTAGGGTAGGGCCTCGATTTCAGAAGGTGTCTTTTCTGGCTTCTAGAGACAGCCTGCGTTCCTTGGCTCAAACCCAGCAAGAGTGACTTGAGTCCTCCTCATGTTGTATCACTCTGACCTTCTCTTCTGTTGTCACATCTCCCTTTGCCTCTCTCTTCTGCCTCCCTCTTCCACTTTTAAGGATCATTTTCTTAAATTTATTTTATTGAAGTATAGTTGATTTATAATGTGTTAGTTTCTGCTGTACAGCAAAGTGATTCAGTGATACATATATATATATACACATTCTTTTTCATATTCATTTCCATTATGGTTTATCACAGGATATTGAATATAGTTCACTGTGCTATATAGTTGTTGTTTAGCCACTCTATATATAATAGTTTGCATCCGCTATTCCCAATTCCCAATCCATCCCTCCCCCACCCTCCTTAAGGACCTTTGTGATTACATCGGGCCCACCCCGCTAATCCAGAAAAATGTCCCCATTTCAAGATCCTTAATCACAAGCACAAAGTCCCTTTTGCTGTGTAAGGTAATATATTCACAGGTTCCTGGGATTAGGAGGTGAATATTTTTGGGGGCGTGCACTTTATTCTAACATAGTCATTGAGTCACTGGTATGTGTGGAAACCATTGTCTGTATGGGGACAGGAGCAATTCTAACTCTAGAGAATGATTCTTGGTGCAGGAACAGAAAGCAGGTCCCTTTGTGGTGTCCTACAAAAAAGGGCAAGAATATCAGACAAGTGGGAGAGAATTTCTGATGGGGAGAGCTCAGATTTGAATTATGCAGGAAAATCATGAAAGAAACAAGGGGTGGAACTTAGCAATGAGAAAGAAAAGGAAGAGAAGGCTGCCTTGGTGAGCATGCTTTTTCAAGATCTTTTATCTCCATGATTTCTAGATGAGGACAGCAAGGTTGAGAGGCTGCCTTACAGCTGATTTAAGGATGGATTCTGGCCAAGTTTGCTCACAGGTCTGTGCTGAAAATCCACCCCCTCCCCAGTATCACCACTTTCCCTAATTCATCAGTGAAATATGCACCTTATTCCTTACTCAACATTTAGGCTTTGGGTCTGTGAAAAATGCATGTCCCCTCTGGATGTGGTAGAGCTCTGAGCTGTCATCATTGTTAGAAGAAGGAGGTCTTTCACTCTCCTCTAACTCCCTGTTGAATTTCCACCAGCCCCTGGCTCCAGGGAGGAGGAGTTACAAATCTCTCCAGATTCCAGAACTTGGGCCACATTTATTAGCTAGTGGGGTCAATATGATTTCAAAAGTTATACACAGATGAATAGCTTTCCTTCTTCTATGCAGAATGTATAAGCTGAGTCAGACACCCTTTAAGGTCTCACTTCCTCAAATGAGCCTAAACACATCTTCACATCAACTTCCCATGTCAGGACTCCAATAGGAATGGAGTATGATCCAAAGGTCTGAGTCACATCTTCTGTTTCAGCTTAACCAGGAAACCATTTGTAGTTTATCACCTGTAACTCTGTGCTTTCCTACCCTCCTCTTTGAAACTCTTCTAGGAAACCAACTCTGAATACACACACACACATATACACACACACACACGCACATAGCTGAATCCTGAAACACTAAGTATCAGTGAGACCCTGGACAAGGGGCAAGTTCTTAAGCTTTCGGTGGTTTAGTTTTCTCACCTATAACATTGAGATACTGTGATGTTTATCTCATGTGATTGTCATGAGAATTAAATTAGTTCATATATGAAAGGTGCTTAGAACAGTCCAAGACACATTAGCAAGCACTCAATAAACATTTTTTTAATATGTTAGAGACTCTTCCTTTCTGCTGCCTTAATTCCCTTCTCTGTCACTCTGCTGACACATTTTCTGTGTCATTATCTTAGTCATTACCTGCTTAGACATCTCTCCTTCATGAAGCTGCAGTTTCCTTGAGGACAGGAACTGTGTCATGTCTGTCCTTTTATCCCTAGCATTGAGTACAGTGCCTGACACACAGGCATATAATGAATATGAATGAATAAATAAGTCATGAAGTGAGAAATATAAGATCTGAACAGACTAAGTATAACCTTTAATGCTATAGGAAAAAAAAAAGAATGAGAGGAAATATACCCAATTGTTAACAGTGCATATCCCTGTAGGGTTGAAATGATAGATAATGTGTTTTCTTCTTTCAACTTCTCTGTTTTTCTTATAATGAGGGTGTAGATAGGGACAGAGTGGACACACAGCAGTGCATACAAAGGACTGAGCCCTGCTCTAACCAGAGAGGTTCAGGGATTATGTTAGTGAAGATGTCCTAACAGCTAACAGATGAACTTGGAAATTTTGGCATCTTAATAGAATAGAAATGTATTTCTTACACACACGTTGAAGGGGATGTGTATGTCTGTGTGTGCACATGTGTGTACCCCATTCAGGGACCCATCCCCTTGGAGGTTCTGCCATCAACATATGGTTGCCAGGTTACCCTAGTATCTACGTCTGGCCGGGAGACTGAGGAAGGGAGAGCAGATGGCGGTTCATATCGGAGGCTACACATTGTGCACTTCAGTTCTGCCTACATTCCCCTGGTCCAAATTCAGTAACAGTGCCCCACCCAGCAATGGAGGCTGGTAAATGTAGTCTAGTTATGTGTCCCAGTGGAAAGGAAATGGGTCTGGTGAACGGGCAGTGGGTGAGTTAGCTTGCCTCCCCTGCATTCCCTCCAACCCAGCCTGTTGACTCAACTTCCTAACTGGCCTCCCCATCCTCTGTCTCTCCCTTTCAATTTATCTTCTACAGTGCTGCCAAAGTGACTTCTCTAAAATAAATATTTGGCTTGTCATTTGCCTTACTTAGCTCCCTGTCATCTACTGAATAAAATTCAAATCTCTGTAAGATAAATCTTTCGGTCCATAAACTCAAGTATACAAGTAATATTTCTGTCTGTGATTGAATTTAACTTCAGTGTTGAGCTCCCATCCTGCCAGCTAATAGAAGCTTAACCTTCATTCAGAATATCCCCCCCCTTATCTACGGTAGAGCCTAAGAGTTTGGGGGTATCACAATGCCAAAGCCTTAAGTAGGCATAAGATCCTCAGCGGTTGTCTCGGAGGGGTTTTCTGAAAGAAGCCAAGAACATCTCCTATCCTTAGAATACTCCAGAAAACCATCTTGAGTATCTCATTAAGATAGTCTTTGAAAGGAAACAAAACAAGCCCAGCAGTACTGAAAAACAAACAAGCAAACAAAGTAAAATAGGAAAATTAGAAGTCACTGTCATGGTAGGGGTGGGGGAACCATTTAAAAAATTAATGGCAGAAGGGGAAATCTCTTGTGCACCTATCTTAATAAAAGAATAGAAAAGCAACTGGAGATAAGGAATCTAGTATAGTAGCCAGCTAGCTAGTTTACAGTGCGAATGAATGGTAGCATGTGTTTTAATGCTTTTAACTGGTATTTTAATTTATCTCTAAGCACCATATTTACATATTATATATCTCCATTCAAACCTAAAATAAAACTTTCACTTTAATTTTTACTGGCCTGCAAAATAATTTCAATAAACATTATAGAGATATATCTGCTTTACTGACTTATAGTCCAATGTATGAAGGAAAGGGATGTGTCCAGATAGAGAAATGATAAAACATTATATCTGGAAGGAACCTTTATCCTATATATGGACAATCTGGGGTCTGTAGAAGCAATGGGTACTCAAGATCATGCAGCTAATAAGTGACAAGTTGGGGCCCGGATCCAGACACCACACCTGCTTTCAGCTGGAACAATGTGGATAGTTGAGGAAACTGGAGTGTTTCAATGAGAGTTTCAGAAGGTAGAAGCCTTCAGAGCTGATGGGAAAGTGGATGTCAAGGCATAAAGCAACAGTCAGCAGCTGAAGGTTTCCTTGTCCTTCACCTTCTTCTAGACAGAATCAGGACTCACTTCTAGGGCTCTAAATCTCCCCAGAACTAACGTTGCTTCTTGCCCACACTTATGGACCTAGGTTCACCATGCACATTCCCCCTCCTCTGGTAAGCACCTCTGGCGGCCTTTGCAGAATGACCCCTCCCCAGTGCGTGCAGTCTTGGGGGTGGTCTTTTCTTGTGTCTGATGTTCCTTGGATGAGGAGAGTCCAAGTGATCCATAGGCCAAACAGAGTCCCTCTCATGGCAATTTGAATCTCAATCAGAATGACACAAAGATGAAAAAACAGTTGGAGCCAATCATCCAGTGATATACCCTGAAGAGATTGTCCATCCATGCCTGCTCCCAAGATACCCAGTGCATCCCTAGTTCCCGTCTTTCTGAGAACTGGCTATTGAGCTTTTCCTTCAATCTCAGATCCTTCCAATAAACTCCTTTCTTTGCCTAAGTTTGTTAGAATTGCCTTTGGTTACTTGCAAATAACCTGAATTGATAAAACCTAAAGTGGGCAGTCTTACTGATCAGCCTCCACTTAACTGACTTTTTATTAACCCCATGGATTAACTAGCGTCTCAGCATCCTGATCACTGATATCTAATATGCCCTACTCTAGGATATCCACATACTGCATTTGAGTTCTGTACTTAACAAGCATCATCCTATTCATGGCAATTATGCATATTGTTACAGTTTGGTAACATAATTAAGTATACATGAACTAATGAAAAGGGAAAAATGGTGTTTATTCTTGTGAAAAATGAGTTGAATTCTTTGGAGCCTTGTTAAAGTTAAGCAACTTAAAAATGCTGTTATAAATTAGGTGTGTGTGAGAAGACAATCAGAAAATGGTACCAAATTATAAAATTCTAGGAGTTTTTAAGTTGCATTGCTTCTCAGCGATTTTAAGTTCTTGTTCCAATTTAAGCAAATCAAAACTGGGGATCACAGAGAGTTCCTAGTGGGTGATACAATCAGCAGACCAAAAATCAAAGAAAAGGCTTTGGCCCTATGAAAAATGGGGAAATCAATGAACGTTTTTGTGTGCTAAGTTAAAATACTTAAGGGATACAGTCGTCCCTTGGTGTCCACAGGGGATTGGTTCCAGGAGCCCTCACAGATACAAAATCTGCAGATGCTCAAGTCCCTCCCATAAAATGACGTAGTACAGTCGGCCCTCTGGTATCCATGGGTTCTGCATCTGCAGCTTCCTCCCCCACAGATACAGAGGGTCTACTGTATACCATTAATTATGATTTTTTGGTTTAACTATATTTTTTCAATTTAATTAAGTGATCAAATTGAATAGGAGGTCTTTGTATACAGAAACCAAGAGGGAACCACATACTATAATTAATCAAGTGTTAGTACTCAGTGGTACTGGCCTGTCTTGAATTTAGGTATCCTTCCCACAAGTTTTTGCCTCTCAAAAGATAAAAGTGGCAAAATATATGAGGGGTCATCTAGTTCACATCTTCTCTTTACTGCTGTGAAAATTGGGGCCCAGAGACGGGAAGTGACTGCTGAATCATCCAGTGGTTGATGGCAAGGTTGAGACTATGACCCAGGTCTCCTTAATGCATGAGCTCATCCTGCATCACAGAAATTTGGTGCAAAGGATTTTATCCATTTATTTATTCCCTTGTAGCTAGAGCTCTAATACAAAAAGGAATTATTATAAGAAGACAATGTGAAATAAATTATCAGGTCATTTTAGAAATAGTAACCACTCAGAAAGATATGAAGCTCATTATTCAGAAGTGAAGGAAATGGGAATGAATTACTCTGGGAACACTGAATTAATTGCAGTTAACTTACCTGCAAGCTTTTTAACTATCTGAATACTGATGATGGGCCATGCTATCCCTGGTCTGCTTTCTTCTGTGTCACAGAAGTTCCTGCATCCCCATCTCACTTACCTGATGCAATTCTGTAGCAAGAAAGCTACATTTTACAGTCACTGACCAGACCAGCAAGGTCTTTTCCTTAATTATCCCAGAAATAAAGATGTCCTTTTCACTAAACTAGATGTGAGCATGAAGGTTAGTGGTCAGTTAGGTCAAAAAAGTAGGATTGGCTGATCTACTTTTCATGGACTCAATTGACTGCATTTTGGGCAGAATTGACAAGATTGAATGATGGTGTGGTGTTGGGTAGTCAAGGACAAAGAAAGTTTATTTCACGCCTATTCTAGACACCACGTTGGCCTCCAGTGGGGTCAATACTCCTTTCCAATCTTCCCTCCTCCTCCCCCTCCTATGAAGATAGTTGCCAGATTTTACTTCACTTCCTTCACAAAGGAAAGACAATGCTGCTCAAAACCCAAGATTTGAGGACAGACTGCCAGAGTGAAGACAGGAAGGAGTCTGCCACTTTCCTTAGTTTGACTTCCCCGGACTCTCCAGCAATCTAGATCAGACAGGAGTTACAAAGTCAAATACTACAGAGCTAGTCAGTTAATATATGTAGTGAGGTGGACAGACTGGGCTGCAGAACTCTGTATAAACTGGAAAGTCCATAATTCATCAGAGGGGCAGCCATGGTGTGGCTCCAACCTCCTGGAGGCATGTGGGCATCCCAGTCAGCTAGATCTGCTAACTTAATTCTTTTATTGGAGTAGAGTTGATTTACAATGTTGTATTAGGTTCAGGTGTACAGCACAGTGATTTTATATATATATATATATACACACACACACACACACACACACACACGTAGAGAGAGAGAGAAAGAGAAAGAATATATATATTCTTTTTCAGATTCTTTTCCATTATAGGTTATTACAAGATATTGAATATAGTTCCCTGTGCTATACAGTAGGACCTTGCTTTTATATTTTATGTACAGTAGTGTGTATCTGTTAATTCCAAACTCCTCTAATTTATACCTCCCCCACCCCCTTTCCCCTTTGGTGACCATAGATTTGTTTTCTATTTCTGTGAGTCTATTTCTGTTTTTTAAATAAGTTCATTTGTATCAGTTTTTAGATTACACATTTAAGTGATATCATATATTTGTCTGTCTGGCTTACCTCACTTACATACTTCATAATCTCTAGGTCCATCTATGTTGCTGCAAATGGCACTATTTCATTCTTTTCAATGGCTGAATAGTATTCCATTCTCTCTCTCTCTCTCTCTCTCTCTCTCTCTCTCTCTCTCTCTCTCTCTGTCTGTCTCTGCCTGTCTCTATATGTCTGTCTGTCTGTCTGTCTCTCTCTCTCTCTCTATATATATATATATGTATATATACCACACCTTCTTTATACATTCATCTGTTGATGGACATTTAGAGGGACATATAGATTTCCATGTCTTAGCTATTATAAATAGCGCTACTATGAACACTGGGGTGTATGTATGTTTTCCAATTAGAGCTTTCATCTTTTCCAGATATATGCCCAGGAGTGGGATTGCAGGATCATATGGTAACTCTATTTTTAGTTTTTTAAGGAACCTCCATATTGTTTTCCATAGTGGCTGCACCAACTTACACTCATACCAACAGTTAGGAGGGTTCCCTTTTCTCCATATCCTCTCCAGCATTTATTATTTGTAGACTTTTTTTTTTTTTTTTTTTGCGGTATGCGGGCCTCTCACTGCCGCGGCCTCCCCCGTTGCGGAGCACAGGCTCCGGACGCGCAGGCTCCGGACGCGCAGGCCCAGCGGCCACGGCTCACGGGCCCAGCCGCTCCGCGGCACATGGGATCCTCCCAGACCGGGGCACGAACCCGTATCCCCTGCATCGGCAGGCGGACTCTCAACCACTTGCGCCACCAGGGAGGCCCTATTTGTAGACTTTTGATGATGGCCATTCTGGGCTGGATCTGCTAACTTTCTAAGAGAGCTAGAAGTCTAATTGTTTCATGTAAAAATCTCTTTATATAAAAATTAGTTGAAATTTTAAACACTGTTGAAGCTAAATAAAACATATCTTTGAGCCAGCTACAGTCCGTGGGCTTCCAATGGGCAAATCCTTGCTTCCCTAGGTCTCTCTTACTGGTAGGTGTGCTTCAGACCTGCCAGCTCCACATGGAAATGGTAAAATTGAGGAAATAAGGCCTTGAATTTTGGAGAAAAAGGTGAAGCTTCAGCCTGCTGAGTTTTAGACCACTTGAACCAATCTAGGATCAGTGAAAAGAATCCTTCCTTTGACCCAGCCTAGCTGGGTTGATCAAGTTCAACATTAGGATCTGGGGCCAAAATGTCAGTATGGTAAAAAGTACCTATTTTCTAGACTAATTTTCTTGTTCTCTATTGATGAATTTCCCCCGTGGTCCTCTGGGAGAATGGTATGGCAAGAATCCCATGCCCTGGATATCTTTCTTTCCTTTAATTATTTGCAGGTAATCCTGTTACACCCCCCAAAGCCTCCTTTGTATGTGTGTGGATGAGGGGAGTAGGCAGAAGATGAGGCTCAACATATCCTGATAAGCCACATGAATCAAATGAACTATACTGTCCATTTCATTGACTCTATATAGACATATCAAAAATTTTGGAAGGCCCCTCTGTAGCTCACTGTTACGGCTGCAGTAATCTTATGTAACAAAAAAATATTCTATGTATTTTCCACCTCTAGTGTTTCAGGTATCAAGCATTCCTGTAAATAAGTAGAATCCAATAGGACTAATTGTTCATTATAGAAAGATCAAAATACTTTACATAGCCTTTGGTTCCAAAGACTTCTTCAGGTAATTAAAGAATGCCATATTTTGGCATTTGGTCTATCTTATTACCTCAGTACTTGGTTAATAATTTTTTAACTGAAAATCATCTCAATGAATGAAACTACAGTATGTTAGCTGAATCCACCAAATAGTCTGATAGTCATCATTAACAGTGTGAGAAGTCACAGGCTCTATTGTGTTAACCATTGAATACTTTTGTGCAACTCTCTATACTAATATGAGTAAGAGACTAATTGATCCACTTCTTCGGAAAGTACTCAACAAACCATCAGGAAAATATCTTTGGGCAAGATCAGCTACGTTGATAAAGTAAATTCAGTCGTGCTTCCTTTGTTTTCTGGACCTGTCTCCCTTGTGGTGGAAAGGGAGGGTTAGGCAGGTTCTTCTCTAAAAATACTTTTCTCGCCCCTCCCAACACTGTGAAGTGGGCTGGACTCTGGACTCCAGTGTCTGGGTTTGAGTCCTTGCTCTACCCTTCACTCGCTGAGTGCCATTGGATAAGTCCTTCTTTAGGCATCCATTTTCTCATCTGTTAAATGGGAATAATAATATAATATAATAATAATATAATAATATAATAATAATAATAATATGACCAATTGCACTGTGTGTGTAAGGATTAAATGTGAGTGTAACACCTGTGCTTGGATACGTGTTTGTTATGTAATAAGCACCCAAAAAATGTTAACTAATAATATCCCAACACTAAAGTAAGTGCAGGTCCAAATGAAGAGGCCACTGGCCCATTGAGAAGGAGCGCCCTGCATTCTCTTCCTAGCTCACAGTTAGCCAACTCTGACCCTGAGTAAGTCAGTCTTTCAAGGCCCCTGATTCTGCATCTGTAAGTAATGAGTAGGTTGAACTGGTATTGTTGATTCTCAACAACTGCTAACTTATAATTTGCCAGAGGTGAGATTTGAGAGCTCCTGGCAATGCTAAAGAGTATATTTCTATTTAGATTAGCTAACCACACCTCTAGGATGTGGATTAAAATGAATAGATCCATCACATTGTCTAGGATGGAGAATTTAAAAGTCAAAAATTGCAGACAATATAATACTTTTTGTATTTCAATAGAGGGAAACATTTCCCTAGGCAGGAAAAATGTGGGAGAAACACTTGGGCCATTCGCTCCCTCCTCCTCCCCCTCCCCCTTCCCTACCCTCCCCCTCCTCCTCCCTGAGCAGTTGAGTGAGTGGGAGCCTGGGGCTCAGCATTCTTTCTATAGGGAGCAGCTACGCCTCCACACACATGTGCTGAGGGGACTGTCCGACAAGAGGCCGGCAGCTGTCCCCCTCCACCCTGGCCGGGTGGCAGGGCTTCTTTCATTCAGAGAGAAAAGTGTTAGTGGTTGCAGATCCATGCTCTGTTCCAGCTCAACTTTCAGTAAAAGCTGGCATTTTAACCTCGAACTATCTCATTTCCAGTGATATATTTCTCAATGAGATCTGAACCCAGAGAAGGAAGTGAGCTGTTAGTTATGTGGGCCCCAAAGTCCCAATAAATATCTTGGGATCTATTTGAATTACTTAGAAGAAAAACGTTCAAGCTCAGTATGCCTTATTTATACGACGATGCAATTCCCTAGCCAGGCCAGACCACAAGGATCCAAAATTTTCAAGGACCTATATACAGACTTTCCTGGTTAAAAGGGTGCAAGTCTTAGGACTCCAGATGCCTGGCCACTGTCTTCTGAGCCAAACCTCCCTGGTTGAGGACTTTTTCCTTGGAATGTGACTGCCTCTCCAGTTCCACCCTGCCTCTAAAAGGTTCTCTGTTCCAGCTCTGAAATCCTGAGGAACTATCCATCTTGCTCTTATTTAAACATTCTAGCCCAGAAATAACTTGCAGAATGAAAGGGAGTCTTATGTCAGCTCTGCTTAGGCTGTAGCACATGGCTACGAGCATTTTCTCTGCTCTCTTTTCCATACTCCCTATACAGCACTAATCAGGAAAAAGCGCTCTCCTTCTTGACTTCACATGCCAGAGTTTGTTTGAATATCCCAAAGTATTCCAGCAGCTGAAGCAATTGCACACATCATTGCCAGAGTGACTGTATTTTGTATCCTTTCACTTTTTCTGCTGGTCCTTGCAAGTGAGTCATGATGGATTTAAATTTTCTTATAAGGAATCTATTAAGCTGTCCAGATAATAAAAGTAAAACCAGCATTTGTTTCCCTATGAGACAAGTTAATGTCTAGCCTCCCATTGTGTATAATAGCCATACCTAATAACCAGTGGGATGCATTTAACCAGGGATGATGCACTGGGCTGTGGAATTTAGGTTCCATCTGACTCAGGTATCTGAGAGTAATGAAGATATATATCTTTGAACTACAGTTGATGGGCTCTGCCAGGCATCCATTGATTCTACAAATGGTTTCTTTTCCAGATTGTAAAAAACCTGATAAGCCATTTCCTCTAATTACCACAGCTCTTCAGGCAGAGCTGGGATGGCTCCCGTATTGATCCACTCCACTCTCAGCCCTCACTCCAGCCCTAGGCAAGACAGAGTTTCCTTTAAAACATTTCAAAACACTCCAAATCATTCTTGTGAAATCCAGAGAAGTGCAATTCTTTCCCCTGGATTTTTTTATTTTTCATAACCCTCAGTCTCTTGCTTTAGCTGTGCAAAAGGAGGATTGTTAGATGTGGAAAGTTAGAGAAATGGGTGTCTACCTCCCATGTCATTGAGTTTTAAAACAGGGAGATCACAATCTACTTTGAGAATTGCACACTCCTGAGAATTCCAGCTAAAGTGGCAGGTGAGACAAATAGGAATAATGTGTGAGTACAGAAATAATCTCGAGTTGTTTTATGTTTAGAGAGTATTCTAACATTTATCCTAAAGTATGAAAAATAATAAATCACCACAGATGGATTGCAATTTTAAAATAGTTTCTCCTGCTGCAGCTGGGTTGACACTGTCTTTTAAGGTCTGTGCCACTGAGCAGAATGCTACCAGAAAAGCCATGTCTAGACTGAATCAAGGTGTAACCAAACAGCTTCCAAGGTACAGAGAGGAGAGGGAAGCCCCAGCTCATCTTCCAGGTGCTCTGGCACCCAAAGCCCCTCAAGGGATTCAGTGACAGGATACAAGTACCTGGAGGGTAAACTCTGAAATACTTTTCATGAAAAAAACAACATTTACAGAGGTTAATACAACAAATACTGATGCACCCACGACTCAAAATGAGCAATGTTTTGCCATAGTTACTTCAAGATCTTTTTTATTTAAAGAAATAAACACACACATTACAGAGAAAGCTGACACCTACTCTGCAGGTGTCAAACATATTTACCTTGTTCCAATCTCAGAAGCAACTCTCATCCTAAATATGGAATTTGTCTAACCCAGCCTTTTCAACTTTTACTATGTGTCTGTCTACATATATCCAAAAATGCTATATAGCATTACCATGCTCACCATTTTTCATTTAAATAAACAGCATCAAAATGTAACTTGCTTTTTCTCATTCAGCAGTGTTTTTAAGATCTGTCCATGCTGACATATGAAGACATTCCTCATTTATTTTAGCTGTTGCACAACATTCCATCTTTATCAATATATCACAATTTATTAATCCCCATCCTCTTACAGATGGACATTTGAGTCAATTCCAATTTTTTGTTATTAAAAACATTGCTGCAAAGAACATTCTTTGGCATGTCTCCCTGTTGCACATGTGTAAAAGTTTCACTAGGATATAAACCCAGAAGTGGAATGGAGGGTAATAGGCCATGGGCATTTTCAACTGTGCTTGATATCGCCTAGTCACTTTCCAAAGTAATTACACCAGTTGGCACCTCTACCACTGATTATGAGTTTCCTTTTCCCCACTAACACTTGATGTTAGCAAACTTCTTAAATTCTGCCAATTTTATGATTATGAAATATCATCTGGTTATTTTAACTCCCTGGATATTAGTAAGATTGGGCATCTCTTCATATGCTTATTGACCATTTGGATTTCTTTTTCTGTGAAATTTCTACTGGTATCTTCTGCCCATTATTCTGTATGGTTGTTTGTCTTTATCTTTTGATTTGTAGGAGTTCCTTACCTAGGCTGCTTACCAATCCTTCTTCTTAAAACATATGTTGCATCTAGAAGCTCTGCCATGCCTTGACAATTAATTTAGATTAATTATAGAGATTCATTTACTCAGGCCTTTTTTGGAGCACCAAAGGTTAATCTAAAGAATTTGTGCAATAGTTATCATAAGAAGTTTCTTGGTCTGGGCATAAGGTGCTCAGGAGACCAATAACTGATGGGGAAAAGGGTAGAACCTAGAGGTTTGATGAAAAGGCTTTGGAAGACAATTGTGTCATCTCAGGGGTACACAGTTATGACCTAACTAGAAGAGGTTTCTCAGGAAATGATTAGAATTTTAGCATCATCACCACTCAAACATTTCTAATGCTCTTAGAATTGCTCAAGCTTTGGAACCAGATACTTATATTCTATTTTTAACATTTACATTGGTAACTTCTCCCTTAAAGGCAGAGAGGCTACCCACTGACCTGCCACAGTGACCACTGTAAATGGTATTCCACCTGAAATTTGCTGCTGCACAATGAGAATGCCAGGTTTTCCTAAGCAATGTCATCATTAAAGTTGTTAGACTGAGTATCAGAAGTATCATTTTACAAAAGCTGTATTTTTAGGAATTTTCTATGGTCTTTTTTTATTGGTAGGAGGGGTCTTTCTACTTAAAATTATAGGAAGGCAATTCAACAACAATTAAATTTAACAAATACTTATTAAATAAATAGACAGGGCCCCCCTATACCCCTGAATAGAGGAGGAGGGTATTGAAGGCAAACATAGAAAGCAGAAGAATAAGGAACTCACCATTAGCAACTGCTCCACCACCGTGGATGGAAAGCTTTCCAAGCAGCCGTTTGGGGGAAGTTAAGGATAATTAAGACTCCATTAAAGGAAAAACCCAGAGTGGCTGGCATCTCCTGGATGTGACAGAGCTCTTCCAAGACACTGAACAGCAGTAAAGAGACCAGAAAACAGATACCTCAAGTATAGGGAGTGAAAGCTGGGCAAAGTGGTAAAATAGAAAGGTGACTACTGGTTCCACTTCCTCACCAAAAACAGGGAAGAAATGGTTCAGAGATAAAGTGGTTCCTTTGGATCTACCCACAGCCCTAAATCTTTCTGCGTTCCCAAGGAGCTAGGGGAATCACTGAACTAATCATGGAAACTTATACCAGTTGGGCCTCCAACTTAAACATTGCAGAGAATATACTTACATGGTTTAGGTAAATGATGAGGATCCACACAGAACCTGCCCACCTGTTTTGGACTTAATACCAGGCCTAAATCAATCTCTTCATGTTCAGGAATGGATAAACAATACAGAATCTATAAAAATTCTGGGGCTTCCCTGGTGGCGCAGTGGTTGAGGGTCCACCTGCTGATGCAGGGGACACGGGTTCGTGCCCCGGTCCAGGATGATCCCACATGCCACAGAGCGGCTGGGCCCGTGAGCCATGGCCACTGAGCCTGCGCGTCCGGAGCCTGTGCTCTGCAACGGGAGAGGCCACAGCAGTGAGAGGCCCGCGTACTGCAAAAAAAAAAAAAAAATTCTGGAAATTCAACATAGATAAGTTGAAATCAAGAAATAGAAAAAGAACACCCATCTGAAAAAAATACTACCTCAAAGCAAAATAAAATTCACATAACAACTGTTTTGTGCTCCACAATAAAATACAATAAAACAACGTCTGTGAGGCAAAGAAGAAATATTCGATGAAAGTCTCGATGAAAGTCTCAAACTAAGAAAGAAAGGGAACTATGCAGATAGTGAAAAAATATTAAGAAACTATTACTGTAACTAAAATTTTTAACTAAATTATAATCAATAAAGAATAGAATTACTACTGTAGAAAACTGAATTAGTCATGTAAAGGAAAAGATTGAATCACTCTCCCAGATTTAAAAGACAAATGAAAAGGGGAGAGAAGCACATGAAAATTGAAATAAAAGTTAGACACAATAGAAAAATACTTCCCTGAGCTGAAGATGTGAATTTGCAGGTCAAAGGAATTTATCATGTAGCAAGCAAAATTGTTAAAGTGAGTTTGGCACTTACACATGTCCTGGTTAAATAATTGAATTTCAAAAGTAAAGACAGTTTCCTACAAAGAGTCAGAGAGGGTTGGGTTCTACAGCGAGAGAAGGATTACTTGTAAAGGAAAAAAAATGAGCTTGGCCTCAGAGGCCTTCTATACAATATTAAAAGTCAAATAATAAAAAAATATTTAAAATAATATATGTAAGATAATATAATAAATTAAAATAATAATAAAACAAATCCACAAGCTTCTGAAGACAAAAGTCCTAAGGACCAAAAGACATGAATCAAAACAAAGAACCCAAGAATGAGTAAGTTATTTTAAAAATGATTAATAAGGAAGATTAATACTGTTTCAATACAGAACTGTTCATGTAATTGTCTTAAACATTATTACAAAACAGCATGAGAATTTAGTAATTCTTAAAGAGGAAAATGTGTAATACTAGAAAAATAATAATTTACAATAATAAATTTTTGTGTCAAGAGTCCAGAATATACAAAGAATTAAAGAGGGACATTGAGGTGGTTAGAGAATTAACTAGATTTCTGAATTTTTATGAGGGAATACAATACATAAGGTTTCATTCATAATGTTGATAACCATACTTTTTTAAAATTTAAGAATAACAATACTAGTTGTAGCAACATGGATGAACCTAGAGATTATCATACTAAGTGAAGTAAGTCAGAGAAAGACAAATATCATATGATATCGCTTACACATGGAATGCAAATTATGACACAAATGAACCTATCTATGAAACAGAAACAGACTCAGACATAGAGAACAGACTTGTCGTTGCCAAGGGGGAGGGGGGTGAAGGAGGGATAAATTAGGAGTTTGGGATAACATATATATACTACTATATATAAAATAGATAACTGACCAGGACCTACTGTATAGTACAGGGAACTATACTCAATATTTTGTAATAACCTATACAAGAAAAGAATCTGAAAAAATATATGTGTGTGTGTGTATATATATATATATATATATATATATATACACACACACACACACATATATATATAACTGAATCACTGTGCCATACACCTGAAACTAACACAACATTGTAAATCAACTATACTTCAATTTAAAAAAAGAAAGAATAACAACAAGGAAAATTTAAATCAAGATACATGCCATTCAAGTTATCAAAAGTAAAAATGATAAAATACATCATACTTTCTCTCCATCCTTATCATGGGCCAGTCCCAAAGCCTACTGTAACTGAGAGCGTTAAGCCACATTTTACAGTAGTAGTTCGTGGTTAACAACATCTTCATGGGAAGATTTACAACAAATTAATAGCCACGCTAGATACATGCCATAAGAAGTCACTAGCAAGCTATGGTTTGGATTAAGAAAAACACTTTGGTCTTGACAAGCAAACATAGTATAAGTAGCAAACTATTCCAAGTGCTCTTTTCTGAAATGAGATGAATTTAAGGCTTACAAATTTCCTTGGCTTGCACTAATGTTTCAATGAGTTTTTATTCCTTCTGCAGTTAACCCGTTGAACTCCTGGCTTTGAATTTTATTTTTCCAGAATTTCTTTACTAATAAAACTATCCCATAAGTCTCATGGGCTTAAATTTCATTTAGATATTGAGAATCATAATTCCAGAAGGGATAATAAATGAGCACTCAAGTTGAATGAATTTTAACATCCTAGATTAATGAAGACTCACTCTCCATACCCTTGGTTCCACCTCCGTTAATATATATTCAATGTACTGATATTTTGCTATATATGGAGATGCTGAATGCACCCTGTTTTATTTTGTTTTTTAAATCGGTGAGTGAAATTTACACTGTCTTCCAAATATATGTATCTTTGGTATAAGGGGAAAGCAATTTCATAAATAGAGAAAAAATAAATAAAACCCAAAGGAATGAGTAGACGGAAAGTTAACTTTTGTATCACTGCTGAATTTATAACCTATGTTGGCAGTTCCATATAAGATACTACAAAGATGGAGTTTAAGGAGAGAGAGCTAAACTTGAGAAATATCTAAACAGTATATGCTTCTTGTACTGGGGGTGCATGATGACCTCAAACTCCACCTCCTCACCAAAAACCTACATTGTTCAGGCTCAGTGTAGAGCAACAATCTCCTTTTGCCACGTAACAACACCATCTTTCTCTCCCCATATAGAACACAAAATATATTTTTTACATTTAGAGAAATAAGAAACTTACAAGATAAACTCATGTTTTAAAGTCTATTTTTGGTTAATTTGCTCCAGTCATATGAAATAAAAGAAGGCACACTTGATGATAGTGTAGCTGAAAATGGTAATAAATTTATTTACAATTATATAGAAGGAATGGATTTTAATTTTTGAATATATTTTTAATGTAATGGTTTGCTCCTTCAACAATGATCATATCTTTGACTTAAGACCTCATTGATTCTAATAGTTGTTATTGCCTGCCTAAATATGCCAGGCACTTGTGACCATTACTGCCCTTTTCTTTCTTACAGCTTATAGTTTTAGGCAATAGCCACCATTAGTAAACATTATTCAAGTTAATGACTATCTTTTACATTATAACTATAAACCTGCTAATAATTAATATATTTGCTAATCATTATTTCTTGGACTTTAACCCAGTTTGCTAAGGATCTTGAGTGTCAAATTAGGGCCATGTTACTTCTCTTCTTTACGTGGTGATGAGTGTGATGAGGAGGCAATAATGAGTTGGAGTCAAGCCCAGTTCCTGACACATAGTAGAAGATAAACACAAGTTGAATGACTGGGATTAGTGTCTATTGAGTATCTACTAGGTGCCAAGCAGTGCTCGGTACTTCACATCATTGTCACATTCAATCCCCCCAGTCCTTGTGTGTGTATTACGATTCCCATTTTCCCAATAAGGAAGTAAAAGTTTCGATAAATTAACCTACATGTTGGTTGCATTGCTAAAATTTGAATCCCGATTCATTCAACTCTAAGTCACAGCTCTTTCTACCATGTTCCTCATACCTAAACATATGTATCACTGAAAATTACTCACATACTATGTAATACATAGGTTTGAAAAAGTTCTAGCAGCCTCAGTTCAATCATGAGCAATAATGCAACTATTTACAGTTCAGTCATTTCTTTAAAGTAAAATTATTCCTAGTGAAAAATGATGCAAGTTTATATTACAGTGGAGCTAACATCAGTAGCACTTTGAGAAAATATTTAACAGAATCATAGAAGCTGAGGGTCTGAAGGGACTTCAAATTTTATATAGTCTAATCATAGTTGTAGATTTATGTCTGTTGCTCTATTAGGATGTTAATACATCAGGTTGTAAATTTTCTAGGATTACTCTTTGCTGAAGAAAGAGAAACCATGGGTAGAGTGAGTTGCCATGGAATCAGTGGTAAGTGAGGAAGACAAACTGAGTGAGAAATGGAGAAGTAAATTCAAGTACTTCAATTTCCATCTCCAAACCTGAAGACCAATAGTAATAAATATTCAACTGATGCTGGGCTGGAAGAAACTTGAGGTCCCTTTAGACCATGAACTTCTGTGATGAAACCAAAGGCCTTTTCAGAATGATGGTGATGACGTTGTTGATGAAAAAATTTTAAAAACCAACATAAAACCTCATGAAGCTGAGAGGGTGGAGGACGTGATATTTAAAGACTCACATTGGTTCTGTGTATTCAGCTGGGAGTGCAGTGACTTGGAAGCACATAGGGTGGATTTGTATGCAATTGGATTTGGGTGAACATGGTAGGCTGAATAGTGGCCTCCCAAATAGGTCCATGTCCTATTCCCAGAACCTGGGAATGTTACCTCATATGGCAAAAGGGACTTTGCATGTGTGAGTAAGTTTAGGATTTTGAGATAGGGAGTTATGCTGGATTAGCCTGGTGCGTGCAATGTAAACACAACATCCTTGTCAGAGAGACCCTAGAGGAGTCAGAGTCGGAGGAGAAGACGATGTGAGGAAGGAAGAGAGATTGGATCGAAGTGCTGAAAATGAAGGAAGAGGGTACAAACGAAGGAAATTAGGTGGCTGTCAGAAGTTGAAAAAGTCAAGGAACAGATTATCTTCTCAGAACCTCCAGAATGAGCCAGCCCTGAAGACACTTTGACTTGAGCCCAAAGAAGCAGATTTTGAACTTCTAACCTCCGGGACTATGAGAATAAAGTGACATTGTTTTTAGCCACTAGGTTTGTGGTACTTTGTTATAGCAGCAATAGAAATAGGATATAGCGACTCACTAGGCAGAACTGAAATCCCCACCCGAGCACTTTTTCTTCAGAAGAACACTTCAAAGAAAAATGAGTTTTAAAAGACAAGTCATACCGTTAACATGAAACACTTGTATCTGCAGAATTCATGTTATGAATAAGTCACAGAAATGTCTTTCCTGACACTTTCCAGTAACATGGTTGGCTCCAGGGTGTCTATGGCCTGTTTGTCCACTTGTGTGGACAGTAGGGCTGCTCTTTACACTTGACCTTTCCCCTGACATCTAGACTCACATTTGATTGCCCGCTCAGCATCTCCCCTTGGATGTCCTACCATAACCCAGTGTCAACAAACCAATCCAATCTCATCATCTTCCTAGCAAAGTATACAGTCATGGCCTGTGGTTATTTCTGATCCTATGGAGTCTGCTTAGGAAAGCCATACCTCTGTTCCCCGGTGCTCCTTATTTCCCTTTTGATTAATAACATACCATTGCCCAGACCCAAAATGGTGTTTCACCTTTGGCAACTCCTTCTGAGTTCCTATCTCATTTACTTAATTACCAAGCACTGTAATATCTGTCCCTGACTTTCTACTACCACCGTTCTGTTCAAGTTAAGATCCCTGCAACCTGACTGCAAAGAGAACGGTCTTCTAATGGTTTTGGATTTCATTCTCCAATGCTTGACTCCATCTTCCCAGATAAATATTCCTGAAGAAATGCTCTTTCTAATCATGTCATTCCACTGCTTTCCTTTGTCCACCATTGCAAGTTAAAAAGCTCATCAAGGTCTCCTCCCTCTTCCCATTTTGTTTTCCCTCTCTTCTCTTCTTCTTCTATCCTTCCTCTACCTTCTAATTTAGGATACCTGCAGTTCTCCAACAAACCCTGTTTCTCTATCTGTGTGTCCTTACTCTGTATTTGTTCTCTGCCTAGAAAATTCTCCTTTCTGGAGCCCCATGCCTGTAGGCTGAAATATTGCCCATGTAAGATAAGGTTAGAAGGTATGGTAGTTGTAAAATAAGTCCACAAATTCTTTAATAGGTCTGTCTACAAGAGGGGGAGTTTAATTCCCTTCCTCTTGAATGTGGAGAGACTTGCTTCTAAAGAATAGAATATGGCAGAAGTGACGCAGTGTGACTTTTTATATGTCATAAAAAGCACTGCAGCTTCTCCCCACCCCCCTGCTTCCTGTGAGAAAGCTAACTACTGTATTGTGAGGACACTGTATGAAGCAATTCTATATGAAGACAAGGAACTGATGCTTGCTACCCTGTGAATACTCCATCTTGGAAATGGATCCTCCAGCCCCAGCAGGCCCTTATATGACTGCAGCCCCAGCTGACACCTTGACTGCAAATTTATGAAAGACCCTGAGCCAGAAGCATCCAGCTAAGCCATTCCTGAAGTCCTAACCCACAAAAACTGTGAGAAGATAAGTCCTTGTTGTTTAAAGCCACTAAGGTTTAGGGTAATTTTTTATGCAGCACTAGATAATTAATACAATAGTCAATCATTCTTTTTTTTATTATTTCAACAAGAATTTCTTGAATGCCTTCAATGTGTTGGATTTGGACCTAGGGGCTGGGGATGCAGGGGTGAACTTACAAATCTGGTCTCCCCTCTTATGCTACTTATAGTCTGTCAGGAGGAAACACATTAAACAAGTAATTACCCTAATATTTATCTAATTACCATTATGATAAGGTAAAAGACAACTGGGCTATAATAGCATTAACAGATCTGCTCTAGCAGAATGGAGAAGGCTTCTAAGCACTAAGGAATTAAGAGTCCGCATTGATAATCCAGGGCTTTGAAGAGGCCTTTGGGCAGCATTAGAGTCCAAGGTTAGGAAGGTGGGCTTTAGATCCAGCTGCCTTGATTTGAATTGTCTCTGGTTCTTACTAACTGCATGACCTCAGGCAACTTTCTTACCTCTCTGACTCTCAGTGTCCTCATCCAAAGGAAGTCATAATAATACCCCCTCACAGAGTTTTTGAATGGAATAAATGAGCTAATACGTATGAAATAGCTATAGTAGTGCTTGGCATATTGTATATGCTCAACAGAAATTAGCTACTGATTTCTATTTTGAGTGTCTCTGTCTGGTCCATTATTGTTTTCTAAATCAATGGAATCAGCCTATAACTTAAGCCCTAGCTTTATCTCTCTATGAAGGAGAATTAGGAATCCTGCTTCATTAACACTGAGCTGTAAGCAACCACCTTCTCAGAATCTAACTTTAAGTTTACATACCAAATTGACACCTGGGATTGAGGCTTTTAGGGTGGTAGAAACAGAAGGGAACCTGTGAAGTCCTCAGAGAAGTTCTGGTAGCACACAGGCTCAGGTACAAACCTACACAAACACCACAAATTATTTACTTCCAGACATACTATTTGTTCAATTTCTAGTCTTATACAACTTAAACTTCCAATATAGCAGGAGTCTTCCTTTAATATCCAACTAAAGGCTTTTTACTGTCATCACTGAATTTTCCTCTAAGTACTTTTTTAAATGCTTGTCATACAGCCAAACGAAATAGGGCACAGAAGGAAAAGGAATCGGTCACAAACACTTTGGCCTATACAAATGAACTAAGACTTTACAAGGATGTATCCAGGTGAGATTAAATCTCAGAAGAGCCTAGATGTAAGATATGAGTCAGCACCGCACACATAATATGATGGTGAACTGTGCATTTCCTACCACATGAACCAAAAGTGCCTGCAAAATATTCCGAACCGATAGTGGGTGTATGTAGCTGAGGCACAAAATTGAAACACACACACACAGAGCAATAGATGATGGTGAAAATATCGGTCATCAAATCCTGATGTTGTGCAGATCAAGTGTTTGATTTCAGTTGAGCTTAAACCTCCTTTTCTACGTCTCCCATCATCCCTCAACCATGCTTACCCAACAATTTAGACAAGTATTTATCAGAAAAGCATTGACTGAAGGAAAATGGAAGTCCAGCTAATACTCTGTGCTGTTAATTTGCTGATTTTTTTCCCCCACTAATATTGTTTGCTGGTTTCTCTTCCCATTACCTCTTTTATTGCCGGATTTTGTGTTGAACAGTAAATCCTGCCTAATACAAGATCTGAAATAATTGTTCTTGATGAGACAGGGGAACACCAGTGTTTTTCTGTTCAAAACAATTTCCAGATGAACATCCATGACTTATACCACTACAGTGTTTACAACAGGCTTTTCTAGGCATTTTTGGCACCACAGAGAGTTGACGATAATGATGCTGAGACTGTTAGATGCACCAAAGTGTTAACTGAAATGAACCACACCACTAAACTTGGCATGCAAAATGAACATATTTTGTTAGCTTACTCACTTTAGAGAGGGCTGACATCCTCTTTAAGAAATTAGATATTTCCTTTGATCAGCCTTGTAAGGGTGAGGCAGAACTAAAGGTTGTCAATTAAAGGATGCAACCTGCTGAGATCATTCTGCATAGTTTTACATGCATGGTACACTCAAAGAAGCAGTGAGAATAGTTCCAAAATTATGGATGTGTTTCAATAAATCCCAGTAAAGTGTACAGACAGTATCTAGGGTCATGTCAGAATTTATACAAGCAAAACTTTGTATAAAACCCCATTCCCTGAGCTTAGTGCAACATTTATTGTGGGGTTTTAAGATGCATGGTCATGTGGAGTTTGGTGGTGTGGCAAAAAGTACATCACATTCAAGCAAGATGTTACTTTGCTCCTCTGATTCACTGTATTTGTTTTAGGTAAGACTTTTCCCCCAAGTAATAGAGAGTCTAGTTGGCTTAAATAAGAGTGGAGGATTTATATTAAAGACATGGATGGGGTTGACTTGAAACTCAGGTCAAGATGCAGCCAGTTCTTGAAAGAACCGGAACTAGGAAGCCAGGTAGCATTCTCTTTCCTATCTCAGAGGCGGTGGTGCCTTCCAATAGTAGTAGCTGAATCCAACATGCAGCTGTTTGAACTTAGATAGAACCAGCTTCATTGCGCCCCATCAGTACATCAGCCCCAGCCCCAGCCGGCCAGTACCTCCTCTTCAGAGTCTAACACCAGCCCCATGGGGCTTCCTCTCCTCTGAGCTCAGAGAGGACTGAGGGCTCTGAAACTAGGTCTGGGTTTCAGCTCTAGGGCCCCTCCTTCAAGCTCCTCAGTTTTAATCATTCCATCCTCTTCCTTTTGTTCCTGCAGCCTTGGGGGTGATAGCTGCTTCCTGCAGTTGTTACCTTCAAGTTTATCTTTTTTGGTTACAAAGCTGACAACCTTATACCTGGTTAACAATTTATTGTATTAAATTATTTTTGTTCAAATAACTGGTGGGTTTTATGTCTCCTCATTGGACCCTAAGTGATATAGGTGTCTGTTATTGAACTACGTGATTTCTGCAGTCCTACCAGCTTTAAAATTTCCTAATACACAAACGCACTTTGGTAAGTCATGAGTATTACACAAATATAACGCCAGTAGTTGATCATTAATGACAAATGCCTACACACTAAGCACCATGATAAGAGGCTTCCTTTCATTATCTCCCTTTGTCCTCACAGTAATCCTATCAGGCATGTGATGAGATTATCCTGGTTTTATAGAGGAGGTAACTGAGCTCAGGGAAATTTCATAACCTGTGTAAGGCAGAAGGCTAGTAAGAGACAGAGCCTAAGATGCAAGTCTGGTTCTTCACTTTGCTTCTTTCAATCAGCTATCATAGCAGTTATGCATGATGTCGTACAGATATTCATATCTATGGTATTTCCCCTTGGACTGTAAGTACAGAGTGCAGGATTCGATTTAGCTTTATATGTGTAATGTAGTCACTGGTGTAGATCGATACACAATAAATGTTTGTTGAATTGAAGTTTGAAACTTGAAGAAAACGATTCAGATGAAAAGACAGGATAACTCATGAAGAGAAGCTAAGTCCTAGAGCTGTTTGGGGCAACCAAGTGAAATGGCTTTCATAGCAGATGTGGAACTTGGCATCTAAACAGTATGATTGTGTGCCCCAAAATGGAGAATTCAGTGCAAGATATTCTGTATGCAGAATCCAAGTGAGTGCTCAGATACTGGTGTCACCCCAAGAAACATAGACCTAAATTCAGAGAGAAAAGTCATTCTTCTGTGGCCATAAAACTACAAGGGATCTCTGGTTTGAACTAAAAACCAGAGTATTTAATTGGTATTTAACTGGTATTAAATTGAGGACACATAACTTGCCTAATTCAAATGTAATTTTTGTCTTAAGATGTCCTCCTGCTTTAAAACAGGTGGTCCACTTTTACATGGCCATACAGGGAACCCCAGTGGCTCTGTCTTTATGGGGAGATAAACCCTAATTTCTGGAAAGTGATAGCATAGAGTTATCCCAACTGTAGCAACATTGGCAGAAACCCTTCTAATTAAGAAGTACCCAGAGACTTAACGCAGTTATGATGCAGCATTTCCTACTGAGAAAAATATAACCATCTTTCTATAATTTGGAAGACTTTACTTTAACCATGCTGGTGTGTTGGTATAGTAGTCGGAAATTTAAATATTTCAAATTCAAAACACCCAAATGATCTTTAGAATCAATTAATTAGTCCTGCTTTTCAGTAAAAATGTGCTATAACTTCAGGCACACCATAATGCTTATTATTGACAAACAGAAAGAAAAAGAACTACTTAAGAAATTTTAGAGCCTTCCATATTGAAGCACTTGGGAGATTATTTTGCCTTTCCTAATGTACCCATTTGTTTGTTATTAACAAATGCTCAGGCACTCAGCTGCTCACATATTTTTTGCAGCTGTTTCCTAAGAGACCTTGAGAATGTTTCAAGGTTCAACTTAGTGTCAAGCTGTTGGAAGTTTCCAAATCCAATTTCTAGGCATAAAAGGTCACAGTCTCTCAAGCCTGGTGTCATGGATCTTTTGGTGATGTTTCAATGCAAGAAATTCACTTTTTGTTTTGTTTTATGCTACAAGTACATTATATTTTATTATCCATTAAACAGTGAGTCTCTAAGAAGGACTGAATGGCCGTGAAAATACGAATTCTTCAATTTGCATTACAATGAAAACTTTTCCCTATGGAAATATGATTCAATATACTTAAAAAAAATTAAGACTGCAGTAAAATATCCAAAATTTGGTCCTATCCAAGTAAACTAAAAATCTTAACTAATCTTTCTCAACAATCTGGGCCTTAGTTTACCCATGGATATAGAGCAGGAAACATAAAATAATAAAACAAATTACTGTTTTGAAGTCTGTCTCTCCACATGCCAAGTGGTAAAGTAATGGTCTTCTTCTGAAGATTGAAAATCTGCACATGAGAATTTATAAACATCTGAGATCCCACCAGCTGGCAAAATTGACTTTTGCCTACACAGCACTTTTTTTTCTTAATAATTTAAAAATTTAGTCAAATATTGTGATATTAGAGTAGGAGATCTCAAGTACTTTATCTAATATTTAGAGCCTGTTAGCTATTAAAAAACACCCCTTTGAGTTTCAGTTGGTTCCAAACAACATCTGTGATCCATATTCCTAAAGTACACAGAAACATAAAATCCACACATTATTTGGTTTCACAACTGAATATTTTGATATTAGGCTATATTAATGAGCCCAATTATTAAAATCATCTTAAATTATTTTCCCAGGGAAAAACAATGCAGTGTGTTAGCCATATCTTCCTTTCTCTACCAACTATCTTGAACACTAGTCTGCTATAAATTAGTACAGTCCATGACTGCAGCATGGAGTTGTCTGCAAAAACTTCCTTAAAATAGCTACTTTATAGTAACTATCAATATGCACATTGACAAAAAAAACACATTTTGAGGGAATTCTGTTGCCAATTTCAGTCAATTAAAGGTGGAAGCTATGAAATTGCTGAAGGCAAATGAGGTACTTAAAAAAATGTTTTGTCCCTCTTTTGTTCTTGCCCATTGCAATTAACAGCAAGGGAATATTTTAAGATATCAAAAAGTTGATCCCTAGAGCCATCCAAATTATTAAAATAACTTTGATGTAAAGTATAATAAAGTACATTAGAATATTGTGTGTGAGTGTGTATATTTACAAATAAGAATACCAGTATTAACAAGAGCTGGAAAAAATGACTTCTTGGGATCCTTCCAATTCTAATATTCTGTCATTATTCAGTACCTTGCCATTATTGACCAAATTTCCAGTTTGTCCTGAAATTGTCAACTAGAACCATTACACAATTAGGTAAGCAAATCATTTCCCAGTAAGATGCTGGCTCACTAAACCACTGGTTATGAAAAAAAAGTCCCAAATTGCCAATTTCATAACTTGATGATCATCGAGTTTCCCTTTAACAAAGGAACAATTTGGCTCTTCCATGAGAGCAAACTGCCGCCTGAATGTTTCCGTTCCCCACCCCCAAGCTCCCCACTACTCACCACACACATCTATACACACACATCATGAATACTTCCTCTTCACTAGGGGATAGCCTTTTCTTGGATGACGTTAAGACAAATTTTAACCTGCTGCTGCTGCTTAAAAGAAATGGTTTGGGTTTGGTTCTTTTCAGTGTCTGGCTTTAAATATAATTAATACAGAACAATATAAAAGGAGAGGGAGTTTCAGTAACACCACCAAAAAAAAAAATGTTAATGCACCTAATTCTCTCAATTAAGCACACAGACCTCACATATGTAGATTATGCTTGTTCATCTTATCCCTGTCTTCAAGTTTATTGCTCACAGTAACCCACTCAAAAGTTTAACATGTGCCTAAAATGGTAGAAGAAAGGAAACTTAACATTTGTTGGGCACCCACTATGAGCTAGGCATTGAGGATGCTTTCACATACATTCTCAATTAATGAGCCCTCCAATAATCCTTTGAGATTGGAATTATTATAACATCTCTATTTTACTTGTAAGGAAACTGAGACTCAGAGAAACTAAATGCCTACTTGATATTGATCATAAGTGGCCTGGATCCGAGTTTGTTTTTTTTTTTAAAGAAAAACAAAATCTGATTCCTGGGCCAGTAGTCTGCTGGGAAGATACAAAATGGTACCTAAATGGGTAAAGTAGGCAGTGGGTGTTTTGTAGTATCTAGCAGTTGTGCAATTGATAATTATTTGGGTAATTATTTCTTTAGTTATTTGCTTTCCCCTTTCCTTACAAGTTCTGTGAGGAAGATGTTGTTTGTTTTGTCCATCACTGTATTTCCAGTGTTCAGCACGTAGTAGATGTTCAGGAAGTATTTATTGACTATCTAATGTGCTCTGTCTCTCCTGTTACCTTTCTCAGAGACATCTTCTAAGGAGGTTTACACAAGGACAGAATAATCATTGATATGCCCACCAATACACTTCTCCATCAGTTTAATCCTGCGCCTAACCAATGGTCATTATCCTTTGAAAGCAGACTACAGCCAGCTTTTAGCTAATTGCTTTCAAATCGATTAGAAGTGTTTTCCGAGTAGAATAATAATATATTTAATGATTATTGAGCCTGTACTATATGCCAAGTTCTGTACGTGCTTTACGTGCACCATCTTACTTAATTCCTACAGTAGATATTGTCATTCTCCCTATTTTTGTGTGTGTGTGTGTGGTACATGGGCCTCTCATTGTTGTGGCCTCTCCCGTTGCGGAGCACAGGCTCCGGACGCGCAGGCTCAGCGGCCATGGCTCACGGGCGCAGCCGCTCCGCGGCATGTGGGATCTTCCCGGACTGGGGCACGAACCCATGTCCACTGCATCGGCAGGCAGACTCTCAACCACTGCGCCACCAGGGAAGCCCTCATTCTCCCTATTTTAAAGATAAAGAAAATGTGGTTACTTTTCCTAGAAGGAAGAATAATGAAGAGTGAGGAGGTAAAAAAGCAACAGAAAGGCAAACAGCTGCTCTGGGGATGGAGAGTCCAGGAACACAGAGACTCACATTTCTCAGACTTGTAACCACAGCACCCTGACCTCCTGCCCCATCTCCCACAGCTGCCTCAGGGAGCCCACACTCATAGGGACACCCACTCATAATCCTTCACTCTGGCCTGCTCCCCATTTCGGCTGCCTTGAGCATGATACCTCAACTCTTCCTCTCCGAAGTGGTTCCTCTTCCCACAGAGCAACATTCAGGAGCACTGAAAGCCATAGAACCTTCCAGACACTGCCAAGAATGGCCACCCCCTCTGGTCCCCGCTGCTCCACAGCCCTGCCCTAGGTCGCACCCAGATGTGAGGACTCAGACCTATGCTGGGAGGCCTTAGAAAAAAAATCACCGGGGTTCCTTCCCTTCACCACTGGATTTGCCAGTATCCAAGCACCTACATGTAAAACTTGTTCTCTCCAACTCTCTCTCTCTCCTCATGAAATAGATGTCCGGGAGGCACGTACACTGATGCACTGAGTTTCCTGGTTAGGCTTCAACATCTGGCTCCACAATCCACAAAGAAAGATCACTCTTCTTTATGAAAGGGAAGGCAGCGTGTTTTGTTTATTTTGCTGCATAATAAACGCCCCCAAGTTAGTGGCTTACAAGAACAACCACCTTATTGCTCGTGATTCCATGGGCTTACTTGGCTTTATGGTTTTTGTGTCTTTCTTGCTTTGATTCTCTCATGCACTGTAGTCAGCTTAGAGCTGGGCTAGAACATCCAGGATGGTGTCACTCCCTCCCTCCCTTCTTCCCTTCTCCCTTCATTCCTGGAGGTTCTATGGAACCTCCAGGTCTCAACAGAAATGCTACTTCCTTCAAGCAGATAGCCCTGACTCCAGGAATGGGTCTCTTCCCTTATAGCTGAACTTCTCCTTCACAATCCTCATCACACTTTGTGCTGTCCCATTTGCTGTCTATCTCCCGCATAGGTTATGAGCTTCATGAGGGCAGGACCATGCCCATTTTATTCATCACTGTTATCTTCAGTATTGAGAGTATAGCACCCACCTAGAGTAAGTGTCCAATAAATATTTCACTGAATGACTGAATGAATGACCACTAGGAAGCCATTTCTTAACTTTCAGAAGTCATCATTTCTCCTGAATCCCAAGCCTATTCTATTCTATTTTTTTCTAGGATCTATAAAGTAGGTCCACACATATGAAATGAAAAAGAAAGATGTGTTACCTGAATTGTGCCAACAATACAAAGCACTCCATTCTCAATTATTTATAAATTGAAATTGATTTGTGAATATTATAAGATTATCTGGATAATTCCTTCAGTTTCTGTTCATTTGATTATATGTATAAACAGAAAAACAAAAATTCTTACACTTGATAAAGGTTTGTTTTTTGTTTTTTAACATTTATTTCTCCTTGTTAGCAGACAGAGTTTTAGGGGACTAATAAAATCCATGGTCAAATTTATGTATTTATAAGCTGGGGGAAATGTTTCTCAATTCTTAAAAAATAAGGTTTCCTAGCTCATTGGCTTTTGGCAGTTTCCGCCTTTGCCTCTAGAAATACACAGGAAGTGTTTAATTTGATGTTTATTGATACAAATGCTACAGTCTGCCTTGGGAAAACCAGCTGATAGGGAAACTTGACTTGTAAAACAATTTTGCTTGGATGATCTCAGCTAATCTACTGATATTTTTTCCAAGAGTTTTATTCGGAAAAAAATGTAATATAAAAGGTAAAGTCAAGCAGATCAAGAGTTACTCAAAACACATTAGAACCCAGGTTTGTCGAGTTTCTTTGCTTGAGCTATTTCAATAAGCAGGCACCATCTTTAATATTTGTTTATATCAGTACTGGCTTGTTTTCTGTCCTATTGCCTCTTAAAATTAAACTGTGATTATTATTTGGACATTTCTACTGACTTATTTATTCCAATAGGGGTTTTCTTTAAACTCTGCCTAGGAAATAGAGTTACTAATGCAGCTACAGTGAACCACAGCCTCAACTTCACAAAAGTAGCCATTTCTTTGTACCAATTTTTAATTCATGAAATACAGAGCTGAGAACCAGAGATACATAAATGAAGTCCCAAGACTCTTTCCTAGCTGATCCAGAGAGTTGCCTGTGCTCACCTGCTTTTGTATGTATCTTAATTTTACTATCTTCACTATTATCCTTTTTTCATTGTCTTTTCTTTCCTTCTCTATGCTTTATTTCCTCTTCTTCCCAGGATGGCTACCACTCTTTCTTCTATCCTTTGAGAAGAGGGTAGTCTGTGATTTTAGATTTGGTTCTGTATAATACATATTTTATACTTCTGCTTTGAATATGTGTATTAGACATGGCATGAAATGTATTATTGCATATTTGATTTGTACTTACAGGAATTTAGGGGCTTTGTTTCAGTCTCTGCTGTATCCCCAGTTTGTAAAATAGCCCAGTACATTATTGGCACCCAAGGCATATTTTTTGCAAGAAGAAAAGAACAGAACACAAGCGAGGGTTCAAATGTGAAGACTGTCTTCTTTAACAACTTTGCAAACATGTTGCCAAACAGTTTTGCTCTCAAGGAAATGAGGGAAAACATTCCATCATCAAGTATTTGTCATTTGTTAACTGAACAGATTGATTTCACAGGGTCTATTGGCCTAATGAAATATGCAGTGTTGAACATTCAGCACCTTATATAAACTGGGAAGTCTAGATAAAGGGAATGGAGAGAGGATGATTTTCAGTTGAGGATTCACTTTGGAAGGAGGAGTTTTATAAGGCCCTAAAATTGGTCCTTGAGTATCCATTTAAATTTGCTCCAATCCAGTTTAATTTCTAATGCAACTAGCCAGAAACATTAACAAGGGCAGGAAGAGATTTCTGGTTTCCAGAAGTGAACCCTTGGGCCACAGCCAAAGCTATCACCTCAGATGAAAATAAAATGATTTACCACAGGAGAAGAGTTTCTGTCTCCTTTCATCCAGGGTTAGGAATAGGAGGCCATGTGTGACAAGTTTGTTCAGGATGCTAATGACTGCCATCAGATTCTAAGTCACAGGATGCAAAGTGATGGTCCAAGGACCAAATCTGGCCCACATATGTATTTGGTTTGATCTATCTTTTTTTCATTGAATTATCTGCCAATATGGAAAGGCAGGAGAATTCACATAAAACTCTGGTTTTCTTTTTTTTCCCCTTGAGAAAAAAAATAAAAACAAAAGCTATAGCAACACTGGGCCTACAATCCCAAATGTGGCAACAATTAGCTGGTGTTGAAGTACAAATTCCCATTACTGCCTATTTCCCTACTATAGTCCCAGCCTTGCCTATTTTCACACTGAGACTGAAAATAGTTTCAGTTTGCCATTCCTCATCTTGCATTGTTTTCTTTCTTATAGTCTGCCTATCTCACCTATTTATTTTATCTATCTGGGCCCTATATACAACTACTGTCCTAAACTATCCCACAAATGTTGTTAGATTTCCATCCTTCTGGCTGAGAGTGAATATGCAAGTGTTCTGATTTGTGGCTCTACTTTTGTGGTTCCAAATCAACTGGCTGATTGTAGTAGTTTCTCCAAAACCTCTGTATACGTGTGGTCACTGGAGAGGTGGGAGTGGGATCAGCCAAAGGACTAGCAGAGTTTCGTAGCTGACTGCCTCATAGTAACCCATTAGAATCTGTTTAACTTGGGTGGACTTGATATACCTTTGGCAAAAGAGGAAAAGAAGTAGGGTTGTCAACAGAAGAGGAAGACTAATCTGAATGTATATAATGCCTATCATTTTTACAGCACACATTATTTATTTACATATACATATATATGAATATGAGCATACACAAAAGCATTTATGCTGTCCCTCAGGACTATGTAAGGCAGTTTTAAAGTTAATTTTAGCTATGTAATTTTTCCCTTGATTTTCTTAATTTTTTATTGACTTAGATTACTTTTGTTATAAAATATAATCCTAAATATATACCTAAATATTACAAACATAAAATTAGACATAAATAGTAAATGTATATAGCTTCCAATACATTTAAACCCAAAATACATCGACAAATAAATGCAACCAAAATAACACAAACAACACAAGTCAGATGTCTAACACCAATTTAACATGATTGATGTTGCTTTGCTGAAATAAACACTAACAATATAAAGACACTTACTACATGATACAGGTTCTTTTGATGAAATCATACTGTACAAGTTCATGGTATCTTATCTGAAATCCCTGGGGCAAGATATAATATATAATTTTGAAATTTCATATTTTAGAAAGAGGCAGTACACAATAATCGAATGCACAAATATTTTATCATGTAATATATGACTATTCATAGTAAATGGGGTAATTAAAAACTATAAATAGCCTAATGTCAGTGAAGGTTAGTTTTTATCACTAAGTGAGTTTGTCACAAACTTGCTAATAAACTGGCTGGGCCATTTAACAGTCCTACAACCTCGGGAGAATTATTTAATTTCAATGATCTCACCCACGAAATAATTTAATTAGATTAGAGTAACTAAGCCATGACCTGCATCCAGAAAGAAAACCTGAATATTTATTCATGGCCAGCAAAAGTTGCAGAATAAATACCGTACTTATCATGTGTCTTCCTTCACTACAGTGAGCCAAACTCTAGGTTAAAACAAGGACCCAGAGATAACTGAAGCCGATGGCTGGACTCCAGTAGCTCCTGTCCAGTAGAGGACACGTAAATGAACACATGACAGTTCACGGTGGTAAGAGTAACAGTACCTGCATGCAGAAAAGGTAGACTCATTTTGTAAGCAGGGAGAGATTAGGGAACGCTTTCTTGGTTAGTAATGTAGGTATCTAAGTGGGTTTTGAAGGATAAGTAGGAATTCATAAGACAGTGGGCTATTATTAAAATAGCTCTAACATTTTGGAGATAAACAATACTGTAAAGGGCACTGGAGGGAAAATCGATTCTCCTCTCTTGTTTACCAGCTTAATCATTTATAGTCTCCTCTGTGACACTGTCCAACTCAGTCTCAGTGCTTTCCTACACCAATCATGAAGTCTGAGGGTGTGTGGCTTTGTAGAATCTCTCTTCTCTTGATAGGGAAGAACATGCAGTTCTCAGACCCTGCTTTGGTCCTATTTGTGTTCTAATATTGAAAATGCCAAGTGAACAAGATTCTTACCTATTTATTAAGACATTCGCAGTGTTCTCTGAGAATGTGGTTTCTCCTCTCTCTCCCTTCCTTCCCCTCAAACCCCTCAGCCAGTTCCTGCTGGTGGGAACTTGAAAATCCTAAACCGAATTCTTTCAGGCTCTTCTAACTCAAACTTGTCATTGATTGCCCTCCCTCTAAAGGGATGAGTTAATGAGCACAATTCCTTCAGTGGCATGGGAACCACTGCTTGCATCTGGCTGGCACACTTGTAGGGCACCCCTTATCACGGTCCAGATCCATGATGGCATCGAGACACATGTGGGCTCCACAGAAGAACTGATCATTAGTGTACACTTAAATAGCCTTCAAATAGTTGTTCCACATTTACTTATCAGAGAGGCGGAAAACTGCTCAGAGACTGGGCAGGGAAAAAGAACTTGGTGACAGCACTCAACCTCTCCACTAACATTCCAAGCTATTTAACTCCAGCCCCCAAACTTGTCCTCTCCCTACTGAAAAAGTGAGGCCCTGCAGAGAAATGGGACCAACTTTTTAGAAGTCTAGTTGGTGATTATATCATGTGACTGCCCACATCCCTTTAGAGTCCTACCCGCTCTATCCTCAAGTGGCTCGTTAGAATATTCATCCAAATATATACAGTGGACTTCTGACTCTCAGAGAGGAGTCTGGGAAAGTATAATTGTCTTCCTGTTGTTACACTGCAGTGCCATTTGGGTGACCCCATTAGCTGGCACCACACTGACATTCAGTCTGTAAGGATCAACGCTAATCTCTCCTAGAATCTTGTGAAGAGGGCTTCCAAAGAAATAACACCATATTAACATTTCTATTCTGAATCAAAGTAGGCTCCTTTCCAAAGTCCAGCAAATTCCTTCTGAAAAGGGAATCATATAGCTGACTTGCTGATTGATTAACCTCTTTCAGGTTGAATACTTTGCTTGGTGCTAGTGTCAGAAAGATGAGAACATCAGCATCCCTGACTCACATTCTAGATTCATCACTGGGCATTGTGGTTTGACTGAATTCCTGATGTTAAAAATGACAGTAGTGGTGCTTCCCTGGCTGTCCAATTGTTAAGCCTTTGCCTTCCAATGCAGGGGGTGAGGGTTCGATCCCTGGTCAGGGAGCTAAGATACCACATGCCTTGGGGCCAAGAAACAAAAACATAAAACAGAAGCAATATTGTAACAAATTCAATAAAGACTTTAAAAATTGTCCACATCGGGCCTCCCTGGTGGCGCAGTGGTTGAGAGTCCGCCTGCCAATGCAGGGGACGCGGGTTCGTGCCCCGATCCCGGAGGATCCCACATGCCGCAGAGCGGCTGGGCCCGCGAGCCATGGCCGCGGAGCCTGTGTGTCCGGAGCCTGTGCTCCGCAGCGGGAGAGGCCACAGCGGTGAGAGGCCCGCGTACAGCAAAAAAAAAAAAAAAAAAAAAAAAAAAAAAAAAAATTGTCCACATCAAAAAATCTTTAAAAAAATGACAGTAGTATAACCATTCTTTTCCAGGGTTACTTTAGGAAGTTCAGGAGTGTGATGTGTCAAGTGTCAACTGTGCTCGTGCAGCATGGTTTAGGGGTTCAAGCGATCAGGAAAGGCATAGGAGGCATGTTCCTTGGTGATGCTTTAATGTTATAGCTCACAGAGGGTCTGGAGAGCTGGTGTGGCATCTAGAGCTTAAAGTACATCTGTATTTTAGCAACTCGATCAGTAATCACCTCACTGCTCTCTTTACTGTTTGTAGTATGGTTCCCCTCACCACGTTCACACCTGTCTGTGCAAAAGGCTTCACGATGCAGAGTGTGGATTAAAATGTGTGCAAACTTCGTCCCAGTCCTCAGACCTTGTCCATTTGTTTTTGATCTCGAAGCCAGTCAAGGAGAAAACCCATGTCTGTTTCTAATTCTACCTAGATGTAAGCTGTAGACAGACATATCATTATAGAACAAAGCTCAAGGGAAAAAAAGGAAGATAAATTTTCTTTCAAGTACTTAGTCTCAAATTTTTCCAGTTTAAGGATGTTTTAGATCAAGAGTGGTGTAACTGAAGGAGGCAAAGGCAGGGTAAAGTAATGAAAAAGCCTGAAGACTTTATTATTTATACAATTGGAGAAAATACAAATACAATTTGACTCTTTGGTGCAACATTGTTCCACATTTACCCTGAAACAATGTTAATGGGGGGCTTCCCTGGTGGCGCAGTGGTTGGGAGTCTGCCTGTACTGCAGGGGGGAAAAAAAAAAAAAAAGCAACCAGTTAACCAGTTCAGATCAACTCCCAAGAATCGTTCTGACTTCCAGTGTGCATTGGCCCAAGTACTTGATATACAGAAATGAGAAGTCACTGTCTCTCCTGCTGCCACACCACACCACACAAACTGGGTGCAGAGGTAAATCTTGTATATGTGATTAAATTACAGGCTAACCATCTGGTCACTCAATCCAGGCTTACCTCTCTGAATAAGTCAATCCAGCTTCACAAGGGAAAGACCCACCTTCCATTTTCCTGTGCCACCTGGGGCTGAAGCAGGGAGTGTAATTGTGTGAAGCTGAGATCAAGTTCCGACGTCCTAAAAAACAGGAAGTTGCCGTGGCTTATTCTAGCCTCGCCTTCCTTTTTCTCTGTTTCATTCACAGCCCTTCCTCAATCTGGGCCACCCCCAATATGAAATGGGATAACCCTGTCTGTAAAGATCAACCCTAATCTCTCCCAGAATTCCACAAGGAGGCCTTCCAAAGAAATAAAGATCTCCACATTTCTGTTTCAATTCTGAATTAAAGCAGACTCAATCCCAGGTATATTCTTTCTGAAAAGGGAAGAGCTACACCAGGAGGATTACAATTTACAGGGAGATGACTATTCGGGGGAAAAAAAAAAAAAAAAACCTTTTGGAGGGACAAATGATGCCCATAAATTAATTTTTGCCCTGGCTAAGGAAAGGTGAAGTTAATAGGGGAGAGAGAATCTCAGAAAGGGACATTAAAGCCAACATGCTTCTGGCTTCTTGAGGATGCCCCCTGAGTTGACTAATTACCTGCGAGGAGATTATGAAGTGATTTGTGAACTTCTCTTGCTTTATGGGGGGAAAAATGGAAGAATTACCATGTAACTCTATTGGGAGGGCTAGAAATTGACTTGAGAAAAAATCATGGAGATACTGGGAATGAAAAAGAAACAGAGGGCAAACACCTACTCAGCAGTAATAAGCAGGGGGACAACTACCTTAGATAGTGGTCTCTCAGCTGGCTAATGGAATCATGATGTGGGTCCAGGACAAGTCTGGGGATTTCTTTCCTCTTCGGCCTTTTCCTTGCTTTCTCCCTCCCTCCCTTCCTCCCTCTCTCCCTCTTTCTCTCATCCAATGGGTAAACATCTTGTTCTGTGATGGGTAATTCCCAGGCACTAAGAACATCGAATAAGACAGCCCAGTAACAAATGACATTAACTCATACAGAATAAGAGGGAGAAAACTTTTTCACCAAATTCCTCTCAGGAAAGAAACGGTATTAGTTTGTAAAAGCCATTCTTGATGAATGGGTGGGTTAGAGAGTGATACCCTGACAAGTCTAGATACGGCTGAGGACTACATATGAATGAAGCAAAGGGAGAAGTGCTTTTGATGCACCAGAGAGGAGGAGGGGAGGTGGGAGGGAGCGACTAATATGGTGAAAAGTCAGGCTTCACAATGTGAACCTTCACCAGAGTCCCAAAGTATTCAATGTAGATTTCTCGTGAAAAATCAGTAAAGGGGCTGAGTTCTATGTATGGGATATCACAGAACACAACAGAAACAGTATGCAAGGGGCCAGGAGAGACCAGAGAGGAACCAGAGAGAAAGGTGAGAGTGACACCATAAGGACTCACAGGAGAAGTTCTGTCCCATCACAGGCCACGTAACTGGAGTCCAGGCTGATTTTGACCAGATTTGCAAGATTCAGAGGGCTTCTGGGCTACATCAGGGTTTCACATTCGGTTGGTCACAGAAGTACATTTGAAAGTCCATACACCCATCATCTGAGAATACAGGAAAAATGTGTACTGCAAAGCCCAACTCACTGGATGGTGAATTAATAACATCATATACTTTATATCATATATAATTGTATGGCCCCAAGTGTCCATATATGCATAGATAGGCTTCAAAGAAATCCATGAACTCCCTGAAATTACATGCAAAATGTAATTATACATACATGAAATAGATATATGAAATATAAATACATATGAAAATAGCTCACAGTAAAAATAACTATCATCTATTGAGTGTTTAATATGTATTTACTAAAAGTTTCATACACAATTATTTCATGTTTACAACTCTGTAACAATAAAAAACAAACCTGAAAATCAAAGACCATGAGTCACCCTCTCCAGGTCACACCACTAATGCATGGCAAACAAGGACTTGGACTCATGCCACAGTTATTAGCCTACAGCCTTAACTGCCTCCACCGATGTGCCCTCTGAACTTTGCTGAATCCCAGGTCAGACTCTGTGATCATTTCACATGTTGTTTTTCCCCAGAGAAAAAAATTAGAGCATTGGACTTATGTGCCTGGTGGGGCTCAGATTCTGCTTGTATTTTCTGAGGGTCTAAATATTCCAAGCACTTGGGGAAAAAAATCGCATTCCATCCTCTCAACCCATTCCATCGAGGGCAGGAGGTAGAAATATCTCTGTTGACAATTGGAAATGCTGACTTCAGAGTGGTCAAGTCACACTGCTTTGGTAAGTGGCACAGGGGGTCTGGCACCCAGGTCTTCTACTCCACCAGGCATTGCCCAAGCAGGAGCCAGGCTGATAGACACTTGACTTGGAGGGGAGTCATCCAGAAGGCCAGCTGAACTGCTGTTATGAGATCCATCAAATCAAACTGCAGTTTGAATCCTACAAAAGAAGGGACCTCAGAGATGTGGCTTTATTGCTGGGGTCAGAGATCTGTACAATGTGCACAAAACACCAGGAGAGAATAGACAGTCGCTGGAGACATTTGACTCTGAGCTTGCCAACTTAGGTGTCCCAGGAGAATCGTCATCACACCCTTTAGAAACTTCACAGGATCATCCTGCTTGCTTGACCCTGCCTGGTATTCCCTCACCTTGCTGTAGGGATAGCTTAGCAAGCCATACGTGCAATTCCTGGGGAAGAACAAAAGGAGCTGCAGACGAAATGTACCCTCCTTACAAAGACGTCTGTGCTCTTGGTTAGGGTGAAGGCCTTGGGGGTGAGTGAATCCCAGAAGTCCCAGGAAGAGAACCACATGGCCATCAACATAAAGGGAAGGCCTATCCAGACCCCAGTTGGAATTCCATCACCAAACTGAGAGAGGAAGGAGATGCAGGGACTGGATGATTTCCTCAGTACCTCGTGGGACAGAAGTGATTAGGATGGCATTTCACTGACCATTGCTTAGCTGGAATAGAAACAGAGTTCAGCCTTTTTCAAGCAAGAAATAAAAGAGCAGAAGGATTCTTAGGAAAGACCCACCACAAAGGGACCATTGTTTTTTCTGCTTGAGGGGAGAGGATGACATATTACAACTTCAACCCCCCCAGAAGTAACACCTGAAGTCCCTAAGGACTGGCTTAACAGTGACTTTATTGGCCATTTGTCATGTACTTATTGGCTGAGCAACAGGGGAAGAAAAAAGAAAGCTTTTCTGAATTATCCTGGGTGAGTAGCTAGGAATGCTCAAGACACACAGCATCAGACTTCTAGAAAAAGACCCCACAGCTGACTCTAGTGCCATAGTTTTCAAAGTCCACCATCAACAGCAGCAGCTGGGAGCTTGATAGAAATGCAGATTCTCAGGTCCCACCCCAGACATACTGAATCAGAAATTCTGGGGGTGGGGCCCAACAATCTGTTTTAACAGGCCCTCCAGGGGATTCTAATGTATGCCAAAGTGTGAGTTGCTCAGCATAATAGAAAAGACTCTGACTCAGGGTCCAATAGACATGGGATAGGGTCCACTTTGGACACTAACTCATGGTAAAACTTTGGGCAAGGTTCTTAAACTCTCTGAGTCATGACTTTTCTACTCTGTGAGGATAAGAGTCGTAATAACAAGGTGGTGTAAAGGATAATAAATAGGAATAGTTAACACTTTGTCCCTGCCCACTCCAGAACGGTAGCTTCTATGGGGTCATTCAGAAGACCACCATTAGATCACTTCACACTAACCAAGGTTCAGGCAGCTGTTCCTGTTAAACCAGCACCATATCTAAGCATCATTCCTTACTCTTAAAAAGCTTTATTTCTCAGAGAATGGACCACCTGCTTCAGAATTACCTGGTGTGTCAGTGTAAAAACACATACATCAGTGCTCATTTCAGTCCTGCTGAATCTGCATCTTGAGAAGTGTGGTCTGGGTATCTACAAGCTTTAAAATTGTTCCCAGAAGATGCTTCAGCAGACTGAGGTGTAAGAATCATCAATTAAAATGAGGAGTTAAAGGCTTCCCTGGTGGCGCAGTGGTTGAGAGTCTGCTTGCCGATGCCGGGGACACGGGTTTGTGCCCCGGTCCGGGAAGATCCCACATGCCGCGAAGTGGCTGGGCCCATGAGCCATGGCCGCTGAGCCTGCGCGTCCGGAGCCTGTGCTCCACAACGGGAGAGGCCACAACAGTGAGAGGCCCGCGTACCGCAAAAAAAAAAAAAAAAAAAAAAAAAATGAAGAGATAAGACTCAGCTTGGCTGTGGTTTAACCATCGCAGTCACTGTCCTACAGACTGAGGCTGAAGGAAGCAGACACGTGGTCTCAACATTATGCAAGGAAGTAGAACCAAGAAGTGAACTTGGTCCCTTGCTCACCACCCTTACTTGTGGTGGCCAATGAGCTGCTGTCTGGATTTCTCTCAGCTGGCCAACCTGGAACTGAGTCACTTTTAGTGATTTCTGAGGGAAAATGCTCCTGGAGGTGGCAGAAGAGAACTGAGTTCTTGGGAGCCTGTGATTGCAAAAGATGCATTAAGTGGAAAATTCTGGAGTTTGGTTTTCCAGGAAGATGTGGTACCTCTTTAAGGAGGTTGTAATCTGTTAGCCTGGGCACAGCTCCAAAACTTGGTACTATCTCTTTATCTCCTCCTCCAACCAAGATTGCCAGTTAATTAGCTATTCTCCGAGGAAGGAATGGCCACCTGGGCATGTTCAGGATGTGCTCCTTGTGGGGAACATAAGGAAGAGGGGCTGGGAGAGAGGGGCTTGGAATTCAAGTGACCCAGACAAGCCACCAGTTTGCAATTCTGTAAGTCCCCTTATGAATATATATGTCAAACAAAACTCAAAGCATAGGGCTTCCCTGGTGGCACAGTGGTTGAGAGTCCACCTGCCGATGCAGGGGACACAGGTTCGTGCCCCGGTCTGGGAGGATCCCACATGCCGCGGAGCGGCTGGGCCCGTGAGCCATGGCCGCTGAGCCTGCGCGTCTGGAGCCTGTGCTCCACAACGGGAGAGGCCACAACAGTGAGAGGCCCACGTACCGCAAAAAAAAAAAAAAACAAAAAAAACAAACCCTCATCCCCCAAGAGCTTACGAGAAATACAGACTCTGAGACCACACCCCAGATCTGCTTAAGCAGACTCTGCATTTTAACGGAGATCTGTGGGTACAGTAAAGTTTGAGGACTGTTGTAAAGCAAATGGGTTTTCTGCAAGTGTACTCAACTACCACCAACATCAAAAACACCTGTGGGTGCTGGTGAACTAGGCAGATTGCAGGCCCGCTAGAAATCTCTGAAGCTAAGGTCAAAGAGGCTACAGCCTCAACAAGTTCCCCAGGTGATTGCTATATATGCTTAATTTTGAGAATCACTGCCTTTGGTTCTTCTGCCTCCGTCCCTGCCTTGCCAGTTAAGAGAACAAGAAGGTCAAATTGGAACAGGTGAATGCTCTCTCTGTGCAGTGATGACAAAAAGGGCCGGGAGAATAGCTCAGGCAGCCAAAGTAAGAAGAGCCGAGGAGAAACTTTATCTCCCCTGGCTTTCATGTTTTCCAACTCAGACTGTTCCATGGACATTTTAAGTCCAATTTCTTTTTTGTTTTGTTTTTAAAGAATGCCTTTGTGAAAACCTATACCTTTTCTGTCTCTGATTCCAAGGCCAGTGCTCAGGTTATTTCTTTACACTGCACTGATTTACATAATATTTTCCTCCTCCACAAACCTATAAATGGAAAGTGGAGTCTCAACCTGTTTCAAAACAGTTCAGAGGAAGGTACCAAGTTAAGGAAGGTACCAAGTTGAGGAAGGTACCATGTTGATCAGGCCTATATGGCACACCTGATAGATGGATTGATGACTGATATTTGTGTGCTTAAGGATGACTCAGCAGGATCAGTAAACAATGCTGGTCAAGTTCTTGTCTAAGTTCTGTTGTTGACACCACAGAAACCCCAGAAGTGGGGGGGGGGGTACAGCAAAGCATAAGGAAGTGACCTTGAGCCTTGAGTTGTCATTCTGAGCAAGTGGCACAAGCTACCACGGTGCCTCTAGGAAAGTTGCTTAATTTATTCAAGCCATGGTTTTCCCGTTTGTTCAGGTGCTTCCACTTCAGCCATCTCGTGCAACCAGGCAAGTCATATAAACGAGCGGTCAGAAGCAAGTCAGCAGGAAGTGTGCTGCGGCGGAGAGGCTTCTCCTGAGGACTTGCTGGTGCGGGTCTCCCCATGCACTGTACCAGCCAAACAGAACGCAGCTACAGCTGAATTTGACTCCAGATAGACTATCTCTCGGGGGCCTTACAGCACGTAGTCACAACGTTTAGCGTTTGTTGACCATTGGAGATCAACATGTCCACTGCCTGCTGGGAACTAGCCAGAATCAGGAGGAGATGGAGGAGACCCGATAGAAGTTGATGATCTCAGTCCCGTTACTTCAACTGAGGATGACTGGCAAATTGCTGAGCTTCCCAAGGACAAGCTGAGGACACCAGGCCCACGAGGAACCGATATTTTTCCTGAAGGTAATGAGGCTGAAAAAAGATTCTAAGGAAGATGCATTATTATTCTGGTAAAACTTCCAAGAAACTTTTGATGCTAGGATATGGGGAAGGGTGGTCACTTGTTATTTTTTTGATGTGAGAAAAGGTGAAGATTTTAAATAAATGTATCCCTAGTTTTCCAGCAAAAAAGGAAAAAAAGAATGTTCATATTTGTATAATTTAATGTTCATATTTGTATAATTTCATATTTGTGTAATTTATTTTACTGTTTAATGTTCATATTTGTATAATTTATTTACTTGATTTTTACTCTCATAAATATGTGTATTTAAAAGGTATTAAATCATCAGTTTCCCTTGTTTTTAAATTTTATATTGTGAACTCTTACAGATTACTGTTAATACTAGCATTTTATTCAAATTTTTATTTTATACAAAATATTTTTAAAAGATTTTAAATGTTGACATGACAAACACTAACATGAAAGTGCAATGGTTTGGGTGACATCTCTGGCTCTTTAAGGGCAAAAATCTACTCTATTTCCAGGTATATGGAGGGACTTCAAATAGGTGTTTATCAGTTTAATACTTTAGTTCTCAAAGTGTGGCCCCAGGCCGACAACATCAGTATCACCTGGAACTTGTTGGAAATGCAAATTCCCAGACTCCACCCCAGATCTCCTAAATCAGAACTCAGACTGGGTTTTAATAAACCACCCAGGTGATTCTGATGACCCCCTTAAAGCTTGAGGGTCTTTGATTTACAATTTACTGTTAATTGGAGCCACTAGCTAGGGAATGGGTCTCAGCAGTACTTCCATACTGAAGTTCTTACATCATATTCCTCATATTTATAGGTATTAAACTAGAGCACTTCCAAGTATAACGAGCCCCATGACCAACAACTAGGAATATGGTGATCTAGATGTCACAATCAAGGTGAAGGTACAGTCGACTAAAACTGTCACTGAATAAAATCCAGGTACATTCTGAAGGTAAGTGGAGGACGATTCTGGTTTTTTATTCATTCTTTGTTTTGGCACCTGTTGATTATATGTTTCATTCTGTAGTAACAGGTTTAAAATGGTTCAGAAACAGCCTGTTTAAGCAGTGACTTGATGTAGTATGACTTACCTATATAGCCTTCATATAATATCATCAGGTATCAAGGGAAGAAACAGCACACTCCGAAATAAAAGGGATCTGCCACTTAATTTTTTTATCTTGGAGCATAGAAGGGGGAATGATTTCATGAGTTTCTTTGGTGTGCAGGAGCAATCCATCTCCACAGAATCCTGGTTTGCTAATGCCTATTATTTGGGGATAATTAACATTTTTGCTTATTAACCTACAGTTCTCTTATGTGCTTAAAAATGTAGCCTATTAGTCATCATTGTTGTCATATTGTGCCTGAAAGAATTAACCACATCTCCAGAGCTTCTATATCGGTGTTCCTTTCTCGCAAGGTAGCAATTCTTAAAATTGGAGCACAATGTGGGCCACTGCCTAGCAGCGATTGATGTGTGAGAGCTTATAAACTGTTGCTAGGCTTTCTGGGTGACATGCAATAAGTCCTTCATGGGAAACTCAAAATAGAATATTTTTTCCCATTTACTCCAAAGTTCCTTGTACCAAGATACTGAATTTACGCTCTGTTTGCTCATGGTAGTGTTTACGTGTTCTCTCTTTGGTCTCAGAAAACCACATGAAATCAAATGTTTTTCTGTACATTTACACATGCAAGTAGCTTATATAATCATAAGTGTGTGTATATAAACTGATTTAGAAGGTTAACAAAAACTGAACAATTTTAAGTGAATTGCTGTAAATTGTCCTTGATTTTTGAAATTCGCAACCAACTGTTAGAAATTCATCAGCATTCATGGAGTCTAGTGAGTCTCCTTTTGGATTTTAGCAGATTAAGTCTTACCTCTAAAGTTAAAGTCTTTGAATTTTATTCTAGGCCCAATTCTTTCCTTATTGTTCATAAGATGCTTACTTCCCATCCGGTGGCTAATGTTGACTAAAACTCGACCGTGTATTAGGTACTGTACCGAGCACAGATTTTTGGCAGTGACAGGATTGAGCATGCCTTGCCTTTCTGGCTCTAACCATCTGGTGGGATAATACAAACACTAATTAGCCACTAACATCTATTTCCTCTTCCTCCCGGCCAGACATTTAGCAGCTTCCACTGCTGCTGCATGTGACACATGGCTGAGTTCTAGCAATGAGTGGTACTGAGAATGAGCAGAAATGAGGTGTGTCATTCCAGGCCTGGCCCAAAAACCCTCCCATGTACCTAACTCTGCACATAATTTCATGTGCACTTTAAACTTCCTAACTGGTATACTAGGGAAGAAAGTCATTGAAAGAGTTATTGAAAGTATTTTCAGTGACAGGAAGGTAAACTATTGGACATGACCTTGTATGTGGGGAGCCTTGAGTCTCAGCAAAGTCCCCAGTGAAAGATAAGAAAAAAAATATTTACATTTGGTTTGGTCATTTCTTGTTAAGAGTTACTAGTTTTACCTAAATAAGAGGAGACCCCAAAAGAAATTCAGCTGGGTATAGTGGAGACAGAACTGTCAAATTAAAGAGAAGTGTGAGATTTTATAGACTCTAAGTGGTGTACTTTATTTGTGTTAACACGGAAGGAATAACCTAGGGCATGAAAGTCCACACAAGTGTCTTTTGCAATCTTAGATCTACATAAGAATAACAGTAATTGCTCGTTGTACAAGTGTGTGGCTCTTTTTCCTATAGTCTTTGAAATCTTTGGCTGTTGGTTAAAATAGGTGCTTCAGTAAGGAGGATCTTAAAGAATTGCTTTGTCTTTGAATAGAAGTTGGTCATTTTGGACTTTCTTTGAACAGTGGCGTACAAAGATGGGGTGGGAGCACTCTGCCAAAGGTAACATAGGATAAGGGGGTTCCTTGTCTGTAGAGAATTTTAAAACAATAATAAAACCAACTAAAAATTTGCCTGCTTTTCACTATGGCTATGCAACAGTAATTCTAAGCAATGCCAGTAACAAAATACTTTTGCTACCAGAGCAAACTGCTCACACAACTCACTACGTTTATCCCCAAACCCAGTTTGATAAACTGCTAGGCACTTTAAGTATCTTTTTTTTTTGAATTTTATTTTATCTATTTTTTTATACAGCAGGTTCTTATTAATTACCTATTTTATACATATTAGTGTATATATGTCAATCCCAATCTAGCAGTTCATCCCACCACCACCCCATCACTCCCACTTTCCCCCCTTGGTGTCCATACAGTTGTTCTCTACATCTGTGTCTCTATTTCTGTCCTGCAAACCGGTTTATCTCTACCACTTTTCTAGATTCCACATATACGTGTTAATATATGATATTTGTTTTTCTATTTCCGACTTACTTCACTCTGTATGACAGTTTCTAGGTCCATTCACGTCTCTACAAATAACCCAATTTAGTTCCTTTTTATGGCTGAGTAATATTCCATTGTATATATGTACCACTTCTTCTTTATCCGTTCGTCTGTTGATGGGCATTTAGGTTGCTTCCATGAACTGGCTATTGTAACTAGTGCTGCAATGAACACTGGGGTGCATGTGTCTTTTTGAATTATGGTTTTCTCAGAGTATAGGCCCAGTAGTGGGATTTCTGGGTCATATGGTAATTTTATTTTTAGTTTTTTAAAACCCTCCATAGCGTTCTCCATAGTGGCTGTATCAATTTACATTCCCACCAACAGTGCAAGAGGGTTCCCTTTTCTCCATACCCTCTTCAGCATTTGTTGTTTGTAGATTTCCTTATGATGCCCATTCTAACCAGTGTGAGGTGATAACTCATTGTAGTTTTGTGTTTTTTTAATTAATTAATTTATTTATTTTTGGGTCTTCGTTGCCACATGCGGGCTTTCTTGAGTTGCGGCAAGCAGGGGCTACTCTTTGCTGCAGTGTGTGGGCTTCTCATTGCAGTGGCTTCTCTTTGTTGTGGAGCACAGGCTCTAGGCACGTGGGCTGCAGTAGTTGTGGCACACGGGCTCAGTAGTTGTGACTCGCGGGCTCTAGAGTGCAGGCTCAGTAGTTGTGGCACATTGGCTTAGTTGCTCTGAAGCATGTGGGATTTTCCCAGACCAGGGCTCGAACCTGTGTCCCCTGCATTGGCAGGCGGATTCTTAATTCTTCTCTGATTGCCGTGACTAGGACTTCCAAAACTGTGTTCAGTAATAGTGGTGAGAGTGGACATCCTTGTCTTGTTCCTGATCTTACAGGAAATGCTTTCAGTTTTTCACCATTGAGAATGATGTTTCCTGTGGGTTTGTCGTATATGGCCTTTATTATGTTGAGGTAGGTTCCCTCTATACCCACTTTCTGGAGAGTTTTTAATCATAAATGGGTGTTGAATTTTGTCGAAAGCTTTTTCTGCATCTATTGAGATGATTATATGGTTTTTATTCTTCAATTTGTTAATATGCTGTATCACACTGACTGATTTGCATATATTGAAGAATCCTTGCATCCCTGGAATAAATCCCACTTGATCATGGTGTATGATCCTTTTAATGTGTTGTTGGATTCTGTTTGCTAGTATTTTGTTGAGGACTTTTGCATCTATATTCATCAGTGATATTGGTCTGTAATTTTCTTTTTTTGTAGTCTTTGTTTGGTTTTGGTATCTGGGTGATGGTGGCCTCATAGAATGAGTTTGAGAGTGTTCCTTCCTCTGCTATATTTTGGAAGAGTTTGAGAAGGATGGGTGTTAGCTCGTCTCTAAATGTTTGATAGAATTCACCTGTGAAGCCATCTGGTCCTGGACAGTTCTCTGCCTTTTCGTTTTGTCTGTCTTTCTGTGAATGTGGTTTTCATTCCACAGGCTGCAGGATCGTAGTTCTTCTTGCTTCTGCTGTCTGCCTTCTGGTGGATAAGGCTATCTAAGGGGCTTGTGAAAGCTTCCTGATGGGAGGGACTGGTGGTGGGTAGAGTTTGGTGTTGCTCTGGTGGGTAGAGCTCAGTAAAACTTTAATCTGCTTGTCTGCTGATGGGTGGGGCTGAGTTCCCTCCCTGTTGCTTGTTTGGCCTGAGGTGACCCAGCACTGGAGCCTACCAGCTTTTTGGTGGGGCTAATGGCAGACTCAGGAGGGCTCACACCAAGGAATACTTCCCAAAACTTCTGCTGTCAGTGTCCTTGTCCCCTCAGTAAGCCACAGGCACCCCCCACCTCTACAGGAGACCCTCCAACACTAGCAGGTAGGTCTGGTTCAGTCTCCTGTGGGGTCACTGATCCTTCCCCTGGGTCCTGATGCGCACACTACTTTGCGTGTGCCCTCCAAGAGTGGGGTCTCTGTTTCCCCCAATCCTGTCGAAATCCTGCAATCTAAACCCCACTAGCCTTCAAAGTCTGATTCTCTGGGAATTCGTCCTCCCATTACTGGACCCACAGGTTGGGAAGCCTGACGTGGGGCTCAGAACCTTCACTCCAGTGGGTGGACTTCTGTGGTATAATTGTTCTCCAGTTTGTGAGTCACCCACCCAGCAGTTATGGGATTTGATTTTATTGTGATTGGGCCCATCCTACCATCTCACTGTGGCTTTTCCTTTGTCTTTGGATGTGGAATATCTATTTTGGTGAGTTCCTGTCAGTGATTGTTCAGCAGTTAGTTGTGATTCTGGTGCTCTTGCAAGAGGGAGTGAGCACACATCCTTTTACTCCGCCATCTTGAACTAATCTCCCCTGGTTTTCAGCATCTTCCTTAAGTATCTTTTAAGGATAGTTTTCAAGGCCTTTAGTATACCAGGAGATGTGTCCTACTAGGAAATACAATCACAACATTTTTGACTGAAACATAGGCTATTATTTTTGGCCTGAAAATTGGAACCAATGATTCCAGGAAAGGTTTATGCAACAGTTTGTTCTTAAGATTTGTAAAAGGACCTGAGCAATACAATATAATTAAGAAGAAAACCATTCCATGCATTAGATAAAGAAGATGGCAAACCCCAAAACTAAGTAAGTGAACCAAGGATGGGAGATGACCTTAGGTAGAATGTAGTAAACAACAGGGTAGCAGGCATGTCGGGGTAGCAGGCATGAAACTCGGATGACAAGTGTCAAACTTTTCTGTTGTGTTTGGGAGGAAGTTTTCAGGTCCCTGTGAGTATTCATACCACATGGTCAAAGCAACAATAATAGAAATACCACCACTCAGGTATGAATAAGTAGTGCTGTGGTTTTGGGTAGGGGAAAAATTGGAGGTACCCCATCATAATTCATATGGAACATGTGATCAGTATTAAGGTTGTGGGGTTTGTAGGCAATGACTGCAGAGCCCTGCTACTTTCAACAGTAGTTGTTTCATATAGGTGGAAGGTGGAGAACCAATCATGACTTTGTTGACCTGCCAACAGCAGGTCTGAGCCCAGGAATGCTTTCAGGGGTAGCTGTAGGGCTCCAAATGCTAGATACCAAGTCTCAGTCAGTTTGACCTCTACCTTTTACCAGAGCTCCACAAGCTCCTGGTTTTGACCATCTCTTTTCCCATCACTGGACCTCATTCAAATGAAGTGACATTTAAGACTGACACCTCTCTTCTGTGCCAACCCAGATCAAAGCATTAACCCAGAAGCATGTGGGCATTTGAGGGGGAGTATGACTGCTTGGTTAAGACACACATAAAAAGGATTAGGAGATAAGATGGGATTGAGAAAAATGAGTGTTGAGTACCACTTTAAATAATGGGAACTACTTCAGTAGCTAATGAACCTTTATTTGCCATGGCATAAACCATAGTCATCAGATCTCAGCAAGAACAGAAATGATTCTACTTCTTATCCCTGAATATTGTTCATGAGTCCTCAGTGAGCTGTTACTTTGTGCATGCTGCTGTCATGAATAAGCCACTCCATCATTATATTGGCTAATTTCAAAATAGGAGATGTCGATAATGAAAGTGAGCTTGCTTCTGGTGTGGTCCTTGCCCTGCTGCAGATACATGTTGCAGTCCTTTAGAGTCGGTGTAGGATGGAAGGAATAGTCATCTAATCCATTGTTACTTTTCTTTATTTGACGCACAGCATTAGAACTTCCTTGGCAGGGAGCTAAGGAAAACTTGCCCAACAAAAGCTCTGTGCAAATTCCCATCCCTCTGTGCCAACCAAACAGACCAATGTCTTTTCTCTTTCTTTTCCTAAGTGTGGCTCCAAAAGCTAAGGCAGAGAGGAGAAACCACCCAGGAGGGACACTTGAAGGAGTGATGAGGAACCGCATTTGTTATTAAGGGAAAGCCCTTAACAAATAGGCCCTACATCTGAGCCAGAATTGCAGTTCTATCAAGATCTCCACTGGTGGGTCCAAGGCTCCCAGAATTTAAGGGCAAAGCTTTTCACACTAAGAAATGACAAAGCCCTCACCACTCAAACTCTCTAGGCAGACAAACTTGTAAGTGGAATTTTAAACAAGTTTTGGCAAGTTTCCAAGACCCTTAATTTTTTAAAAATCCATTATATAAAATCCTTTCCGAAGATCAGCATTTCTTTTAGCATTGCTGAAATTTTTTAATGTGCCTCTTAGAGGCATAAACAACCTATGCAACGATTAATTTGGAGGCCTTCCTCTCTGGCAGTGGTGCAAATTGAAAACTAATCATTGAAAAGGTGTTCTGACTAATCAAGTTAGGGAGAAAATGAATAGTGTTCCTTATAGTCCAGCCAGAGGCTTTGTTTTGCTGTGAGTTTTAATTTCAGGGAAAAAAATGCAAGGAGAAAGAAAGAACAGAAAATGTCAGTACTGCTTTTTCCATTGACACTTTGGTTAGCTTTGCCAGTAATGATATTTTTATTGGATTTAAATATCTGGGGGCCCTTTTCATTTATTGTAGCCCTATTTCCTTTTGTTTTCTTTTGCGTTATTCTATATATACCTATTACATTTTGGAGGATAGAAATTTGTATAAGTCTTCAGTGCTTGGAATGTATTTATGTAAGTGCTTTTCTCAATTTCTGAAGCTGTATCACTGCATTGCAGAGCTGGCAATTTTTTAAGTTGCTGGTTATCATTCAGGTTTTCTGCCTCCCAGTGAATCAAGTTATGGTCAAGGCTTCTACACTTTCAGTCGATCTAAGACCTACCTTCGATCCCAGCTCGGAGTTTCTCTTTCTGGGTGGTGACTAATAGCCAATAGACAGAGGAAAGGGGGCCTCAATAACATTTTATAGGAGGCTAACTATATGAAATAATCTCCACAAGCTGGAGTATAGAGGCATATAAAGCATTTGAAACTTTAGACTGCTTTCTTGAACATCAATCAGGTCACAGTACCACCTAGTCTTTGGTTTTAAGGAAATGCCTGGTGGAGTCATAGCTAGTATTGTTTTCCCAACAAAAAAAATAGGGGTAGAGGGAAGGTCCAGGAACTGCTGCAATTTATAGACCAATGGCCCATTGAAAGCTCAGACCAACAATTAAGAAACATGGAAATTGATGTTGATTTCTAAGACATTATTGAACCATGAGGCCTTAAAATTATTATCACTTATAAAATCACTCTATATTTTCTAAGTTCAAAACCTCTTCAAATCCTGGCATCTGTCGATGTGTTAAAGAGATGTTTTGGTGGTGGGTCTCCATTCCTTCTCACAATCATTAGGAGAACTTATTTCTCATTTCAAGGTTGCCAGCTCCGAGCTCTTTGACCTAGCATGAGGTCAAGTCTTTAGTCTTGCTGGCTTCTATGACTCACCATTACAGGTTGAGAAGCCTTCATGGATCACCTAGTGCAACTTGCTATCCATGAAAGGCAAGTCCTTACAAAATGTCGGCACCACCCACTTGATGTTCCTGCTGCCTTAGGGTGGTAATTTGGTCACTTCAGCTCATTAATGGTGAGAAAGAGATTAGCTCATGATTCTCAGTGATGGAACTAACCTGCAGGGAGTGCCAGGGATCAGGGAGGGGAGAATTTCTCAGTCTTACCATCACTCACGGTGACATACAGCTCTGGAGTATGTAGCCAACGGCCTAGATAGAGGCACCACCTTCTGTGACCCACTCTCTCTTTGTTCAAATAGCATTTGTGTTCCTAAAAGCTAGAGTCTACTGGCATAGGCACCATTCAACACTGGGCACTCCTGTTGGGCAGAGTTAATACCAGATAATTGTAGGGGCAGCTACCTTCCCTAAGCACCTAGTGTGACCATATAAGTTATCATTCAAACCAGGACACTTTAGAGAGGGAAAGGCGGTAGTATTAATATCCAGGAGGGACTTCTCTGGCAGTCCAGTGGTTAAGACTCCATGCTTCCAATGCAGGGGGTACAGGTTCAATCCCTTGTCAGGGAAATAAGATCCCACATGCTGTGTGGTGCAGCCAAAAAAAAAAAAAAATTAAGAAAAGAAACGAGCAAATAATATCCAGGAACAATAGCCCAGAACTTCCCTGGGAAAACTGAAATGTCTTGCCCTCCTACTTATGACCTACATATGGGTACCATGTGCCATACATCACTCCCTGTACCAATCAGCTGCAGTCAGTAGCAGGCTGATTTCACTAAAATCTTATTAGTCATGTAAACTTAAGGAGGAAGAAACCTGTTTGGAAATTCAGTGTAAAGGGGGAAAACTGGATGCGGACCCTAAATCTCCTTTATCCAACCAATTATCAAGGCTTGATTCTATTGTCTGAAGATTTCTCTCATGCATCCCCATTTCTCTATCCCCATTACCCTCACTTGGGTTGCAGCCACCATCATCCTTCCCCTAGATTATGGCAGCCTCCTAAACGTTCTCCCGACTCTAGCCTTGCCCTCCTCCAATCAGTTCTCTAGGTATCAGACAGAACAATTTTCCTAAAACCAAAATCAGGCATCATTCTAAGCACAGAGAATCCAGAAGTAAATGAGCAAGTCAAGGTCATGCTTCCAAGGTACTTACCTTCTAACATTCAAGATGGATGACGAACAAGTAGGCTAGTGAATAATGATTTCAGACTTTGATAAGAGCCACAGAGGTGTGCAACAGAATATGATTGGGAGTAAGGGAAGCAGGGAGGAGGCTACTTAAATTAAGGTGGTCAGGGAAATCTCTCTAGGAAGATGATGTTGGGTTAGATTTGAAGGATGAGACGAGACAGCCGTGTCGAGCGCCAGGGAAATGGCATCCCAAGCAACAGGAAGAGGGACAGTAAAAACCTGAAAGCAGGATGCACTCAGATGTTCTCAAGAAGCAGAACAGGGGCCTCCCTGGTGGCGCAAGTGGTTGAGAGTCCGCCTGCCGATGCAGGGGATACGGGTTCGTGCCCCGGTCTGGGAGGATCCCATATGCCGCGGAGCGGCTGGGCCCGTGAGCCATGGCCGCTGAGCCTGCGCGTCCGGAGCCTGCGCGTCCGGAGCCTGTGCTCCGCAACGGGGGAGGCCACAACAGTGAGAGGCCCGCATACCGCAAAAAAAAAAAAAAAAAAAAAAAAAAGAAGCAGAACAGGAGACCTGTGCAACTGGCACACAGTGACCAAGGGACAGAGTAATTTGTAAACAAGTCAAGAGGGTAGACAAGGGCCAGGTCACCTAATCCCTTGTCAGCCAAGGTAAGAAGTTTGCATTGCTCTTAGAATAAAAGTCCAAAGCTGTTAAATGTTAAGCAGAGGAGCTGATGAAGCTAATTATCTTTTTTATTTAAGCCTACTCATTTCTATGTGAAGAATAGATTGTAGGTAAAAGGGGTACAGATTAGAAGCCTGTATCCCCATTCAGATGAAAGCGGATGGTGGCTGTGGGAAAGGAATGAAGCTTTTTGATATTTTACCATATTGGTGGCATTTGTGGCTACTTAGAAAAACTTTTACAATGAAACATGTCTTTCAAATGTGTCCCAGTCTCCTTTTATTATTCTCTTGAATGCATAATTCTTGCCATACTTTTATTTCATGTAGTCTTTGTTACAGCTTTATCCTTTGAAAAGCAGGCTTTTGATTTGTGGTTTTTGTTCATGTAGCTTTGTATACATTTTTATACTAGCAAACTATGAGGTATTTAATTGTAGAGAATGAAAATTGAAATTCTAGAAATTCCTACAGACATCTAGAAAATGGCTAGAAAATCTATCCCAATGTGTCTAAAACTTGGCTCCTGACTGATTTTTTAATTTGGAAAATCATGAGTATTTAAACCCACTGCTTTCCAGTGTTTAAGTCTACCCTCAGTTACAGTCGTAGTGGCTTTCTGATTGCCAGCACAATAAAGAATTTGTTAAATTTGGGGGTAAATACTCTAGTGTTCCAAAGTGAAGGGACTATAGTCTTCAGTATCTTAGGTATCACTTCAGGTTCAGTGAGTTATAATCATGCGTGGTGGATGGATGTAGATAGGGTTAGAGATGCAGAAAATGGGGATAGATGCAGATATCCATATATCCATCAATTCATGGGTATCGTCAAATATACAGATCCATGCCATGGAGAGCAGTCTCTTGCTTTTAAAGGCTGTTAAACAACGTAGAGTCCTGCTACCTTCCATTCTTTAAAAAGTTAAGATCTATGTTCTTTGTATATTTGTTCTCTCTAAGGAGCAAAGGCAGTTAATACTTGGCTGATCGAATCCTAGTTTGATCTTGTTCAAGAATTGGGCATTAGCTTGTTTGCAGAGCAACAGAAATGCTTTCCTTAGTGTCTTGATATGTCCTTCTGTGCATGGAAGACACATGCAGTACAGATGTGTCTGGACCATTTTCAGCATGCTGCCTATGGGAAGTCTGCAGGAGGAAATACCTTCTTGATTAAATTCTCGGAGGCTGACATTTTTTGTTGTTCAGTCTGCTGAATGATTTCACATGTGTTTTTTGCAGAGTCAGAATTCTTTAGCGATGTACAGGATAGTTATTTTCTTGGCAGCATGAAGTTCTTTTGGCCACTAGGGTGGGGAAGTCATTTTAATTGTGTGAATAACAGGCAATTTCAGTTAGGCAGAAAGATATGTTACCTCTTGGTCATTTAAAATACATTTTTAGGTCAAATAATTATGACATGAGGGAAAGATTACACCATCATTTAATGAATCTCAGACGTTTACAAGCATTCTACCCACCCCACACCACCACCCCAGCCTCCCACTTTTCTTCCTAAGGAACAGCTCTAAAATAGTTTTAAAGGTTTCAACTCTCTTACCCAGTAGGCCCCTGAGATTCTGCCTTTTTGTGGGCACATGGCATTGACCTTATCTGCAGATCATCTCCGTGGATTATGTTTTCACTAGACATGCCCCGGGGGAAAATTATTGTCCAAAAAAAAAGGTCCTGTTCTAGACCCACCCAGAATGACATAATATTAAGTGTTTTCCATCTTCAACAGTGATACTCTTTTGAGAACTCACAGCCAGTTTGAATTTAGTTAAGTCCAATGTTTTCTTTCTCTTTTTGGTTCATAATTTCCCAGGGGCCTGCTACCTTTGTGCTTAGCTTGAAATGCAGCATTCTCCAGCAGAGAATGCTCTCTGGTATATTTAAAGCAATTAGGGCCCGGGACTTCCCTGGTGGTGCAGTGGTTCAGAATCCGCCTGCCAATGCAGGGAACATGGGTTCGAGCCCTGGTCCGGGAAGATCCCACATGCTGCAGAGCAGCTAAGCCCGTGCGCCACAGCTACTGAGCCTGAGCTCTAGAGCCCGCAAGCCAGAATTACTGAGCCTGTGTGCCACAACTACTGTAACCCACGTGCCTAGAGCCCGTGCTCCGCAACAAGAGAAGCCACCACAATGAGAAGCCTGCACGTAGCAACGAAGAGTAGCCGCCGCTCGCCACAACTAGAGAAAGCAGCATGCAGCAACGAAGACCCAACGCAGCCAAAAATAAATAAAAATTTAAAAACTAATTAAAAAAAGAAAAAAAGCAATTAGGGCCCTGAATGAGAAGTTCAGTTATAGACAAAGATAAAAGATCAACTTTTAATTAGCTATGGAAATATTATTTTGTTAAAGATAGAGTAATTATAAATTATTATAAAGTTATTTTATAAATTGAAAACAAGAAAAACAAAACCTTTCATTTTATGGGCTCTATCTATATTTTGCCTTTACCTCATCACTTCACTTAATTCTCTCAAACACTGAGTTGCACACTCTTATTCCTGTGTAAGGTATTTGCAGTTGTGCTACAAATAGGTGACCAACTAGGGCTGAGGGGTTTCTTGGGATGTGGGCCTGGCAGCTAAAAGTGGGCAAGTCCCAGGCAAACTGGGACAAATTGGTCACCCTAGAAACTGCCCATCTATTTAGTAGCCTAAAACAGAACGATCATTTCTCACAGTTCTGTGGGCTGAATGGGTGGTGGTTCTGCTGTTTTCACCGGAACTCTCCATATGGCTGCTTGGCTGAGGCTGAATGGGATAAGATGTCTGGGGCCTCAGCAGAGATGGCTGGCCCTCTTCCTCCATGGAATCTTTCATCACAGCATGGGGGCCTCAGGGTTCCACAGGGTAAGTGTGGAAGCTGCAGGGCCTCTTAAAACCATGCTCAGAAGTTAAATATGCCACTTCGACCACATAGAGTGATGAAAACACAGCGCCAGCCCAATTCAAGGCATGAGAAAATAGATTTCAACTTTCAGAAAATCTTATTGAAAGATTCATTATTGATGAATTGGGAGATTGGGATTGACGTATATACACTAATATGTATAAAATGAATAACTAATAAGAATTTGCTGTATAAAAAATAAATAAAATTCAAAAATTCAAAAAAATGGTAGAATATATACATTATGTATAAGGAGTGAAAAAAGAATATCACTAGAGATCTACATCATTAGAAGGATTAAGAGAATATAATAAACAACTTTGCTAAAAAATTTGATTACTTTCTTGAAATGGGCAAATTCCTTGAAGACAAAAACTCCAAAGCTCACTCAAGAAGGAGATTACTTGAATTAGCTCTATGTGTGTTAAATAAATATAATTAACTTAAAAAAATCTTATTGAAAGATAGTTGACATACAATATTATGTTAGTTTCAGGTGTACTACATAAAGATTTGACATGCATACGTTATGAAATGATCACACGAGAAATCTAGTAACCATCTGTCCATAGAGAAAGTTATGACAATATTATTGACCATTATTGTGCTATACATTCCATCCCCAGGCTTATTTATTTTATAACTGGAGGTTTATACCTCTTAATCCTCTTCAGCTATTTCACCCACCCTCCCCTCTGGCAGCCATCCATTTATTCTCTGTATCTATGAGTCTGTTTTCATTTTGTTTAGTTTTTTAGATTCTGCATATAAGTGAGATCACATGGTATTTGTCTTTGTCTGACTTATTTAGTATAATGCCCTCTAGATTCATCCATGTTATTGCAAATGGTAAGATTTCTTTTTTATGGCTGAGTAGTATTCCATTGCATTCCACACTTTTGATGGGAGGAGTTGCAGAGAATATGGTCATTTTTAGTCCATCACAATCCCCATTATATACATGAGATTCAGTAAATTTAAGTAACTTTTCCAAGACTACATAGCTCTTAAGTGGCAATTCTAGCATTTGAACCCAGGTCTGTGTGTTTGAAAAACCCATGAGTTTTTCTGGGTTTGAGTCGCCATGCCCTGGTGAGGTATAACTACAACATTTGATAATCCAGAGAGCAAATGGGTATTTTCCTGCAGTGCTGGGGTGGAGTGGTGGAGAAGGGAGAAAGAGATGTAGAAGCAGTTATCTGTGATGTCTGGATTACTGGCATCACAGAAGTTTGTCCAGTCTGTTTGGAGAATATATTTGCCTGATACTTGCCTAATTCTGTAAATATGTTCAGGCTCCTGCTGTTCTCCTGCCCCCTACTTAAGTACAAGCTTATTTCTAAAAGTAAATTCTTCAGTGGGACTCAGATATTCTATGTTCTTGGCCTTGATGTTTCTCTTTCTCTTATGCATTGTATCATTCTTTTTCTACATAAGCCTTTGGATCATCTTCTACAGTTTGAGAGTTTGAAAGACAGTTGTCCCAAGTCGGTTGTTTTCAAAGCGTGGGGGTCCCTGAGTCCCTTTCAGGGAGTCCATGAGGTCAAAACTATTTTTATAATGCCAGGATATTATTTGCTTTTCTCTACTTTCATTCCATCTTGGGTGTAAAGTGGAGTTTTCCAGAAGCTACGTGATGTGTGATACTGCAACAGATTTTAGTGGAAGCAGATATGAGAATTCCACTCCTTCCTGCTAAGACATTAAAGAGACTTGAAAAAAAAAAAAACAATAATGAAGTCTTCTCTTTTGTTCCTTTTTTTTTAAAAAAAGTTACTTTTCATTAAACATGTTTTTTATGTTAGCATATAAAGAGTTTGCTATGATTTTTAAATTAATACACAAATATTTTTAGTTTCTCATTTCATTTCTCATAGTAATAAAATAAATTTTAATCTACTTTTAATTAAAAATTAATAACAGTCACAGAAGCTCTTTAGTGTCCTCAATTTAAGATAGAGTTCTGAAAGCAAAAAGTTTTCATTATTTTATTAGCTGCCATTTGCAAAGCTTGGGCAATTTGCTCTCTTTTAATCCTCCCAGCAAACCTATCAGGAAGGTACCCCATTAATCTCCTCCCAGAGGCATAAACTAGGGCTCAAAATCATTAGCCACACAGCTTGCATGCTGTGCAGCTAGAATTTGAAGCTAGTTCTCTCTGACCCCAAAATCAAACTTGAAGGAATCAGTAACCTCCTTGCATGCAGCTTTTCTGGACAGAGAGATTGAAGCAGAGGTCAAGAAGACTGGATGAATTATTTGAGATGGCTCAGGCGGCTAAAAGCAAGTCCTTCTGCTGTCTGTTCTACTCCTCACAGGGACTTGTCCTTTCAAATGGCAATTCCTTTTGTGAGAAAGGAATGCCTTCAAATTCAAATGATACTGTGAACCTGGTGGAGGTCTGTTCCCCTTATAACAGGCATTTCTAATAGCACAGTATGCAGACTCTGCTGAGCACTCAACAAGGAAGAAACGTTTGTCCAATTATCACATTCTAAACTGCCAAAATATATGTGCATTGCCTTAAGATTTTCAATTATTTTACAGATCAGCTTGTGCATTTTATTTGTTCGAGTCTCTTTTGTAAAACAATTACAATGGTAAAAACAAACTATTGAGTACTTAACTATGTGTCGGTCACTGAGAGGAAGACTTGATACCAAGGTCTCTCTGAATCCTCACAAGAATACTCCCAGGCTGGCAGTGGGGTGTCCCACCTGCTTTACAGATAAGAAGATGGGCTTGCCGAGGGGAAGCTACTTGCCTGAGGTCACCCAGCTAGTAAGTAGGCGGTGAGTCAAGTATCAAACCCAGGTCCGGGTGGTTCCCAGGCTAAGATTCTTAACCAGCATGCATTGCAAGATCCTAAAAGGCAATGTCAATCTGTCTATGGAAAGGAGTTCCCCAAAGTAAACTTGAAGTAGCCCAGGTAAATTAGGAAAGGGTCACAATTTTATGGTCAGAGATTTTAAAGAAAAACCAAGTGATGCAACCTCTTCATGTAATGAGAAAACAGATACAATTATTTAATTTTGTCCTTAGCTTAACCCTTCACTAACATCCAGCAGCTCGGAGTGTACAGAGAAAGGCAGTAAATTCCTCATCTGTATCCCAGCGTGCCAACTGTTTTGGTTTTAATTGTGTCAGGTGTGTCTTCCTTCTGCCTGGAGGTCCTTCCTTAGGTTTGAAAATATCATGATCACATCAACAGCGGGAGAGGTGGTGGGAGAGCTGAGGTTCCACATGTGTCAACAACAGATGTGCACGTCTCCTGGGGCACTGGAAAAAAAGAGTAATAGGAGTTCCCTTAGGGCTGTGCTCCACGTGCCCCAGGAGGGGATAAGGACAAAAGCCTCTCGTAATTTATATTGACTGCTGAGCTAACCGGGTGCTTTCAGCAAGCGTTCGAATTGCAAATTTGGATTTTAACAACCTTCCCAACAACCTCTGATTCCTCTTAAAAGTTCAGGTTGCTGCTACTGTCGTAAAAAGCTGAGAATTTTGGCCTAGAAAAGGATCATCTCTAGGCCAGCCTCTTACATAATTTGAGTAGCATTTGTAAATTCTTTGAGCAGTAATACAGATGAATTAATATATTGTGAAGGCCCATCTGACCAGACATCTTGTTGTTGCTTAGAAACCTAATATTAGAGACACAAAACGGACAACTTTTATCATTCTAAGTCCATGCACTTAATTATCTCCACCTTAAATTAGCTCCAGAAACACAACAAGCACCTGTATACAAGTCTAGATAATGCAGGAATATGACCAAGAGGTAGAAAGTTGTGCATGTAAACTCCTTTCTGCGACCTTCTACACTCTCTCTGATCTCCTGGCCCAGGAAAGCAGTTAATCCATCTGAGCATTCTATTTCCAGTATTGCTATCTGGCCATAAAACAACAATGCCTGCACATATCTCTTTGGCACTCTATTCATTTGAGCAACTTGATTGAATCCCATAATTCTTGGTAACTTATGAGACTCAAAACTGCAATCAAAGGCAGGAGAGTGCACTCCTCTTAAATCTCCCACTAGATTATAAGGTCAGAGTTGGGTTCTTGTCTCTGTCACCTTAATGCCTTCCCCCCAAGTGCCTTGCAAATGGTGAACAAGTAAATAATACTACAAATAATAACTGTAACAGCTCGGGGGCTCTATGTCTCAGATAGTACCCCAAGAGCTTTATCCAACTCCCCTAAGAAGTAAATACTAGTCCTATCCCTGTTTTCCTGCTTTTACAGACTGAGGAGTACAGGGCAAAGCCCAGTCTCCCAGCCAACAGGCAGTGGAGCCATGCATTCAACTGTTGGCACTCTACTGCTTCCAAATGCTTGTTGACTGAATGAGTGTCTTTGTAATTCATATTTTCTTTTCCTCTCTCCTTCATCCTCTCCCCTGGCTATCTCTGTCTCCTCCATGAGTCTCAGCTATTTGTCTTCCTTTTTCCCTCTGAATTCACTGGCTGGCTTGGAAGAGCACAGGGAAATCATCTTTTTGTTTGCCTCTTGAAGTCTTCAGTTACTTTCAGACTTGTCAGTTGTTGTGGAATCATTATTTCATGCCCAGCAATTCATCTGGGTTCTAAGATATGCCCATCATTTCTGTACCATCACCACATCCAAGCCCATTGAACCGGGGGACACCTCGGTCCTCTGTTCTTTTTTGTTAGTTTTGCTCCTCTGTGCCCGAAGTCAAGACAAAGTGGCTTTGTTTGTTCACCTTCCTGTACCCCTTCCCAGGTGCAATGAGCCTGGAGGAAACCAGGCTTTTTTTAAGTTTAGTTTTGTTTTTGCTTTGGAGCCATGGGTAACATTTTTCAAATTCTGTTTGCTAAATTCAAGACTAGTTAAATTCTTAAGCACTGACCAGGTAAACATTTTTTTGGTCCAAAGGATGGCTTTGGGTAGGGGCTTGGGGACAGTCAGGCCAGGGTGGTGAGGAAGCAGAGGCCTGGAATACTGGATAGCAGGTAATGTGGTGGACACAAAAAACTGTAAACTGTGTTATATTTCAAGGAGGGTGTGGGGCTGAGCTAGCTACTCTCCAAAAACAAAAAGGAAACTTCCACTTGGATCCATGTACCCTGTTTGGTTGCCCCATAGTGCACACATTTGCAGATACCATGAGCATAATTCAAGGGGATCTCTCACCCTGGAAACCTCATTTGGGAAGAGGATAGAAAAATCCCTACTGACAGCGACAGTCACGTAACTTGACCAATAATGTAATCTACCAAACTTCAGTTATCTCATCTGTAGAAAGGAAGTAGTGGTAGCTCTACTTCATAAATTTGTTGTGGGGATTAAATTAGAAAAGACATGCAAAGCACTTAGCATGTTACCTGGTCCACAGTACACAACGAAAAATGGGGGCTCTTTCTCACACAAGCCTTCCCCGCCATTTGACATTCCCAGCATTAGAGGACCAATTCAATGGGTTTAGGCATTTAAAAACTCTCCTCCCAAGAGTATTTAGAGTATCCTTTATCACATTATTGCATATTAATTTATCAGCATTAGCCAATGCTTCAGGAGCAGAAAATATTAATAATGACTATCATTGTTTGAGCACACACTGTCTCCTAGGCAAGAAGCAACATGCTCTCAACAACCTTATGCTCTTAAAAAGGTTGGACAATTTACCTAAGGTCATTGGACTTGAAGTGATGGAAATGAAGTGTTAAGCCAGGACTGTCTGACACCAGGGCCCATGCATGCCCTTGTTACTATGCTCTATGACCCCCAGTATGCTTTAATGAGATAGAAGAGGTCCAGAGAATGCCAAGAAAGGCTGGGCCTCTTCAGAGTGCCAAGGCAAAGGGCATGGGGTCACTTGGCAGAAGCAAAATATAAGGGTTCCAGCAATAGAATGGCAGTGAGAAGTACAAAAGAGTAAGTCAGGGAAACTGTTTACAAATTGTACTTCTTCAAACACCCTTGCCTTGGCTTCCAAGCTCTGCCTGTTCTCTCTTTCCCGCCTCTCCGAGCCTCTGGCCTGGTCCTACAGCTCACCATATTCCTCTGGGTCTTTGCATATGCTGTTCTTTTTCAAACAGGGACCGTGTCTTTCTCGAATACCATTGATCCCCAACACCAAGCCTCATTCCTTGCAAATAGTAGTTGACCTATAGATTTAAATGGGCAAATGATTAATGGACAAATGAGTAGGACTTTTTAGAGCTTTATCTGGTGCTGGATCTAACCAGCTTCTGCATCCAAGCTCCACAACTTGCAATTGCTCTTTTTCTTGTGTCTTATAACCTCATTTAAACACCCACATTCATATGTTTGTGCCATTTAAGCGTCTGTTCCTGCCTAGTCAACCAGACAAAGGGAAGATGCCCAAATAGGCTCTGTTGTCATCCCCCTCCCACCAGTGCAACTTGAAGAGGCAGTAAGAACTGGGCCACCTCGTCATGAGGCCTTCTGCTCCCCAGCCCCCTGCTGCCCCCATTTCCCTGGGTAGTATTCGCCACCTAACGAGATATGTAAGGGGTCTTCAGGGATCAGTGGGATTAGATGCTGTGGAATTTGGTGCAGAAAGTACTCTGTAAACAGAAAGTCCAGCCACTTCTGCGTTCCGTGTCCTACTTATAGAAAGTGACTCTCTCCATCAGCCCAAGGGCATATTAGATGGCATAAGATAAAGCATTTAGATATTTTATTCTAATATATAATTTAATACAGGGAAATAAAAAGGCAACAGTAAGGGCACATTCTCACTGCCCTGATGGCTTCTGCTATTTTAAAACAAAAAATTAATATGTGTCAGGTCAGAAATGTTTCACTGTGATTTTTGACTAAAACTTACATTTTCAGAACTATGCTGTATCATACAAGAATATATTTTTGTCTGGAGAAATTATAATTAATTCGACTGTTTATTGTTTTTAATCAAAGGGCTTTGAAGGGTAGAAAGGCAGATCACATGCATCCATATAACACCAATGAATGTGGTATAGACCAGTCTGTTTTCCCATAAACATAGCTTACAATTGGCTGCCAAAAGTAGTGATACTGGTTCATTCTTTTTTTTCCCCAGAGCTATGGGTCATTTAATATCTAGAATTAGCTAAGAGTATTAGTTATCTATTGTTGTTTAGCAATACTACCACAAATTTTGCACCTTGAAACAATATGTATTTACTATCTCATGGTTTCTGTGAATAAGGGATAAGATAGAAACAAGAGGAAAGGCCAATTCAAGGAAGCTTTGTCAAGTCGGCACCTGCTATAGACTTTGAGTGCTCAAATCCATTAGACCTCTTGAGGACATTTATGAAATGCATTTCCTAAGGAGAAAGGGGAGAAGTATGTATCCATATCCTCCATTGCCCAATGTTCAACAGTGGTTCCACAGGCATTAAGTCCCCTACAGTTTGGGTCTGTGCATTTGTGAGTACAGAGTGGGTTCCCATGGACACCCCATGCCACAGCATTAGAAAAAACCTAAGGCTTAAGTGGTCATCTGCAAGGCTGCAGTCAAGGTGTGGACCAGGGCTGGGGTTTCATCAGAGGTTCAACTGGGGAAGGATCATTTCCATGGTTGGTGACAGAATCCAGTTGCTTACAGACTGTCAGAATGAGGGCCTCAGTTTTCTGCTGACTGTCAGCTGGAGGCTTTCCTCAGTTCCTTGCCAAGTGGCCCTCTCCACAGGCAGCTCACAACCTAGAGCAACTTGCTTCTTCAAAGCCAGCAAGGGAGAGAGCTGCTTGCAAGACAGACGTTATAATCATAAGTATTGTAACCACTGATATACTGAAATCTTTGCCATATTTTATTGGTTAGAAGTAAGTCCAAGTTTTTGTGCACACTCAGTTGGAAGGGATTACAGCATGACATGAACACTAGGAAACAAGAGCCCTGGGGCCCACCTTAGAGTCTGTCTGCCATGGTGGCGAAGGGGGTGCAAAGTATGATGTCATCAAATCAGTACACATTTAGTTGTTTCATGAAAAACATTAGTGGCTAACCTAAGCCAACATAAATTCAGTTTTATGCAAGCCTCCACAACTCTTAAGAAAGCACTCAAGTTTAAAAAAAAACCAAAAAAACCATACTATACTATTGTATTATCAAATACCCAAATCCGCTCCTTAACAAAATATGTGGGTTTTTTTTTTTATCTGAAAATATTCTTTCCCAGTGACATTACTTCTAGCATTTAGGCTCCCTAAGGATATAAATTAAGTCACTTTTAATTAAGCTCCTCTCCTCCATATAAAATTATTCTGTGGCATTTTCCTTAACACTTCAGTGTTTGGCTATTTAGCATAACTTTAATTAGAGCATTAACAAAATTACACAAATATACTAGTTAGGTCAAATCACTGAAACTTAAAAAAAAACAAAACCAAAATTTCCTGTCCCTGGTCTTTCCCTTTAATTAGAACTAGGCAAGACACTGTGTAATATATTTATTTTTAATAATGTTGTTTCCGGGAGCATGTCTTTTTTTTCCTTTGTTATGCTTAATGTGGCGCATCTTACAGATGTTGAGAATCGTTCAGAATGTCTTGAAGGGACAATGAAAGGCTGTGGTTTAACAACAAAGCTCTCACAACACTGAGGCCTGTTGGTCACAGTTGGCTTGTTGAAGTGTAAGATTCTTGTTTAGTCTTCAGAAGGAATGTGTTCCTGGTGGGGCAGAGCCACGTATGTTTGTATGCACTCCAGTGTCCTTTATGGTTAGTTTCCCCAGAGGCTTATTGTACTTATTACATCATTTGTTTTTATTTGTAAGAGTATTTTGGAAGGTTCAGAGAAGTTGTAGAGTCATTACCATTTCTAGCTTTCAGTGGTTATGACTGCCTGCGGAAATTGTGTTAAAGGCAAACAAAAGTAAATAAAAGTCCCTCTTCTGTACCTTTCCTCTTTTTTTTTTTTTTTTTTTCTTTTTGCGGTATGTGGGCCTCTCACTGTTGTGGCCTCTCCCGTTGCGGAGCACAGGCTCCGGATGCGCAGGCCCAGCGGCCATGGCTCACGGGCCCAGCCGCTCCGCGGCATATGGGATCCTCCCAGACCGGGGCATGAACCCGCATCCCCTGCATCGGCAGGCGGACTCTTAACCACTGCGCCACCAGGGAGGCCCTACCTTTCCTCTTTATCTGCATTTCCAACCACTCAGAGGTGGGGACCCAGCTCTGTGGGATTATACAGAGCTGAGCTCCTTCTGCTTTATGACCTTTGTCTCCCGAGAAGGGCTACCTGGATTTTTGGATGTAGGTGAACCATCTGCATGAAAAATTAAAGCTGGCATATTTATTTGGAAAGGCAGAGAGAAGTTAATGACCCTACAAAATTCCTGACAAACGAATTTATTTTTCCCATCCTTCAAATGAGGTAACAAGGCAACTCTATATCCAGTCCTGGGGAAGTTGATGCCTCTGACTAAAAGTCCATGACATGGGTAACCTGCCGGGGCACTGGAAAAGCAATCCATCTTAGGAAAATGGAATTAGTTTTAACTATACTATTAAGTACTATAAATTACCCTCCTGGGCCCAGCCATTTAAGCACCCATTATTTTTCAACATGCTGATGTTTCCTTTTCCAATATCAAATAGAACTCAAAAGAGAGGAGTCTTACTATTCAAAACATATTTTTCATAAGATACAAAAACCATTAATGGTATCTCCTCTATATACATATGTGTAGTTTTATATGTGTAGCATGGTAAAGCTGTTACTGTTTGTGCTTCTATTTATGTTTTGTGTGGTGTTGTCATTTATTGTTGATTAAACATCTATTTAGTACAATGTGTTAGAGCAGGCACTGTGAGAAAAGAGAGGAAACGCTTTTCCTCAAAAAGGTTCCAGTCTGACCAAACTCATGACCTTGACCTTCTTAACTCCTCCAGTGAATTCCATTGCCTTGGGAGTGAGATTGACCTCCTAGCCAGAGCTCAGATTCTAGATGATCTGGCTACCACCAGCCTCTACATAAGATGCTTCAACAATTCAACCAGACAGGTGTTACTGTTCCCACCTGGTGGATGCAGAAACTGAGGCTCAAAGAGAATAAGTAAGCTTGCAAACTTTTCCCAGGTAGCAGAGGGAGATTCAAGGCCAGAGCTATTATCCCCTAAATCCCTGATCTTTCATTCTCCTAAACTGTGATTATGTAATAATACAGCCAATCAATTTAGTGAGATGAGGAACAATCACTCAAATACATATTTTATGAAACTAGGATTGTACAGCAGCCTCTGCTGGAAAATACTGGATTCAAAATGAAAACGCTAAGTCCTGCTCCTATTTATGCCAATAATTAGCTGTGTGATCTTGGATAAATCACTTTACCTCATTTTCTTCTTTTATAAAAAGTGATGAAAGTTGACTAATAATTTCTAGGCAATATTTCCCAAATCTGGTCCAAATAGGGAAGGCTGCACCTTATAGGTCCACACTTGGAGATTCTTTGCCATGTATATTAGCATGTTAAAGGCACCATGGGTTCATGCATGAAGAAACCTGTTAACAGCACTTTTTTAAACTTATTTGACCCTAGAGCACTTAGTCATATCTTACAGAGCTTTGTTCCCTAGAAAATAATTTGGAAAATGGTTTTTCAAATTCTCTTTAGACTCTGAAGTTTGATAGTTGACATTTTCGCTTGTGAAATGTTCCCTATCTACAACCCTGTGTTCTCTTTTAATTGTGACTTTCCACCCCCTCCTTGGGACTGAACACAGTGGGCAACAAATAAATGCTATTGACTGATTCATTCAGCTCTTAATGTTAATGTATTCTAAAGAGTGCTTATTTTATGTTTGGCAAAATTTAGTCTAACTCAGAACATTTCTGGGATGAGAAATACTGTGCTCTGAGAACTGGATGAAAATCACCAACTCTCCCTAGAGCCATCTAGAGAGACGCCAGGTGACATTTCAGTACCATTAGGCTATGGAAGTTTCATTCAAATGCAAAAACAAAAGACAAATTCTCTCATTAGCAGACTTGTGATGTAGCTGTTCCACCTGAATTTAGTCTGTAGAAAGTCAAAGTATTTGGTGTTGGGTGTCACTGAACAGTCCCTCTGATGTGACATTTTTTTCATCCTCTCTCCAGTAGCTTACAAAATGTGTTGGCTTAGCTAGATTCTCCCAGGGAGTGAACCCTCCTTTTCATCAGTCAAGAATGCCACTTGGTGTCTACTTCAACAGTAAATTACCAAACACTGCCCTCCTGGTTTGAAAGAGCTTATTCATAATGAAAGTGCCAAAGAGTTTCCCAGGAATTAACTTGACTATGTGACATTTCTTACTTGTGTGTGCCCAAGAAAACAAAGTAACCTTAATAGTCGATATAATAAATGCACAGAAACAGACTTTTCAAAGGGACAATTGTTTTTAATAAATTGTCTTAAAATAACATTCTTTTTCATCTTTGGAAAGCATGTGTGTCCAAGCGATTTAATATGGTAATAAATGTTTTACAGTCTACCAAAAAGCATAAAGATGCATAACACCTTAAGAGCTATATAACTCCACCTGTACCTATTAATAAAAACCTCTTTTATCTTTACGTTTAAAAACCAAACAAAAGGGCTTCCCTGGTGGCGCAGTGGTTGAGGGTCTGCCTGCCGATGCAGGGGACACGGGTTCGTGCCCCGGTCTGGGAAGATCCCACGTGCCGCAGAGCGGCTGGGCCCGTGAGCCATGGCCGCTGAGCCTGTGCGTCCAGAGACTGTGCTCCGCAACGGGAGAGGCCACAACAGTGAGAGGCCTGCGTACCGCAAAACAAACAAACAAAAACAAAGATCCTATGTAGAATGAGATGAGAAAATAATTTTAATATTATAGGCTCATAAGTAAGAACACTGAGAAAAATGTGTTGGTTTCTTGCATCTTTTACAAGTGCAAATTGTCAAAAAAGGGCCTCTCCTAAGCATGTTATATAGTGTTGCATGTAACGCAGTTGTATAGAGCTGAAAGCTGCAGTATAGAATAGTGATTAAGAGTAGAGAATCAACTTTGAAGTAGAACCAGAGTGTGGATCATAGCTCTGCCACTTACTAGCTACAAGCTTATTTTAAAAAATCTTTGTGCCTCATTTTCCTTATATGTCAGTGGAAGTATACCTTCTTCACAGGTTGTTTTAAAGATGAAATGCGATAAAGTCTATAAAACAATTACCCAGTGACTGCCACATAAGCAAGTAATAAATAGTTATTGTATTATGGAGACGTATTAGTTCATTTGACAGGAGGGCCAGAGGTAAGGTTGCTTCATCCAAGGAGCACCATTTCCCTGTGATCCTCTTGGCTGCAACCCACTCTAGTTGGCTTCATCCATAGCAGTTCTGGGCCCCTCTTTCATGCACAATGATTCCATCTGAAAGCTCTTGTCCAGAATCCCCTGGGAAACTTCCCTGTGTATCAGTGGCCCAAGTTGGTCATTCGCCAGGTTGAGGCACATGGACCATGGTATTGAATCACAGTCAGTACTGTGAATTCTAGATGATTCAAACCAGCAAATATTCAGTTTAACCTAATGCCCATGTCAGACATTGTGTTAGTCTTTGAAGTTAAAATGATTTAAACCAGGGGTTCAGAAAACTTTGTTCAAGAGTCAAAAAGTAAAATTTAGGTTTTGCAGGCCAAGAAATAAAATCGTGGATATTATGTAGGGACTTACATACCCACATAAAATGTACCCATTTAAAATGTGAAACCATTCTTAGCTTGCAGGCCATTCGAAAACAGATGGCCCATGGGCCATAGTCTGCTAATCCTCAGTGTACCCAGCTCTGGTCTCTGTTCTCATGGAGCATGTAGTTTATTCAAAGTGACATGATCTATTGCTGCTTTTTCCAACCTTCCCTCCCAATCCCCTTTGTCATTTGAATGAAGCTGAGCCTATTAGTAAAATTATTTGTGCAGAGTTACCTACCCATCTACCCAAATCTCAGAATCATTGGTCAAGGGGTATGCCACCAAGAGTAGCTGTTGATGATGATCTTCAAGTGTTTAGGTGAAGACCATGGCATGAAAACATAGGAGCACCAGGCCAGAGATTCTTAAGATCTCAGTACGGAAAGAGAAAACATTAACCAGGAAATTGTCCCTTCAAAGACTTACCTTTAAAAGGTCATCCTGTGGGGTGCATGATGCATTTATAACCAAGTCATCCTACCTACACATAAGTGAGCTCCTGCACATACAAAGCAAACATTGCTTAGCCACAGATGTTTCCCAAGAGGCCATGCCACTTAAAGCATATTCCACAGCTTGGACCACAACGTAAACTTCTCTCAAACTCTGAATTTCAGTTGAAAATAAAGCTGCTCCTCAACAGGTAGAAGGACCAGAAAAAAGATGTGCACACTGAGTCACAGAGAAAGTGGGAGTTTGCTCCCAGCACAGGGCTCAGCCATTCGCTTTCCAGTAATGCTGTGATGTCCCCTCAGAGAAGGAGATGAAGCCATGTACTGCCTAACTGTGCCCACCCCATATTGTTTGCTTTTGCAGCTTTACTTCACCGCCTTCAGTTTTTTGGTGCCGGATAGCCTTTTCTGTGTTAAGACTGTCATTTGGGGTTTGAAATCTGCAAAAGACTCATTTGCTACCATGTGTAAAGTCAAAGGGAAGGTGATGGCTGGGCAGGGCTGGTGCTACAAATCAGATTTAGCAAGTTGTTTCCCTTTTTTGAAGTAACTCATGATCATTAAACAAAATTGTTTCTCTTATATTTTCTGTCCCAAGAACCGTATTCAAAACACATGAGCTGCTCTTGTTAATTCTCAGCTGACTGATTAAAATCTATCCCAGGGATCTTCACGCTTAAAGACAGAATGAAAAAAGAAGCCAGAATCTTGAATTCATTATCTGCTTGGTCTTGTAGTTGTCTCTTTTTCTGAAAACCTTTCAGATCCATAAGTTCATAGTTGCATGTAATTATCTAAGTGGACCAAACAGTATTTACTTGTTTGTGTATATTAGGCTGTACAAGCTCCTAACAAGGGCTACAGAAAGCAAAATAAATAGTTATGTCTTTCTTTATTTAGCTTTCAAGGACTGGAGAAATTTTAAAAAGCCAAAGTGATCTAAGCATCCAAAACCCCCAGTGTCTTCCACAGCATATCCACAGCAACTCCATCAGGAAAGCTCTCTTTTCTGATGTTCTATAGCCCTTAACAATGTGGGTTAAAAAATAGACTGTTTTGTCATTTTTCTAATTGAGTCTTGAGTCAGTGAGTCTTGGCATCCCCCTAGAATGTACATTTTTCTCAGGGTAGAGAATTGAGGTTTATGTAACTCTTCTGTTTGCTAGTATTATGGCTAACTAAATCATGGTCATTTTTAGTTGGGTAAATATCAAGAAGGTAAGGTCATGTTTAAGGGCTTTGAGTCAAAGCTCTGATTCTCAAAGATAATAGCTTTTATCTTGGGCTCAGTTTCCTCATGTATACAATGGGGATAATAATCACACTTACCCCTGTTCTAAGGACCTTGCTTGTGAATGCACATACTACATTTGACATGCTTGACAGAAACAAAGCACAAAGCTAACTGCTCAGTTCATGGCTGCTGCTGGGTTTATTGCTGCTGTTCCTCCCTCACCCTCAAATAAAATACCCTCAAAAATCGAGTAGGGGCTTCCCTGGTGGCGCAGTGGTTGAGAGTCCGCCTGCCGATGCAGGGGACACGGGTTCGTGCCCCGGTCCGGGAAGATCCCACATGCCGCGGAGCGGCTGGGCCCGTGAGCCATGGCCGCTGAGCCTGCGCGTCCGGAGCCTGTGCTCCGCGACGGGAGAGGCCACAACAGTGAGAGGCCCGCGTACTGCAAAAAAAAAAAAAAAAAAAATTGAGTAACAGTCTGAGTTTGACAACTTGGAATAAACAACACGGTAAAACCTGATATCAATCCTAGGAACAAGCCTACAGCCAGCCAATGTTTTCTCATTTTCAGAAAACACGATAGGGAGTCATAACCCAGTTTGGCCTCAAGAATAAAAATTAAGGCTAATTGTTCATTTTTTGAAGGAAGTCAGAAAATGGTCCTTGAAAACAGTTCGCTTTCTGGGTAAAAAGTCTTACGCAGAGACTTACTTTCCAGGGACAGGGTCTAGATCGAGCCAACCCTGCGCAAGTCCCTGGATTGCCTCTTTCTCTGAATCATCCCCTGGAGGGCTGCTGTGAGTGTACTCTGATTGATGAGTGTAGAAATAGGGACACAAAAGCAAGCCATTGCCAGGACTCAGGTCCAGGCTTTTAACTGATAACAGAGTATTTGTTAGTGCTTCTTTTGTACTCTCCCCTTGAGCCAAAGTGGTTTTGGACATTCTTCTGCTGTATTCTGCAAGGTTTGGCTGGGCAAGAAGTATAACCTATGGTAGCTGAACTGTGTGCATCTTGCCAGTTTCCTTGTGCAAGATGTAAACACTGGTCTTGAGGACATTAGGATTCTGCTGGTTGCAAGAGGCAGAAAACAGAACCTAAAACCAGCTTAAACAAAAAGGTGAACTTATAGGTGCATATAAATGAAAAGTCCAGGGTTTGGGAGGTTTCAGGGACTTAACCAATGTCCCTAGGCCTTGTTTTTCTTCTCTCTCCTAGGCCTTGCATGGGATCTTTGGTATTCTCGGGTGTGCCATGGTGCTCTCTGCAAGATGTAGGCCTGAATTGAGTTGGTGCCCCTTGCTAAACCAAGGCTGGCAGAAGGGAATTTTCTGGTGGGCTTATGCCTGGGCCAGGCATGTACCCCTAGGGAACTGCTTGCAGTACGGTTAACTCTACTGCAGTACTTGAACTGTGAGTAGAGGAAGAGTTATCCCCTAAAAGTAAAAGATAGTGGGCTTCCCTGGTGGCGCAGTGGTTGAGAGTGTGCCTGCCGATGCAGGGGACACGGGTTCGTGCCCTGGTCCGGGAAGATCCCACATGCTGCGAAGCGGCTGGGCCCGTGAGCCATGACCGCTGAGCCTGCGCGTCCGGAGCCTGTGCTCCACAGCAGAAGAGGCCAGAACAGTGAGAGGCCCACGTACCACAAAAAAAGAAAGAAAGAAAGAAAAGATAGTGATACTGTTTCTAAAAGAACACTTAATACCCAAACACTATTGTAAGGAGACTAGTGAAGAGGAGGGACATATGTCGCCACCTTGGTGATGTCACTGCCGGTAAGAAAAACTGGCTGCCTGCCAGGCACTGAGGGTCTGGAGAGCACAGAAGCATCTGTAGGTTTCTCCTGTCATCCTGCTCACCAGTCATTTGCTTCCTTCATATCCATTTCCTAGAACTTCTGCCGGTGCACAGAGCTGTCCACACACTAAAATTAGAGTCCTGTGCCCAAGCAGAGCTTTGGGGGATGGAAAGGGAGGACATTAGGGGTCAGTGTAGCATAGTATACTCACCTCGATGCTTTTGAAGGTGTTTTCTGTAACTTGAGAAGAAAACTTCTAGGAAAGTTTGGCCATTTAGGAAGAAGGTAGGCAAGCGTCAGGACTTGTTACACCCTGTACTATCCCATGAAAATACAGATGCAGCAACTCTCAAATTTTCCATAATTGAATGTTCTGTTCAAACTGCACAAACAAGATGCCACTGATCCGTGATCCAGAAAACAGGTGCAGAGTTGTTTTCACAGCCATGGAGGCAGATGGCTTTGACCCCTGCACTGCAACCAACAGCACACGTTTCTGAGTGTCATCTTCTCTGCAAAATGTGTTCTGGCCCTGTGGGTGGTTGCCTTTGTTGTTTCAGTAGCCACAGCAGCTGAAGTAGTGTGGTTGACATTTATTGAGTTTACATGGGCCAGTCATCATGCTAAGAGCTTTACATGTTTCACATCTTTAAGTCTTACAACGATTATTTGCGTTAGATAATACCTCCATTTTGCAAAGCAGAAAACTGAGGGATAGGGAGGATAATAACTTGCCCAAGGTCACAGAACATTAAGTGGTAGAGTTTGATTTCCAAGCCACTTTTTTTGTTTTTTTTACATCTTTATTGGAGTATAATTACTTTACAATGGTGTTAGTTTCTGCTTTACAACAAAGTGAATCAGCTATACATATACATATATCCCCATATCCCTTCCCTCTTGCGTCTCCCTCCCTATCCCACCCCTCCAGGCGGTCACAAAGCACAGAGCTGATCTCCCTGTGCTATGTGGCTGCTTCCCACTAGCTATCTATTTTACATTTGGTAGTGTATATATGTCCATGCCACTCTCTCGCTTTGTCACAGCTTACCCTTCCCCCTCCCCATATCCTCAAGTCCATTCTCTTTTGTGCTTAACCAGCAGGCTTCTGGCAGAGCTGCCCTTCTGGTGACACATAACAATAGCTGACAGTTAACCAAACTCTGAAACATTCACCACGTGCCAACTGTTAATGCTAATAACTTTCGAGCGGACATCTCTTTAGTATTCACAGTAACCATGTGATGCACACCCTAGTAGTACCTCCACTTTACAAACGTGGAAACTGAGGCTTGTGAACTCTCAGTAACTCACGCAAAGTCACACAGTGTGGGTCCAGAATCTGGTGGTCAAGTTCATGCTCTCAAGTATGAGCCAGTCCTGCCTATGCCCTTTACACTTCATCCCGCTGAGCTGGAGTTAACTTGTTTAGATGCCAGCGTTCGCCCACCAGACTGGGAGATCCTTATGAGCAGGGAGACTGCCTTAACCACCACCTGGCCCATAACAGGTGCTTAATAAATGTCTTCTCCATTTGTTTTCTCAGTTTAATCCAAGTGAGTTAGTCTCATAATGGAAATGACTTGGCCTTGGCCAGTCCTCCACAAATATCACAAAACTTCAGTCACTTCCCTGTTGCTGTAATTTCCCCTATTTAAAACAAAATCAAACAAAACCAAGACTCAGATATTATAGAAATTCATCTAATAAAGCACAGCTCAAGGCAGTTCTTTCTGGTCTTGTCTTTGCAGGGTTTCAGCTCTCCTGACCTTTAATATTTTTCTCTACAATAACTTCTCAGCTGTCACAGAAAATGCCATTAACACAGCAACTAATTCAGCCTCGTGAGAATCAGACTTTAAGCTCCCCAAGGGCCAAGTACTAGGCACTCTAAATACATGGGGAATAGACATGAGACTGAAGAAGCAAATGTAGCTTTTCCCAGAAGGGGAGTTTTTCCAAAAAAAAATAAATAAATAAACCCTGATGTAGACAGTTAAAGGAGGCTGTGGTTTCCAGCCAGCTGGAGAGGTGAAGAATGCAAATAACGAGAGATGTGTTTGAGAAGAACCTGTTTGGGAACGGGAGGGAAACCCAATATGGTATTAAGCCCCTACTTGCAAAACTCAATGGAACCACGTCCACATTCAAACAATTGTGGTTTCTTTGAGCTCAGAAGACAGCTGTCCAGAAAGATGACTCACCAGAGAAGCTAAATGTATATGTTGCCTTGAGAGCAAGTTTTCCACATGTGGGAATGAATTACTCAACCTGTTGTGGACACAATAGATGATATTTACATTAAATGGAAGAAATGAGCAATCAACCATATTCCACCACTGCTCACCCGCCTCCCAATGGGAGGATTTGCTCAGTTTCTGTTTCTCTGCTGATTTCCACCTTTCCCATTCATTCTCTGAATAGACAGGGACACAGGATTGTGTTACGAAGATCCCACCCTGTGGCAGGTACCCTTGGCTGCCCAGCTCTCAGCCTTTCCTGCCTACCTTCCTTGCTGGTGGAAGCCTGACCTTGTTTGGGCATTCATTCTCCATGTATGTGTGTAGGCTCCCAGATGATGAGTGTTAGGTAGCTTAAACCAATCCTGGTAAGTCCATTCTCCTTACCGGACACTGGTGTGCACACAGCCTGATGTAGCCAATGAGATATAAGTAGACGATGTGAGCAGTGGGTCAGGGAGGATTTTTCTTCCCTAATAAAAAGGCATGTGGAAGGAAATACCTAACCTATTTTGTTGCTATATAGCTCACATCTTGTCTGCAGTAACTCCTATAGTTAAACCGTCTTTGGCTCATGGTAGCCATCTTGCTGCCAGGAGGAGTGAGCTTTCCCACACCTTGAAGGCAGCAGAAAGATGGCAAGCAAGCACCTGGATCACTGATGACAGTGTCTTCCCACGGAACTCATCAAACTTGCCTACAGACTTCTTGCAGTGTGAGATAGCTTCTTGCTGTGATGAAACAGACTATGGCTGGTTAACTTACTTGTTAAAGTGATACAAGTGAGTTTGATCCCTGTTTCAAGGCAAATTTTTATTTTCTGAAATATTCCTGCTTTAGCTGTTTTATCTAGTGTCTTCTGAGAATGAAGCTAACACGGTAGTCAGCTTTGCATAAACCAAATGCAACATCCAATAAAACCATTAAGAATGCATACTTGAAAGTACAAGTTGGTATACTTTCTCTGTCAAAGGCCAGGTAGCTCATTAAAATTTTTCATCTTTATGGGCCAATTTAGTCTCTGTTGCAACTACACAAATCTGCCGTTTCAGTACAAAAGCAACCATAGACATTACATAAATGACTGGACATGGCTATGCTTCAATAAAACTTTATTTTCAAAACATGCAGAGGGCCAGACTTAGCTTACAGGGTGTAGTTTGCCAGCCCTGGTATAGAGTTCCCAAAAGATGCATTGCAACACCATGAAAAACCTTCTAATGGCTTCCCTTTATGACTGGGGATTGCCTACCTTTCTGACTTTGGTACCACTCTTTACCTTGACGCCAGCCACTCTGGTCTTCTTTCTGTTAATCTGCCAAGCTTTCTCCCCACCACCCTCTCAATTTCAGGGCCTTTGCATTTGATGTTTTCTTTTCCCAGAATGCTATTCCCTTGTCATGGCTAGCTTTTTTTTTTTTTTAATTGGGGTATAGTTGTTTTATAATGTTGTGTTAGTTTCTGCTGTACAGCAAAGTGGAGTTCCCTGTGCTATATAGCAGGTTCTCTTTAGTTATCTATTTTATACATATAAGTGTATATAGGTCAATCCCAATCTCCCAATTCATCCCACCCCTCCTCCCCCACCTTGGTGTCCATACATTTGTTCTCTATGTCTGTGTCTCTGTTTCTGCTAGCTTTTTTCTCATCATTCAGGAGTAAACACTGATATCACTTTCTCAAAGAGGATTTTCCTCAGCACTTAATCCAAGAATCCCACTTTCCCCTAGTCACTTCCCTGTCTATTATCTGCTTCATCTTCTTTGACTGTATCAGTGTCCCTCTCCTTCTCCCCACCATCAACCCCTGTACCCCTTAGAGGTCAAGTTTCTAAAGGGCAAGGCCCGTGATGATCTTGGTCACCACTCAATTCCACAAGTCCAGAAATGAAGTAGAAAGTAAATATTTGTTGATTACCGCATGAATGAAACCCTTGTGGGCTATTGTTGGCTTAAGGAAATTTTTTGTTTGTTTGTTTTAAAATTTATTTATTTATTTTATTTATTTTTGGCTGTGTTGGGTCTTCGTTTCTGTGCATGGGCTTTCTCTAGTTGCGGCGAGTGGGGGCCGCTCTTCATCGCGGTGTGCGGGCATCTCACTGTCGCGGCCTCTCTTGTTGTGGAGCACAGGTTCCAGACGCACATGCTCAGTAGTTGTGGCTCACGGGCCTAGTTGCTCCGCAGCATGTGGGATCTTCCCAGACCAGGGCTCGAACCCATGTCCCCTGCATTGGCAGGCAGATTCTCAACCACTATGCCACCAGGGAAGCCCAGGAAATGTTTTTTAAAGTTTTCACATATTTAATACAAAACAGTGCTTTCCTAATCTTACAGTATACTGCTCTCTGCAACATGGCTCACACATGACTCCCTGTAAAGTTTTATCTATCAGTAGCAAAAGTATGTTATCTCTAAACATGTAGCTGGATGACTAATAGAAATGTTAATAATTACTGACCACTTGACACTCTGGGTCAAGAAGTTAAGAAAAGTTGGGAGGAGGGTACTTTCTTATTCCACCTACCAAATAATTCTGGAAACACTAAAATGGTCTGTTTGTCATATTGTGAGCTTATTAGGGCTTTCTTCCCATGAAGAATCAAAGCAGGTAGCTGTGGCCTAGATCCAGGTGAAGACCTGAGATCACATTATACTCAAAGGTTGAGCTGTGTTTTGGGAGCCAGGAAATATCTGCATCATTGAATAATACAAATAAGGGAGAGGAGAGTCCAAGCGTGTGTGAAGGATCTTTTTGCTTTTTAAAATCTTGCACAGTGATTTTCAACCAGGACTCTGACCATATGAAAGGACTACTTTACTCCGCTGACCCATAAAGGACTTAGAAAGCCCCAATACACTTACAGATAGAATGTAACACAGTTGGAAGAGGAAGGGGAATGTAGGGGTGGAAAGTATATTTGTTTGGGGCTGTTTCCTAATGTGAGTTAAGACTAGATTTTCCAAAGTTTTGGGTCATCTTCTCCACACCCCTCAGAGTGAGTCATCCCCACCCTTAACAATCGCCTGCCTGGCTGTGGGCCACTTGCCGGCCCTTCTCAGACCAGGAAATCAAGTTAAAATACAAGCCCTGGCACTTGACTAAATTTTTCTAAGCCCACTCATTAAAATCTGTGACTCTCCCATGAAACTCGCTCCCAAATACTCCTTTTAAAATCCCCCAAGGGATACGATAGAGAAGAAAAATGTCCTCAAGAGAGGGGAAAAAATGAACAGAGCTCTCATTAGTACTTTGCTTTTCATTGATCTCAAACTTATTCACCCACCTGAGGATCACTCCCCAGTGTTTTGAAAGTGTTTTGCTCTCTCAGTTTCCAGGGGAAGCAAGAACCGTCTCTGTTGCTCAGGGAGCAGAGATGGAGCCAACCTATGCATGAGTGCTGGCCGTTTCAACTGGCCACAGCCAGTTCTCCTGTGTTTATGTGGCAGGCATCATGAGCCGCAGTGGAAAAGGCTGGCTGTTTTGGTCCAGCCCAAGCAGCAGCAGAGAGAGCAAACAAAAGTGTGTACAAAATAACATAAATACAAGGTGGATATTGCATGCAGTTGGGGCAGCCACTGCTAATTCCAGCCAAGTGTGACCACAGAAGAATGTAGGCCCAAAGTTGCCAGATCTTCTGATATTTTTTTCCCCAAAATCCATAAACTTGGATTATTCTTCCAATTTCTAAACGTTAGAGCAATAAAAAAAGCGGGGGGGGGGGGCCAAGCCAAGTGTGTCCACAAGGCTAGATTGGGCCTATGGGTTGCCTGTCCATGGCCACTGTGAAGCAGTTTCCTAAGTCCATATAGAGACCTATGAGCTGGGATGTCCTCAGAGAGCATCATCCGCAACCTCCCTGTTGGAAGGGGGGTTTGTAGCATGTTAAGGTATGAGTCCAAAGCTGCAGATGCCAAAGCTTCTGAGTTGCTACTCCCATCTTGACACATGACCAAGAAACTACTCTCTTTTTTAATTAAAAAAAATGTAAATTAAAGCATATTTTTTAAATTGAAGCATAATTGACTTACAATATGTTATTAGTTTCAGGGGTACAGCACAGTGATTTGGCATTTTATACCTTACAAACTGATCACTGTGGTAAGTCTAATAACTATCTATCATCATACAAAGTTATTGCAATATTATTGACTATATTCCCTGTGCTGTGCATTACATCCCTGTAATTTATTTTATAACTGGAAGTTTGTACCTCTTAATCCCCTCCACCTCTCTTACCCAAACCCATTCCCCTCTTCTCTGGCAACCACCAGTTTGTTCTCTGTATCTCTGAATCTCTTTCTGTTTTGTTTCGTTTGTTCATTTGTCTTGTTTAGATTCCACATGTAAGTGAAATTATATGGTATCTGTCTTTCTCTGACTTGTTTCACTTGGCATAGTGCCCTCTAGGTCCATCCATGTTGTCACGAGTGGCCAGATTTCATTCTTTTTATGGCTGAGTGGTATTCCATTGTATGCATGTACCACATCTTCTTTATCCATTCATCTGTTGATGGACACTTAGGTTGTTCCATATCTTGATTATTGTAAATAATGCTGCAGTGAACATAAGGGTGTGTATATTTTTTCGGGTTAGTGGTTTCATTTTCTTTGGTTAAATACCCAGAAGTGGAATTGCTGGATTCTATGGTAGTTCTATTTTTAATTTTTTGAGGAACCATTCTCCATACTGTTTTCCATAGTGGCTACACCAATTTATATTCCCAACAGAGCACAAAGGGTCCCTTTTCTCCACATCCTCACCAATGCTTTTTTTATTGATGATAGCCATTCTGACAAGTGTGAGGTGATATCTCATTGTGGTTTTGATTTTCGTTTCCCTGATGATTAGTGATGTTGAGTATCTTTTCATGTGTCCGTTGGCTGTCTGTACATCTTCTTTGGAAAAAACATCTGTGGTCCTCTGCCTATTTTTAATGGATTTTTAGTTTGTTTGTTATTGAGTTGTGTGTGTTATAAGAAGGTTCCCTGTTTTGCTCATTCCCCATCTTTGATGCGCATGAGAGCAACGTATAAAAATGGGGTTAACTATTTGAGATTTTCAATCTCTTTTCTATCATGGTTGACACACTGGGATTGGGAGGGATAAAAACTGATTTTTACGAGTTAAGAATTTTTTTGCCTCTATATAGAAATGGTGGGACTTCTTTGTCTAAACTTAGACTTCAGCTTAGATCCCTTGCATTTTCTTTCCTTAGGCTCTAGCCAAACATGAGCCTCAAACTGATGAAAGTTTTATGTTTCCAGTTTTGCCTCTGGTTCCCAGAAAATAAAAATTAAGACACAAGAGTATCTCTTGTTGGCATAACATATGCTTTCAGATAGTTAAAAGTTTGTGTTTTGGGGCTTCCCTGGTGGCACAGTGGTTGAGAGTCTGCCTGCCGATGCAGGGTACACGGGTTCGTGCCCCAGTCCAGGAAGATCCCACATGCCGCGGAGCAGCTGGGCCCGTGAGCCATGGCCACTGAGCCTGTGCATCCGGAGCCTGTGCTCCACAACGGGAGAGGCCACAACAGTGAGAGGCCCATGTACCGCAAAAAAAAAAAAAAAAGTTTGTGTTTTCATTAATTAAATTTCCTTCAAAAGCCTATGATTTAAGTTAAAGACAAGTGAGTTTTGTTAAACTAATGACTTTTCATTAAAATATTTCTGCACATGTCATGAAACTAGAAGTGCTACCAAGTTCTTTATCAGTAAACCTCTTCCTCTACCTCACTTCCCTCTAGCAGCTCCTTGGGCCTCACTCGGTCTCCTCTTTGTGTTGAGAATGGAATTCCCTCCAGAAAGCAGCATTGGACCCCAAGGGTGGTGGTCCCTGCAGAGGTGGTCCCTGTGCTGTGGTCCCTGCTGGCATGAATGAGGCCTGGATGTAAGAGGAGTCCCACTGTGCTCACTTGACCCTGCTGCCCTTGCTCCACCCCCTAGAGAGTTCTGTCTGTCACACTCTGTGTCTGGGGACTCCCTCAGATCCTCAGGGTAACCCCTCTCCAATGCACAATTATTTTGAGCTGGTTAAATGTTGCTTACAGGGATCTAAGTTTGCCTTTGTTTTGAGCCCTGTATCTCCTTCTAGATCTATGTTGACTTCTTATTTTAAATATTCTTCTCATTCTAAAACATGTGGAAAACTATGCAGTGGCAAATGGATTCCCAGGTTCTAATTTATATCCAGCTGTAACCACTGTAGATATATTGGTTTATTTCCTTAAGACATTAAACATAGATATAATTTTGGTTTGGCTTCAGTGACCCCATTTATTGTAAAAACACACCATTGATTTAATTTGTGCTCCTAGAACTTGAGGCTGGCTCCTTCTTGTCATAGCTCTTCTTCACTCAAATGTTACCACCTCAGATAAACCTCCTTGATGACCTTTTCTAAAGCAATCATCCCCTCACCTGTTGCACTGTGTCACATCCCCCTATATTGTTGTATTCTCAAGACTTAATACTATGTGAAGTCATCTGTGTCTCTACTCATCTACATTTATATATGAACAACCCTCACTAGAACATAAACTCAGGAGAGGAGGAAACTTCTCTGTCTTGCTCACTGCTCTGTCCTCAGAGCCTAGAATAGTGCCTCTTCTCTCTTCTCAAACCCTGCTAAAATGACAGTACAAGGATTTTTTAAGAGTTATCAATTGGCAAGGACAGGAAGCAGGGGTGAGAAGAAATGTGTAGTGGAGGGACTTCCCTGGTGGTCCAGTGGTTAGGACTCTGCGCTCTCACTGCCGAGGGCTCAGGTTCAGTCCCTGGTCAGGGAACTAAGAGCCCACAAGTCACACAGTGCAGCCAAAAAATAAAAAGTAAATATAATAAAGTAATATGCATTTAAAAAAGAAAAAAAAGTATAGTGGAGTGGAGGTGAGGGGTGGTGCTAGAAAAAGTAAATAAGTGCTGATGGGTTCCTGTACCAGCCCTCCAGGGTCCTGGTGAACCCATCTTCCCAGAGTGTACACTCTAACTCTGATTTAGTATCCTTTCATCTAGACGGTGCTGATCCTGGATCTGGTCTAAGGATCATGAGCTTAAATATGTTTTTCTGCCAGTAAAAAGATGAAAGAATCAATTCCTTTAGCCCCATCTTTTCAGAGATGCCTGTTGTTAACCTTTGAGCAAACTTCTAATCTTGTTTCCATACTTTCTGTTTTTACATAATTAACATTGCACTCATCTAAATAGATACTGATGCTGCTGGCAAGCTAATAAGGTAGACTTCATGCTTTTGCCTCTTAAATCCACCAAATAGTGTCCTTAAAAGGGAAGTCAAGTCAATAATATTAAAAGAGATACAGAAGCCAAACGGGAAACTGGTAGAGAAAAGTTCCTATTAATTTATATATATATTTTTTTAAATTTATATTTTTAATATTTCTTATTCTTTGTGTCTTATTACAGATGACATTTATGTGATTAAAAACAGGTTATTTCCTAGTAGCCCTTCTCCTCCTATTACATATTTTTCATCTGAATGTATTACTTCTCAGCTTGAGACACAAAAGTTGGTGACTGTGGAAATGATTATAATGTCATGAAAGATGGTGGCTTTAGAGGGAAAATAACCAGCAGGGACAGAACCTAAGCCACAAAGTCCCAGTGTTGCTGCAAATCTCATTAGAAGAAATCAAAAAGGGCATTGACCCCATAATGTGAACTGACCCCATAAATGTGAACTGGTTTAAACCGCCTTTCATGCACATCTCTGAAACTACAGGCTGGGCATCTATTGGGAACAAAAAATGAAGGCTCAAACTATTCCACAGTCTTTGAAGTGAGTCAGGGATAATTTGGGGAAATGGATCTATAGCCAGATGAATTTCTGAAAACCAAATCCTGTCATATTAAAATACTTCTTTTATAACTTTGAATATGGTAATTGAGGATGGAGTAAGTCATCTTTAAATGGTTGTGATATTTCTAAGTGAAGAGGGAAAAAAATGTTAGTTGATATTCTTTTAAGAGAATGGCTCAGATTTTAAGCAATTCTTAGGTTCATGCTCAGTATCTTTTCAGCAGTGGGGCTTCCCAGCTTTCCACATTCATAATGAATTGGTAATATGTCTTCTCCTTCTGGAAATGATGGAATGAGACCTTCTTGGATGACTTCCCTGCAGAAAACCACTTTAAACTTGGATATAATGTAGAAAGCTGGAGATATTGGAGAGTGAACAAGAGACGCTCCAGTAGGAAGGACACACTTACAGGAGGGTAGAGGGGGAGCTGTATAAATTAAGTTCCATGTTCACAGCTTAGGCTAAGGACAGATGACACAGCATACTCAAGGCAGCAGGGGTGCTTGTGAAAAAAAGAAAGTCTTTCTGGCCAGGAGAACCAAGATACACTGAAAAGGGTGGAGGAATAGCCAAAAGGAAAGATCTGGAGAGAGAGATGTAGGGAATGCCCAAATTCTGTCTACCCATATCTGTGACTGTCTCTTAAGCTATCATGCATGGTGTAGACTCAAAGCAACTAAGCTGAAGACAGAAGAGATGAACAGAGACTGCAGCTGCCACCTAAGAAGCAGTTTGGTGTTGAAGTTCATAAGATAATTACCACCCAAAACAAAAGAAATAACACTTGATGGAGGAAAATAACAACATCCAGAATCTCCACTACTTAATATTCACAATGTTTAGGATACAGTCCAAAATTATCCAACATACAAAGAATCAAGAAAATGGGACATGTTCTCAAGTGAAAAGAAGATCAGTTGAGTCTGACCCCAGAATGATCCAGATGTTGGAACTAAATGACAAGGATTTGAACATGGTTATTATAACCTAAATGATGCATAGGATGAATGAAAAAATAAGAAATTTCCTCAGAGAAATAGAAACAATAAAAAAGAATCAAATGGGAAAAAAAGAACCAAACGAAAATCTAGAATTGAAAAATATAATATCTGAAATTAAAAATTAACTGGACATGGGCCTCCCTGGTGGCGCAGTGGTTGAGAGTCCGCCTGCCGATGCAGGGGATACGGGTTCGTGCCCCGGTCTGGGAGCATCCCATATGCCGCGGAGCGGCTGGGCCCGTGAGCCATGGCCGCTGAGCCTGCGCATCCGGAGCCTGTGCTCCGCAACGGGAGAGGCCACAACAGTGAGAGGCCCGCGTACGGCAAAAAAAAAAAAAAAAAAAAAAATTAACTGGACAGACTTCAGAGTTGAATGGAGATGTAAAATAAAAGAGCAAGTGAATTTGAAGATAGCTTAGTAAAAAATTATCCAATGTGAAAAATGGAGAAAAACATTGAAAAACAACAAAAAATGAGCCACAGAGACCTGTTAGATAATATCAAATAGTCCAATATATGTGTAAATGGGATTCTATAAAGAGAAGGGGGAGAGAATGAAAGAGTGAAAATATTTGAAGAATCCATGACTAATTACTAAATTTGATGAAACAAAAATGTAAAGATACACGATGATCAATGAAAACCAAGCAGAATAACTATAAAGCAGCCCTCACCAAGGCTCATCATAGTCAGACTATAGAAATCCCAAGATAACAAGCAAACCTTTAATGCAGCAAGAGAAAAATGACACATTACATACAAGGGAAGAGTGCTCTGGTTACTGTATGGTTTCATGACAGAAACTATGGAGACCAAAAGAGGGCAGAGCAACTTCTCTAAAGTAATAAAAGAGAACAAAAATCATCAAGCCAGAATTCAATACCCAGCAATCACCCTGCAAAATAAAGACTAAGTAATGAAATTTTCACATAAAATGAAACTAGAATATATTATCACCAGCAGACCTGAACTTTAGGATACCCTAAAGGAAGTTCTCCAGGATGAAAGGAAATGATATAAGATAGAAACTCAAATCTCCAGAAAAGAATGAAAAGCACTGAAAATGGTAAATATCTGAGTAAACAACAGAAGACTTTTAAAACGTTCGCCTTTTTCCTCAATTTATTTACAAACCATGTAACAATTTAAAGCAAAAATTGTAACACGGTCTTGTGAGATTTATAATGTATGTAGATGTAATACAAATAACCCTTTAGCATAATGGAAAGCAGGGTAGACATGGACCTATCTGGATACAACACTTCTACAATTTATCTGAGGTGGTAAAATATTAACTGCACATAGACAGTAAATAGTTATGGATGTATATTGTAATCCCTAGGGCAGCCACAAAAAATAATAATACAAAGAAATATAGCTAAAAAGCTAATAGATTCTGGGGCTTCCCTGGTGGCGCAGTGGTTGAGAATCCGCCTGCCGATGCAGGGGACACGGGTTCATGCCCCGGTCCGGGAAGGTCCCACATGCCACGGAGAGGCTAGGCCCGTGAGCCATGGCCACTGAGCCTGTGCGTCTGGAGCCCGTGCTCCGCAACGGGAGAGGCCACAGCAGTGAGAGGCCCGCTTACCGCAAAAACAAAACAAAACAAAACAAAAAACTAATAGATTCAAGGCACGTATGTTAGGAAAATATGAGAACTCTATGCTGTTCTTGATGACATTCTCTAGTTATTCCTTGAATTAGACTAATTATTATTATTATTAATGATAATAATGCGTGAAGCCTAACTCATGGAATGACCAAAGGATGGCACCCTCCTTCTCTCATCTTTAATATTTTACATTATAGATGCCACAAATAAAGGCAACAAAAGCAAAAATAAACAAGTGAGACTACATCAAACTAAAAAGCTTCTGCACAGCAAAGGAAGCCATCAATGAAATGAAAAGGCAAACTACAGAATGACAGAAAATATTTACAAATCATATCTGATAAAGGACTAATATCCAAAATATATAAAGAACTCACGCAATTCAATGGAGAAAGCCAACGCGATTAAAAACTGGGCAGAGGATCTGAATAGACATTTCTCCAGAGAAGACATACAGATGGCCAGATACATGAAATGTCCTCAACATCACTAACCGTCAGGGAAATGCAAATCAAAACCACAATGAGATAATCACCTTACACCTGTTAGAACGCCTATCCTCACAAAGGAAAAAATAACAAGTGTTGGTGAGGATTTGGAGAAAAGGGGACCCTTGTACACTGTTGGTGGGAATGCAAAGTTGTGCAGCCACTATGGAAAACGGTATGAAGTTTGCTCAAAAAATTAAAAATAGGACCCCCGTATAATCCAGAGATTCCACTTTTAGGTATTTAACCAAAAGAAATGAAATCACTATCTTGAAAAGATATATGCATCCCCATGTTCATTTCAGCATTATTTACAATAGCCAAGACATAAAAATAACTTAAGTGACCATGGATGGATGAACAGATAAAGAAAATGTGATATATAGGGAGATGTATAGATGTACACACAAAATTGCATGTGTATATGTGTGTGCGTGTGTGTATATACATGCATATACATAAAAATACACACAAAGGAATATTAGTCAGCCATTAAAAAAAAAAGGAAATCCTGCCATTTGTGACAATATGGATGGACCTTGAGGGCATTTTGCTAAGTGAAATAAGTCAGATAGAGAAAGACAAGATCTCACTCACATGTGGAGTCTTTAAAAAAACAAAAAACAAAAAACTGAACTTATAGATACTGAGAACATATTGGTGGTTGCCAGAGGCCGGGAGTGGGTGAAATGGGTGAAGAGGGTCCAAAGGCACAGACTTCCAGTTATCAGATAAGTAAGGCCTGGGGATGTAATGTACAGCATGGTGACTATAGTTAGCAAGACTGTATTCTGTATTTGATAGTTGCTAAGAGAGGAGATCTTAAGAGTTCTCCTCACAAGAGGAAATTTGTAACTATGTGTGGTGACAGATGTTAACTAGACTTATTGTGATCATTTGCAATATTTGCATATATCAAATCCTTATGTTGTACACCTAAAGTGAAAAGAATGTTATATGTCATATACATCAATTATATGTCAGTTTAAAAAATGTTACAGTATAAAGCATTACGTGCTATACTGTGGTGTAGACTTTCACATACATATGGTAAAGGCAAGGTAACCCCCGCCCCCGTTTTAGAAAGGAGAAAACTAACTATGCAGAGAGTAGTGAATTGATGATTCCCAAAGAAACATTAGGTCAAAGAATCTTGCCCCAACACCAGTCTGTGGACCTCAGCTGCCTATCTAGAATGGACTAAAAGAATCTCTTCCACTGATGACTACTGAGGAAGGCCTAGTTTCAGGGAGAGAATAGATAGGTTATGGGTGGAATGTCATCAGAAACAGAGCACATACCTATGGGTCATGTGTTTATGTGGAAGAATGCTATAGACCCCTGACGCTAGTTGATTATGATGAATTTTATTTTCACAGGGCAAAATTCACAACTATTAGTAACGAAAGAGGAAGTAATCTGTAAGCAGGGCCTCTTTCAGGAAGGAGGTACAATTATCTCTATCAAGACCCCAATCTTGAAACCTCTTCTGCCCACATATTCAAGACTATGAAGTACTCATCTCTTTGGGACGGTCTTTGAGTAATCTTAACAGAATTTTACCGTAAATGGTCTCGTATTCATGGCAAAGAATAAATTTCTTTGTTATCTTGAGCTCAAGTACATAGAGAATGGGGGGATGTTCTGTATAGTAGTTTGACCCTTAGTATGCTGAGCACTAAAATTTTTAAAAAGCAATCTTTGAAAATAGATATCATTTCTAAGCTGGCCATTCATTCTGTTTTATGACTCACAGCAGTTTGGTTGGGCAGGGGGAGGGAGATGGTTGTGGGGGGGAGAAGTTGATTATAAGTTTCAATAAATTAAACTTCATATGCTTTCATATTTTGCTTTGACTCTTAAGATATTCAGGTCACCAAAAATAGAATTAGTTACCATTGATCAAGACAGGAACAATAGGGCTTCCCTGGTGGCGCAGTGGTTGAGAGTCTGCCTGCCGATGCAGGGGACCACGGGTTCGTGCCCCGGTCCGGGAAGATCCCACATGCCGCGGAGCAGCTGGGCCCCGTGAGCCATGGCCGCTGAGCCTGCGCGTCTGGAGCCTGTGCTCCGCAATGGGAGAGGCCACAACAGTGAGAGGCCTGCGTACCGCAAAAAAAAAAAAGACAGGAACAATATGGGCTTAGAATTTTTCATTCACCCTCTACAGAAGAGGTTTATATAGATAGTCTAATGGAGCATTTGACTTGCTGACTAGGTTGCTTTCAATTCTTAGGTCCTAGGACTCATTGAAGAGTTCCCAAGGAAAATGGGATGATGGTGATTTGTGCATTTTGTTTGGTCCCTGTTGTATGCTAGGCATTCTGTGGAGGGATTTACACTTGCCATTTCATTTAATCCTCAGATCAGCTCAGTGAGGTAGTTGATATTATGCCCATTATACAGAGGAGGAAATTGAGCTTTTCCAAGTTGGACAGCTAGTAAGTGGTAGAACCAAGGTATGGACCCAGAGCTACCTAACTCTAAAGCCCATCTCTCCTCCCACTCCTCTAAATCAATTTGTTCTCCTTCTCTTTTATAATATATACTCCTTATGGGCCACCTGACACCTAAATTGATTTTGAGAACACCAGCATTGCATTATAACCACCTCAGTGATGTTATAAGAAAGGATCAGGGGCATTTCAGAATTTCAATTCAAAGAAATAATTTTGATGCCCTGCGTGTCAAGGTTATGAATGCCAATTTGTTAAATGTTAATGCAGATTGCCCTCCAAGAGGAGGCAGTCTATGCTTCCAGATGATCTGGTCCCTGAATTTCTTTTTTTTTTTTTTTTTTTTCTGGGTTACGCGGGCCTCTCACTGCTGTGGCCTCTCCCGTTGCGGAGCACAGGCTCCGGACGCGCGGGCTCAACGGCCATGGCTCACGGGCCCAGCTGCTCCGCGGCATGTGGGATCTTCCTGGACCGGGGCACGAACCCGTGTCCCCTGCATCGGCAGGCAGACTCTCAACCACTGCGCCACCAGGGAAGCCCAGGTCCCTGAGTTTCTTAATCCACATGATATCTGGCAAAGTGATATAATCAGGAAGTGTCTCAAATATTGGAATGAAAATGATCTAAGCATAAACAGGATTGTTTGATAGGTGGCTGACTAAAGTAAAGTACAATCAAATAGAACACCTTTTTCAGACTATCACATCGCTTAACATAGAAAATCACTCCACTGTTCTTATCTAGTACAGCAGGAAATCTCTTCTGTTTGTCTGGATTGCAGACAGATGTTGCTTTATGCTAATGATTCTTGTCTCCATCAAACCCAAAGTTCACTTTTCTAAAAAAATAACATCTTCTTGACCATCCTATATAGAAATTCATAGATTTGATAACTCATATAAAATTTTAGAAAAGAATACAATATCCTATATATAATATAAAAAGGGAAATAAAAGTCATAACATTTCGTCAGTAAAAATCTCAGGTGTGACAGCCATAGAAGAGATTTTTTAAAAGGCACAGTGTATTACTATAGATATTACTATTACTAATACTGATAGTATGTATTACCATGAATGCAGCTTGATACAGGTGTGTACACTGGTGACTCAAAAACTACTTAGTGTATTGCTATCTGTGGTGTGATTTTTTTTTTTTTTTTTTTTTTGTTGCTCTTCCCTTCCACCTTCCCAATGATGACAGCCTCTTGGTAAAGTTCCAGGGAAATCAAAATCCAGTCTCCTTTGATTTTTACAGTAGTTGCATTCCTGGAAAATTCAGACTGCATTAAAACTGTATAAAAACATTTCGTGCTTATGTCTTAAAGAGTTGGTTTTAGGCTCCACGATGTCTGTCAGGACAATGCTTTGTTGTATAAGACTGTCTAATCTAGCCTCCCTGGGCCCGTTCACTAAATGCCAACCATGTTACCTCAATCACTGGGGCTAGCAAAAAATGCCCCCACAAATTGCCAAAACATTTCTAGGGAGGTGGTATCCCCCTCCTTGAAAACCACTGCTTTGGGCAGCCCACTGAGTTCCTGAAAAGCTGTGTGTAAATTTAATTTTCTTACCTGGATCTGCATTTTCACATATTAAGCTTTCGTAAAATGAGGTACATTTTTTAAAAAGACAAACCAGTTTCTGTAGCATGAACAAAAATGTCCCTGATTCACTGTAAGTAACGTTCTTAATTCACCCTAGGTAGTGACATAAGACACTACGCACTGATGTCTGCCAAGGGAGAACTCAGAGTTAACTTACATATGTACAGAAGCTGGTAAACAAAGAGCAGATGGGCCACAAGTATTATAAAGATGCACTGGCACAGGTACAGGCATCTGTATATTCAGCTGACTCAAGGGCTAGGCAAAGGCCCTTGGCTGTCTCACAGGTCCATGGGGTCAACTCAGGAAAAAGGTGAGCCCAGGGAGAGGTGGATGTCTCCTAGCTCAGAGTTGCTAGGAGACAAAAAGTCTGTGAAGGAAACAAAGGATGTGAGTCAGGGTAGAGTTTGAATGTGTAAATGTAAATGTAGGGTTAAGGGTAGCAGTGATGTCACTGTCAGCCCAGGTGAAGGTGACCAAGGCTCTGAGAACTACCTGGTAGATATTGCTTCTTGAGTTACATGCTCTTGCATCTGGATCTTGAACTGGAGGGAGCTACTGATGGATGGCCCAGAAGGATATTTGAGTCCCCATCCTGGAATGGTAGCGGTACATGGTTTATTAGCTTCTTTCCCTTGCTGTTCTCAAGACACCTTCTGCTGCCTTTACATCTCAGGAAATCCAACCCACTTCAGCTGTGTGAGGCAAACATCTGTTCACCATATTGCACGGACCAGGGGAGTGTGTTTTTCTGTCTCTTTGGGAGAAGGAATGGTGGGCGTGACTCCACACAGAAATTCTGGCAAGCCAATAAAGACCACCGTCCAAGCTCCTTCAAGCTAACCACGCACGGCTCAGTCTTATTGTAGTTTGCATGCCTGCCTTAGATTCCCCTCTTTAAGAAGCCTCCAAAAATCAGGCCCAGACAGTCTCCAACACCTATTCATCTGAAGTTTACTAGGCAATGTGCCTAGTGTCATTTGAGAGAGCCGTTTGGCAGCCAGCATTTTTTTTTTTTTAATGACATGATTGCCCAGGCTTTCAAATCCCATTATGAAACTTTTCATCCTTTACTTGGGGCTTTTTCTTTTTTTAATCTGCCATTTTAGTTTGATGGAAAGAGATGATGAGGAGAAATATTTGCAAAATTGCTCTTTGGTGCCAGATGATGCAGTGAGGCATGATTGCTGAACACATTTGGGGGATCTATAGGTGGCCCACTCTTTCCTGTCCTGAAGCTCTTAATGACTGACAGCGTTGGTTATCAGGGAAGCCACCCCTGGCATGGATAGGAAGAGGGTAGGACTAATTTCAGGGCAGCTTGGAGATTCATTAGAAGAGCTCTAGGGAGCTGCCTTGGGGCTAGCTCCACCCTTGGTCACAGAAAACAAGGAGACCCCTAGCTGTGTCCTGCCGTGCATTCAGAACCCTGCATGGAGACAGTCCATCTGTTATTAGAAACAGTCACCAGCCAACAGCAGTGTTATGCCTGCTGCTTCACTATGGTAACACATAACTTCAGGGCTGTAATATGATCCACTTCACATCAAGGGGAATATATATGGTACATCATACCTACCCTAAGTCAGAACACGGGCTTCAGAACTGGCTTTAAGAGAAACAGTCAATATCTTCTCATGAACGTTCTCTTAGGTGTTGTCAGGCGTCAGACAGTTCTTCTCTCATATCAGCTTGCTTATAGAAAGCTGTAGGTGCTGTTACAGCATGGTACTCACATCTTCTCAAGTGTTCATATACATTCGGTTTGCTGGGAGAAGTAGATGCAGGATTCCTGGGGCACTCGGCCTCATGAGAGCCAGAAGGTTATTTATCTTCACAGCTGTGACCGATCATCTAGCATGGTACCTGACTATGTAGTAGGAATGAATAAACATGGAAGGCAAACAGTGGCTGAGTGGACAAGCCATTCCTTCCTCCTCCCACCTCCTCTCTCCCTGACTCCCCCATCCCACTCCACCCCACTCCCATTTCTCTGAAAAGCTGGGTCAAAGTCAGTATAAAATGTAGTCATAGAATAGATATAGTCAGTGTTAAGTGGCTTAAAGAAGTGGTGTACATATTGGTTATGAGTTTGGACTTGGGAGTCAGAAAGACCTGCATTTAAGCCTTATCCTCTTCCACTTGCTGTTTGGGTGACCTTGGACAAATTGTTTAATATCTCTTAGCCTATTTCCGAATCTAGAAAGTGGATATAATAAGAGTCCCACCTTATCCATTTGTTACGAAGATTAGAGATAATTCATGTAAAGTGCTTGGCACTGTGCCTGGGATTTTAGTATTCAATTTATTATTTTTCCATAGGCTGTTCATTACCACTATGTGGGTATCAGCCCAGCTAGGTGACCACAGCTAGGCCTGTGCCTCTCTGAGGAAAATAGCTATCTCCTTCATCTCTGGAGCAACTGGAATGATTCTTTGTACTGACTTGACCATTGATTAGCTTGGTTGCTATGGTTACGTTACTTAACCTTTGGGACTTCTTTGTTGTAGACAGAGAAGGCTACTCTATCTACAAAGATATTCACACGTGAAAATGATTGGGAAGGGTCCTAAAGAATGAGTTTTTAGTTTATGCTATTGTCTAGATGCCTAACATTTTACGATTAAGTTAGGGAGTGGGAAGGAACATAAAAGTCTGGGGGTCCTGTGGAACATACATTAAAGGCATTTATCTCAACTTTGCTGACTCATGCATCAATGAATTGAAGGATTCGTGATTCATAACAATAAGGCCAACTGCTCTAGCTATGTGTAGACCAGTAAACATGTCCTTTTGGGAAAACTAAATAAGTCACATGACATCAGTTTTTATTTCAATGACGCTCCATGATGTTAAAAAGAAAATTGTTTTAGCTTTAGACAGTTAAAAACAAAAAACTCAGGCCATATTATTTTCCATCAGTATACAGTTTTTCACTCATACACAGTAAAACAAAATCACAAGAGTGGAAATGAAATGGCAAAAGAAGGTAAAAGAAAATAGTGGATCCAGTCATCTTCATTACTATGTGAATGTTACTTGAGCATACCATGCTAAGCTCTTTGCATATATTATCTCACTTAATTCCAGAATATAGACACCATTATCTCTGTTTGTATGGGAAGAAGAAATTAAGGCTTATAGATATGAAGTAACTCAACCAAGTCACAGGCTGTGAATGCAGAGCATTGCCCTTCTTTTGATGTCTCCTTTCCTTGTTTTCTCAATGACGGTTGAGGTCATCCCCTCTTGGTGACAGAGCATGAGGTAGAGTGATGTTTATAGCACTGGATGACTCAGATTGCTATTAATCTCCTCTTGAACTGGCAAAAAGTCAAGAATGATCTTGTGCCATTGACACCGGCTATGGTATCCCATACACTTGCCTCCATAGCCATAGATCTGAATCACTGCAGTGACTGAGGTTCTACCCCCCCTTACATACTATCAGTCCCTTAATCCCTACAATGATCTGTTGGGTGGCCTTTTGTCCATTAGCCTACTGTTCACTTTCCTTCATCGTCATTTATGGAGCATGTCTTATAAGTAAAGCCCATCCATACTGGGCATATGGAGTCAGACAAGTGAAAAAGATTGTCGCTGTCCTCCAAGAGCAACTGCTTTAGTGAAATTGACTTAAATGACTAACTAGGTAGGTCAGTAGGTAAATAAAGAGATGCATAGATAGATGAGACAGTGACAAATACAAGAATAAAAGCCAGAATAATGTGCTATGTGAGCAGGGATGGAAGGGTGACTAATTCCAGCGGAAGGCTGGGGATCTGAAAACCCCTCTTAGAAGAGGTAGAATTTGATATGGGCTTTGAAAGATGAATGAGGGATGAATCTGGGAGAAGGATCATGCTACCAGGCAGAGAAGGCTGTCTTAACTGTCAAATCCAGAGATGGCCATCTTGTACGTTTTTTCCACTGAGCCCAGGTATAGTATGAATTCCCTTCCCTATACACTAGTCTAAGGGATCACCACCAATTCAACAGAACTGATTGATTTATGGGATGAATCCTCTTGACTGTTCTTGACTTACCACTTTAGTGACTTCAAAGGCAGGACTGTTACGCTAAGAAACGGGAATGGTTACATCCCAGTAGACTCAAGTAAATGGCCATTTGGGTTCAGAGAGGGACTTCTGACAAAAATAAAGCACACAACACATGTTTAGAGATACGTCCTTGGAACCTCTTATCTCCTACCTTTCTCTCATCTATACCTCTCTGGATGCTTTATTTAACAGAGACATTTCTTGTGCATCTATTTTGTGCAGGACGCTTTGCTAGTTACCATACAAAGAAGTATAAGATATGGCTTCTGTCCTCAAAGAGCCATCAACTAATGGCAGTAACAAGGCCAATGTTCAGAAAACTCTGTTCAAGTCCATATAATCAAAATGTCATCTGCATAAGCATTTTGAAGTTCTCCACTATCCCATCTACCACAAAGTGAACTGACATGAGAAAATTCTATCTCTAAAATGTAGCATCTGGCCTCAAGAGAAAGGGACCCGCACAATAAGAAATGCCTTTTTTCTCTCAAGATTTCTCAGCTTTAGTCCCTCTATGTGATTTCACATTCAAATGCAAGTTTTGAGATATATCCACAATTTCCCTTTGGACTGGGCAGCAGTATAGGCTATGAATCCCAGTTGATCATCTTACCTGTAATAATGAGCCTGTATAAGTAGGGGGAAAAAATGACAAGATAGAAATCCCTTTCCAAATTAATGTTGGAGCCAAATGGAATAAATTACTTTTATATCTGACCCTGAATGTGTAGAAAAAGAATAGAGAAAGTGTATTTTCAACTAATTTAAATAAAAGATGAAATTGAAACAGAAAGCCAGTAGCCACATTAGTCATCTGGTTACAGAGAAAACATACTGTACTTCATTGTTGTAATAGCAAACATCAATGGAGTAGAAAACTGACTGGTCTTCTTATATTGGGACAAAATCTGATGCTTGGTTGCTAGGGAAGCTCTGCTCATATTAGCCTTGACTACATCCTCTGTAATGAATTAGAGCCTTTAACATCTCATCAGTACATCACGAACACAAGTTTTAAAAGCCATATTGAAAAATGTGAAACGTTGCAGTATTGTTAATGTTGTGAGAACAAGTGGTAAGAGGTCAAACTTACAGTTCTGCAATGGTTCTTTTGCATAGTACTTCATACTTCTCTTCTTCTTTATGTATTTTCACCTTGCTTCACATTTTACCATTTCGATCTTTAATCATCTCTACTCCATTTTTTGTAAATGTGTTTATACAGGGGTATGTTGATTATTCTTGACCAAAGCATTTGCATAAACAAGTTTGAAGCTGTATTACCAATCTGCATATGGGTCATTCTGTCCAGTACAAATGTGATGATGGAACAGAAATAAAATTTGCATTTCTATCCATATTAAAAATTATTTACAGATCTCCTGTCTCTCTTTTGCATAGAGAATTCATGGCACTTAGATGTACAGCAAAGTGATTCCGTTATACCTACATACATATACTTTTTTAGGTTCCTTTCCATTATAGTCCATTACAAGATATTGAGTCTAGTTCCTTGTGCTACACAGTAGGTCCTTGTTGGTTATCTATTTTATATACAGGAGAGTTCTATAATGTTTAAAGTGAACGTATTTTGTTTTGAAGGCATTTGACAAAGTGAAATAGCAGAGAGCAATATCCAAGATCAAATAGCAAACTGGAAAGTAAGGGATATAAGGGAAGAGGGAAATACTTAGCATTTGTACCCAAAGCAAGACTTCCCAGATAATTCACCTGACTGGTCCAGTCGTGGATCAAGTAGTTTGATCCTAGCTTCATCAAATTGGATTACAATTAAGACTCTTAACACACAAAATACATATTTTAAATTTTCTTCATTAACTATCTTTCTTTCCACACAATGTTCTATCACTGTTTTCTCTCATTGTGATTTTCAGATCTTAGAGTGGTGTAAATCAAATGTAATAGCAAGAGTAAAGAAAACAAAATCACAACATGGAGAAAGGGAGTAGTCAAGAGTCAGGGCATGCATGAGGGTAAACACTCCAAGCACATGCACTCAGATCCTCTCTATTGAAATGGAATGTGCCACCACAGCATTCCAGGCCCCCCACTTTCCAACCTATAATTAATGTGTGTCTCCTTTGTGGCATGAAACTCCAAATGTTCTCAGAGGTGAGCTGCGGGCATTTCACAGCATGGCACAGGGCTGGGAGGAGAACAACGTGGGTAGATGACCACACACCATCATTTCCTTTTCTGATCTCACCAGAATGTCATCAGCAGAGCCACAGCCCAACAGGCGGGTAGTAGAAGATATGGAGATGCATTTTAGACCGAAAAGGGCACTCTATGCTTATACAAGTATGGTAGATGTTGAGTCCCATGTGTTACTGTCTTTTCTCCTAATTTGTTTCAGTACTTGAATGTTTTATTATAATTGATGTGTTCATTTTCTGTACTTATGCCCAGGAGTGTTGCAGTGAACATAATTTTAAAATTCAAGAAATCCATTAAATAAATAGTTTATGTTGATAAAATAGATTAATTCAAATGATTGAAAACACATAGTACCAGCTCTGAATGAAACAATTCTTTAAGAAAAAAAAAATCACATTATCAAGACTCTAGCCCCAGATTGCCACTTGATTAGTCTAAAAATACAAGGTTGGCGTGAAGCCCAGAATGTTGGCAAGTGGAGCTTTGATTGACCTAGACAGACAAGGGATTCCAGAGCCGAGGGCCCCTTGTTAAACAAGGCCTGGCTGCAGTTGCCCAGAGTCTAAATTGGGGATCCATTAGCAGAGATCCACATTGGACTTCAACTGTCATGATTTGTGTATACAGAGAGAACTTCTCTTTAGGCAGGATAGTGACTTCCTACCTGAGGCTTTCAATAGGTTGGGATTTTAGGTAGAGTTCATGTTGAGGGGAGAAATCAAAATCTAATTTGGTTGGGGGTGGGTAGAATGTGTGTGTGAGAGTAATACAGATATAACTAGAGTTGCTGGTCACTTTCTTTCATGCTAAATGTTTGAGGAATTGATTTCTCATAGATCTCTGTGTCATATGTAGAATGTTGAAAGGTACATGTCATCTATCTATAACCACGTAAGCCTGACTTGTACCAGCTAGCTAATCATGGATGACTATAATAGCATTGGACACTTTGTCTTCATAGCTAAGTATGCCTTCTATACACTTTGCCCGTGACTTTAATGGGCAATAAGAGTCCATTGTGATCTGGGCCCCTCCTGATCCTATGGTTTTTGTTTCTTCGTTTCTTTCTTTTGCCTGTCCCAAAGACTCTTTTCATGAAAGCTGATTTGTCAGCCACAAAAAAAAGTGAGATTTTATATGATAATATTTGTAAAATTATGTGTGCAAGTGTGACATAAACGTTTATTGTTTATGCAGATCAAAATTGGTATATTAATCTAAAAGTACAAAGAGTGTGTTTCACTGTTTGTCTTATAGATTCAAACTGGTACTTGGAGTTACAGTATCGACTAATTTCATATTTTGCATATTCAAATTCTGATGACTGCAGTTAAATTTAATTCGTTTCATAGCAAAAAGAAACATCCTTTTTATCTTCTTCCACTGACTTGCTTTACCCTAGTTTATTTTTCTGGGGTGAATTGAAGATAGACTAGTTTAAAAAAACAACAACCCTCTGGAATCTCTTGACCATTTTTTCCATAACCCCAATTGCTGCAGAGAGGATCTTTTTATTTGATTTGTCATATAATCTCAGACTCCGACACTGTTTTCTTATCCATAAACTGGGATAAAAATACTCTTCCTGCCTTCTTTTCACAAGTAATGTGAGAGTGTCCTTTATTGGTACTGAAAATTTTTTTCAAATATGCAGAGTAATACATAAATGTAAAGTGGTATCATCCATTGCTAATCTGTTTTTTTTTTAATGCCTTCAATGTGTTCAGGAGTTTTACTAAATGTCATGTCATATTTTCTGAATGATTTTGTTTCAGTAAAAAAGCACCAGATTTAAATGTAATTGAGTCAATTAAAATCTGGTTTTTGTTTGTTTAGTAGGATTTATCTGAATTACATCTATCTATGCTTATTCTCTGCTCCTATTCTCTCTTCCTTCTTCTTCATGGCCTTTGGACTTAACAAACAAAAGGATGGAGATGATAAAAAGAGGCCATAGTCCAATTGTCTGCTTTGGGGGTTGGAGGGGTGATTGGGAGAAAACAAATCTCTGAAATCTTCAGTCCTGTGTCTCACTTTTGCCTATAAACAGCTGGGGAAATGGGAGACCCTATTCTCTAAGGACCAAAATTGATTGAGCTTCTGGCCTCTCCACACATGGAGGAGACCACACAAGGGAGGTGGAAGGGGAGTATCATCAGGTCTGGCTGCCTGGTCTTAGTGGGGCTTGTTTTCTTTCTATGTTGTCAAGTATGGGAGTCATAAAACAATCATCTTTACTGAACACTTGAAGAGCAGTTGGTCTGAATACAGAAGGAGGAATTAGAATTTAAACCCTACAGAGCCATTTCTAAGAACAGCCCCTTCCTGACAATGCCTTTCTTCATAGAGCTTCATGGAGTTCATAGAGTCAGCTTCAAAAGGGCCCCCGACAGATAAATGGGTGGCCACTGTTACAAAGCCCACTGAGAATTTGAGATGTCCAAGTGAAGTGGCTTTATAAAAGATCCTTGTTTTTGCTTAGGTTCTAAGTTATCTGCAGGAGGAAGGAAAAGTTACAATATAAAGCCAGAAACTTGACTGCCCTCTTTTTGCATGGGAAGGGAATGGCAGAATCTCCCTCAGAAGAGAGAGCTTTTCATTCTGGAAAATACCTTGCTAGGATTCCTTGAGTATGATATGAGAACCCTTGCCCCCTTTCTCAGGGGTCATATTTCCAAAGAAATAAAAGAGGAGCTAAAGCATCACACCTGACATAACAGGAGTGAATTTTATTTATTTATTTATTTACTTACTTACTTACTTATTTTTGGCTGTGTTGGGTCTTCATTGCTGAGCGCAGTCTTTCTCTAGTTGCGGCGAGTGGGGGCTACTCTTCGACGTGGTGCATGGGCTTCTCATTGCAGTGGATTCTCTTGCTGTGGAGCACAGGCTCTAGGCAAGCGGGCTTCAGTAGTTGTGGCACATGGGCTCAGTAGTTGTGGCTCACGGGCTCTAGAGCGCAGGCTCTGTAGTTGTGGCGCACGGGCCCAGTTGCTCTGCGGCATGTGGGATCTTCCCGGACCAAGGATCAAACCTGTGTCCCCTGCATTGGCAGGTGGATTCCTAACCACTGCACCACCAGGGAAGTCCCAGGAGTGAAATTTATAAATGAGGACCCTGGTAAAGCCAGAGGGAGATGAGGAGAAAGCCCAGGAAAGTAACAGGAGACAGAGATTTGGGAGAAACAATGGCAAGTGGTGGAAGGACTACTGGCTGCGTGTTGCCTCTGTCCTTTCATCATTCACAACAGCCTTTGGGGCAGTAGAGGGAATCCAGGGACAGGTTTGAGGAAAGAAAGCATGCCCTTTCCATGTCACCCTTCTGTTCCCATAGGAAAACAGAAAAAGTGCTATGGGAGCAACAAGAACCAACTGACCAGCCCTCACTTTGGGAGTCTGGACCTTACCAACAAGGGGAAGGATGAGTGGGTGCTTACCACTTGTTCAGGAACTGCAGGCAGGGCATTCCTTAGAGGGAACAGGGTATGCAAAGACTTGGAGGTCTGAAAGGACCTGAGCAGCTTAGTGAAAAGCTCTTTAAATTGTGATGGCTCTTTTCAGGCATGCTAAGACATTTTTTCTTCACTGTTAAAAACTGGGGAACTCAAGAAGGAATTTAGGCAGGAGAAAGACAATCAGATTTGTGTCTTGAAGAAAGAGCTCTGGTCCATGCATTCCAACCATTTATTTATTCAACAAGTATTCGTTGGGCTCTGATGTGCCAGAACCATACTAGGCGCTGGGAATACAGTGATGAATTAACTAGTTCTTGCTATTATGGCACTCACGGCTTGGTTAGGAGATAGATGTGTTCAAATTAGTCACAGAAATTAAAGTTTAATTATAAGTAGTGGAAAACTATAGAAGAGGGTGAAGAAATGCTTTGAGAATTAGAAGGGAGAACTAATTTTGTTTGGAGGTTGAGTGGGAATTGGGTCACATGAGGCCACCCAGCTGGAACTTGACAGATAGGCAGCCATTGGCCAAGCTAAGAGAGAGGTATTGTCTATATAGACTTTGGGGGAGCTAGAGGCTTAACAGTCAGTTAGGAAGCTGTTCTAATGGTCCAGGCAAGTTCCTGTTTCCTCACCTACAAAAATTCAGGGGTTGGTCTCTGTTGATCTCCAAAGCCACCTACAGCTCTGAGTTCTATAGAATTAAGAGTCTGCTATGTGTTTGACATTGTGCTAGGTGCTGATTAGGAAGAAAATAAAATATATATAGATATGAATCCCCAACAGAGGGACCGTCCAACAAATTGAACATTTGGTGCAGGTTCAGAGAGTTTAGCTCTAGGTTTGTGTTATGTTTTATAGAGACTTAACAGAATTCTTAAAACACTTTAAATTATTTCTTGTTGAAATGACAGATCCATCTACCCCTCCCCAGGGCCCAACTTCTGTTTCTTAAGTTTTTTCTCTTGAATTGCCTCCAGTCATGATGGATGGATGGATAGATGGATGGATAGATAGATGCAGAGATACAGTGAAACTTAGAATGTCTAATACAGTACTGAACACCTGTAGGACTATACTGCTCATCTTTACAGTAGAGAAAAAGGTGTTATTAACCATCTGAAGAACTGCCATGTAATTGGTGACTAACTTACAGAAGCAGTGCCTTGCACATAAAAGGCACTCAAAAATATTTGGATGAATGAATGAAATATTCATCTGCCTCAATGTGTTCAATTGAGAAACAGAATCAGATGTCTGCCACAGACTCCCTAGGGCTGCAGTCACATCAGTGTGATTACGGCGCTCTTCTTAAGTGCTGCATGTGATGGACAAATTGTGTTCCCACTCGTCCCCCAGCCCACTCTAAAGGAGTCTTGTTCTGCCCACTCATTTTCTCTCCATCCTTGATAAACTTCAAAGAGCTTCCCTCCCTGAGTTTTAGGGCTTTTGTATTCAGAACTGGAAGAAGGTTGAAAAGATGCTCAGGCTAGGATTGAGGAATGAGTGGTATTATTTTTGTTTTATTTTTTCTTATTCATGGGCCACCCTTTCAGTAATTCTTACACTTGTGCATAAATAGGATCACATCATAATTTCTAATTGTGGACACCATTTTAAATAAACTTTTACTTTGCTTGTTTGTTGCTTTGCTCACTTTAGCACCCCCAAGAAGAGTTCATTTGTCTGTCTGTCTATTTATCTTTCTGTCTTCTTTTTGGAAGAGCAAGTTACCAAAGCAGCAGCAGTGGGCAAGGGAGGAGGATAGAGGAAAGGAAGAATTTTAAGCAACATTTCTTTAATGCCTGAATCCAAGATGAGCTATTGGGAAGTTCTGTCTTGACTGCTGGACTGTTTGAATAATCAGGACACAGCTTCGGAAAGGGCTCAGGTAGGGACTGCTCCCCTCCTGAAGGTAGTCTTTCCTCATGACTGCCCTTCCCCTTAGCAAGGACAGATTCGAATTTCATTAATGTAGACACGGAGCTGAGACAGATACAGGACTCGGCTAATGGGTATGAGTTATAGGGAGGCATGTTTAAGCTCAATACATTTTTCTAACAGGTAGAAATAATTCATGAAAGAGTGGGTACCCTATCAAAGTGTTGACAGCATTAATGAAATAGACCTCATCCTGGGTAGATGGTTAGGGTAATTAACATGGAAGGTCCTCCTCTTCACCGAAATGCCTCTAATTTAGACACAAAATGCAGGTTAAATGGAGAAATACACAACTCTTATGTAAACGCAAGATAGAATCCTTGCCCCCGGCTCACAACTCTAAACCCAGGGTAAGCTGGCTGTTTTTCAAGCTAGTTTCTCAACAATTCTGATGGGAAGAATGTACTCTTCAAGGTTCCATTTTTTTCCCCCACTTACCAAAAAGGCTCTTCTAACTTGTTAGCCTACAACTACCACCAAGCTCAATGTCAAGGTTTACTTTATTTTTTTTAATTTTATTTTTATTTTATATTGGAGTATAATTGGTTTACAGTGTTGTGTTGGTTTCAGGTGTACAGCAAAGTGATGCAGTTATACATATACATATATCCATTCTCTTTCAGATTCTTTTTCCCATATAGGTTATTACAAAATACTGAGTACAGTTCCATGTGCCATACGACTATTTTATATATAGTAGTGTGTATATGTTAATCCCAAACTCATAATTTAAGGTTTACTTTAAGTTTTTTAAAAAAGAAAAAGATTTGTTCAAGTATAGTGTAAGTGAACTTGGTTATGGGATAGTTTAAAGTGTTTGGGAAAGCCTTCCTTTATATCCCAGAGAGGCAGGAGGTCTGGCAGTGACTACATATTGGGCACCTACTAGTCTCCAAAGTTAGGAGCATGGCAGAAAAAGGCTAAAATGCAAGATTAGATTGAGAATAATACAGTCTGATGTGAATAACCAAGTTTAATTAACCACTTATGGTATGTCATGCATTGTGCTAATGTGCACCGTCTCGTGTAAATCTCGTGGTGACCCTCCAGTGCAGGCGCTGTTATTTTCCCCTCACAGATGACTGCACAGGAGGGGATGGGGGAGGGGAGAGAGAAAGAGCTCATCAAACATTTCTCAGTGAGTATATAGTAGTGCAATAATCAAACCTAAGTTTTCAGCTGCTAAGTTTAAGGAAAGAGATGCAAAAAGAATGATATTTAACAATGGATGGAATAGACCCAGAAGTAAGGAGATCCATCAGAACCAGCTGGAATAAATCTCAGAAGGGTTCTTGGATAAGGTACAATTTCACCCATTTCAGAGGGTATGTGGGTTCCAAATTGGCAAGAGTGGGTATTAGGGGACAAGGAATAAGAGTAACTCTTTCTGCTCACAAAGAGGACTGGCCTCTCCCAGAGCGTGAATTTGGCTGGGAGGCAGTGGAGAGATGTGAACTCCCTGGGCCTGTTCAGTCTGGAAGAGACCTGAGACTTTGCACCCTGGAAGCATGGCCCAGGAGGTATGCATTGTGTGATGTCCCCAGTGCTTATTATGTTGCTGTTTGGCTCGCTTGACAGGTCTGTAGTTTATACCAGTAGCATGAACAGTAGATCCAGTTTCCACTTAAACTACAATACAGTCCACTTTGCTATATGGTATAAACTAACAATATTATAAAGCAACTATACTCCAATAAAAATTCAAAAAACAAAAAACTACAATATAGTCATCATGCATTAAAGCAGGAAATATTCTGAGTATTCTAAGAATGCATGTACTCATTTATTGGAAACCATGATTAAAATAAATTTTAGTTTTATTCCTCTCTTCTAAGGCCCTTTTAGACAATTTAGCTAATGGCAATCCTCAAAGACAGTGTTTCCTGTCTTTGAGGATTTAGAGGCTAGGTTAACCTCCAAATCTCAGTGACTAGACAAAACCAAGATTTATTTCCCCTTCACTTAAAGTTTGCTGCAGGTTTGATGGTTTTCCCCAATACTCTTTTCCAAGTAGTGACCCAGGATCCAGTCTGCTGATATTTTCTGGTTCTATTTTCTCAACAAAAGGACATGGAGAATCCATACCACTCTACTACACTTTAGCTTGGTAGCCCATTGCCATGACTAGTACAGGGACCCACCCTGCTGCAAGGTACTGGGAAATACAAGGAAACACAAGTCCATAGAGTGGGCAGTAAACGTCTCTGGCACTTTCCATCCTTTGCCCCTTCTTCCTACACAGAGAACATATTGAATCCCTCCCTAAGAAGGACAACCCAAAGTCCCATCCAGTAGATGCACCGAGCTCAAAATCTAGGATTTCTGGGTGGTGGCCAGTAGTCATTACCTGGTTCAGATGTGACTCCTTTTTGGCTAGAGAACGATGAATTAAAAAGGCAAGTTATCTGCCACTCTCCCACAGATAACCCCAAAGTAGAATGATGGAACAGGGACCTGGTAAATGCAATTGATACTCTCATTTGGAAAAGGGGAGAAAGGGAGATGCACCACAGTCACTGGTTTGTTGCACTCTGAGATGTCCCTGGACAATGGCTATGGTGGCTACCTACCCAAATGTGGGGGGAGGTTCCTCAATGAGACCCTGATTCTGTTCTCTGGGAGGAGAGGGCAAATCCCTTGTCTGTTACTTTCTGCAGCACCTGGCTCCACCATCTGGGAAGTTCTTAATCTCCCCTGATTTTCCTTTGCTCCATATAAAATGGATATTGTGGCATATGCCCTCCTTAAGGGTTTTCTAATCAAGGGAGTTTGAGAGCTAAGGGTCATTTTAAGTCCTTGATTTTTAGACAAATACAACTTTCTCAAAGATTCAGAAGACTTCCAGTACATTTGCTTGCAATCAGTTCCATGTGCCAGGAACCCCATCCACATCTTGTTTGAGACATGGCTTTCAAAACTGCCTCATTTCTTTGTTGGTTCCTTCCAACTGAACAGCCACACGTGAAATCTGATCTTTGCCCTGAGTCATTTGGATCATGTGTGTTTCTGGACATTTGTTATTCACAGCCTTTTTATATCTTATTTCCCACAGTTCATGGTCCAGTTGCAGTGGGTTTTCCAATCTTTAAAGGCATCACATTTCTGGGCTCTGTTGCCTTTCATTTCTGCTAATTCTTTCTAGAGCATGCCTTTCTTTTTTCTTTCTTTCTCTTCTTTATAGCATGTGCTGACTGCAGCCAGTGGTGGCCGATATACACTATTGATGTTCTGTTTTCTAAAACTCTTCCCCTACAGCTGCCAGCTCAGCACTCACGTGGTCTCCCTCCCAAGTTATCACAGATGACAGTTTTAACAAAATTTCTTCATCACTGAATAACAATCTTCACATTTCTAATCTTTGTTATCAGTTTCTTCACTGCCTGTCACCTGACTGCTGAGTGAATGCTGTACATTTTAGGGCTTGCTAAAGCAGCACTCCACCTTTGGTGTCAAGTTCTGCATTTGTCATAAGTTAGTTTATGCTGCAGAAACAAACCCACCTCCAAATACCTGTCACTTAACATATAAAAGTTTATTTTTTACTCAAAGTCTACCATGGGTCTAGTGACTCCCTTCCAAGCAATGATGCAGGGCTCCAGGCTGTTCCCATCTTGGAGGTTTACCACTGGAACACATGGCTTGCAGGATCATCTGGAAAAGGGAAAAGGGCACTTAGATCGTCATGCACCAGCTCTGAAACGCTTTGGCAAATGCATGTCACTTCTGCTCTTGGCCTTGCCAAACAGCCCTTGCCTCTTCAGTGAACAGGAAGTGTCTCTGACACAGCTACTTGATCAAACCCTGAAGGTAGAGCCTGGAATCTGTATTCTAACACATATCCAGTGTTCAAGAACATTTGTTCTAGGATAAGTGGTCCTATGTTATTCATAATAAAACTGAAGCCTGGAGATGGTGCAATTTATGCAAGGTCACACAAATTTAGTGACAAAGCTGCTTGTGCTTCTTAGTTCATGTCAGCTCCAAATCTCTGATGTATAAAAGCCCCATCGTAATGCAAGTCATGCTCTTTATTCAAGATCATACTGAGAAGCCATCTTTTCTATTCTTCTTTTCCTGGGGCCCTAAGAGTTGAAAGAACTGTGTAGGAAAACAGATTAAAGCAGCATGCTAGCAAATTCGAACAAAAGCCAAAAAGACAGAAAGAGAGGAGGGAAAACAATTTTCCCAGAAAAGAGGAAGCCCCTTGATCAAGCATAAATTTGCTAATGGTTCACACCCATAAGCTTAAAAAAGTGAAAACCCCTGACTAGATATTTTCAGTCCTTAGCTGGACCAAACGACAGGGTCAGAAAGCTGTGTGTGTACCCAGGTATCCACAGGGTAATGGTGAGGATTTGGGGGATCCTTTGCACTTCTGTAGAGCCGGCTTCACCTGTGAGCTCATTCTCAAACAAAATCTGCTTCTGTACATCTGTTATAAATGTTCACATTTTCTGGGAGTAAAAATATTATTCTGTCAAGGTGAAAGGGATACATTTCAGAATTGAGGGAATTCGCTTTGGAACTTGCAGATTTTATCCTTGGATCATACACACAAAGAAAAAAATAAATGTGGGGGTGAGGAAGAGGGAAACTCTTCCTTGCTAAGGGGACAGAAATAACTTGAGCTAATTATATTAACCTTAAAAAGCAAGTGAAAATTAATAACAAGAAAAATTTTAACTCTGAAAATAGCCTCTCCTCTGCACTATTGAAATCCTATATCCTTTGGTGGAATAAGCTTAGGTCAGGAGCTAACCTGCCAAAATGAAATTCTAGAAATAGGGAATGCTTCAGGCATCCTGAGTCCAGCTGAGTATCTTGCAGTGTTTTCCCAAACTTTTGGGCTCAGTAAAATATGATTTAAATTTTGCCTCAAGCCTTTACTTTTGGAAAACCATATGTATTTTTTAACAAATTTAATTTGGATGTTTCTTATTTTCTTGCCCTTTAGCTCATTAAAATATTATGTTGTAGGAGTCATTTGTTTGGGAAGCAATCTGATTCTTTTGGAAAATCTCTGGAAGCCTTTGTTGTTGGGATGAGAAGCAAAATTTTGCCTGATCTTGAGTGTATACATTCAAAGTGAACTGGAACATTATAGAAATTTCTGAATCAGGGGTTCTCAAAGTGTAGGCCCCAGACCAGCATCATCATTATCACCTGGGCAGGGCCCTCTCACTAAGAAGGGCCTCATACTTGGTTTGATGCTGTTGTCATCTTGAAATTCGTAACTTTGTTTTGTAAGTAAAGTCCAGTGGGAAAAGAGGACAGCAGAGTGCTGGTATGAGTAGATTTCCCCATTCACAGAGAGCATTCACAGCGCCCCATGAGCACAGAATTCCAGGGTACTGCATATGTGTGAGAGTTCCTTGAGATTCAAAGCAAGTATAAGGTAAGCATGTTAGGCCTACAACTGAATCAACTAGGGGAAGTTAGGGAGATGAGGGGGCACTGACAGCCCAGAGAGGTCACACTTTCTATTTGAATCAGAACTTTCTTTGAACCCAGAAAAAAAGCAATGGCATTCTAAGAACAACAGTCCACCAAGAAACCCTATCATATCTTCTCTAACTTGTGAACTAGCCAACTGCTTACACTCAAAGAAGGAGAGAGGGCAAACACATGGTTCCTTATCTTTTCAGAACTTCCTTACCCATCAGTAATTCAAAAGTAGCAAAAGTTGGTAGAATGCATATATATCAAGAAATGAAATTTAAAACAGTAGACTCAGTTTTGTGCAGCAGTTCCACTCTTCTGGTTAGAAAGGAATATATGTGTGTATATGTATGTATGCATATGTATATATGTATATATATGAGCTACAAAAGATGAGTTGTATAATTTTGGTGATTCCACAGAGGAGTTATATACTCTTTATAACTGGCATTGTGCAACTTACAGATGAACAGTAAACTTCATGCTAATAATTTTAATTTCTCTTTAGAACATTAAACAGCAAATAAACACCATGACTAGTTGAAAGGGACCATGGAAGAAAGGAAACAGTTTTATCTTTTAGTACTTTAATTAATGGCACTGTTTTTTCCTGCTTTTTCGATAAGGAGTCCTGTATCTTCACTTTGCTCTGGGTCTTGCAAATTAAACAGCCCTTCCTGGGAACTTATTAGAAATGCACATTCTCAGGCCTCATGCCAGACCAACAGAATCAGAAACTCACCAGGAAGGAGAAGGGAGTGGGGACAGCGGCATATATTTTAACAAGCCTCCAGGTGATTCTGAACCATGGGCAAGTTTGAGAACCACTGGTCTGAATCATTTAAGCTCGAGAACCCTACAACTGTATTTACCCAGAAGTTTCAGGCCTGTCTGATTGCCTTATTTTAACTAATCTAAGAGGCAGTTGAAAGCACAACCACTTTCATAACTGGCCTCTGAATGTCCATCACATGGTGCTTTTGAGCCTCTGCTGTGGAGTCAGACACATCTGTGTTCACCTCAATGCAGCCATGCAGCTTTGGGCAGGGTTCTCCACCTCTCTGATTCTCAGTTTTCTCGACTATGAAATGGGGGTATTAATGCCAGCCTCATAATGTGATAGAATATATAAATGAGTATCTGGTACATGGTAAGCATTCAAGGAAAAGACATTGCATCTATATTATTATTAATAATAATTAATACTATCTGTGTTGTATATTGCTGGTGCTATTAGTCTCACTCTGGACCAGTCTCTGAGGCATCACCCTTGCTTACCTCTCTCCAAGTTGCCCCCTCTGTATCACGTTGAGATGTAAAACACAAAAGAAACACAGGAAAGGGTAGAACTTTTCCTTTTACTAGTAAAGGGGAGGGAATGAGAAACAGAACAGGATGTTTCTTATTCTTTTTTTTTTTTTTTTTTTTTTTTGTGGTACGCGGGCCTCTCACTGTTGTGGCCTCTCCCGTTGCGGAGCACAGGCTCCGGACGCTCAGGCTCAGCGACCATGACTCACAGGCCCAGCCGCTCCGCGGCATGTGGGATCTTCCCGGACCAGGGCACGAACCCGCGTCCCCTGCATCGGCAGACGGACTCTCAACCACTGCGCCACCAGGGAAGCCCTGTTTCTTATTGTTGATTAGGCATTTTCTCTTCTAAAAGTTCTGCCTTCATATATAATTTTACCGTACAATTCTAAAGTAGATGAGGAAGTACCTAGTCCCCTTGCCTGGATGATGTTCAGAAAAAGAGATTCCATGATAGCTAAGAGCCTGAGCTTTGGAGCTGGACACATCTGGGCCCATCTTGCCCTGGTGATCACAAGCCACTTGCAGATGGGCTAGAAGCGGCTTTCTTTAAATACAAAAAAGTACCAGTGTATAGTACCAGCATACCTCAAAGATATTGTTGATTCCAGACCACCACAGTAAAGAAAATATCACAGTAAACCGAGTCACAATTTTGGGGGTTTCCCAGTACATATAAAAGTTACGTTTACACTATACTGTAGTCTGTTAAGCATGCGGTAGCAGTATGTCTACAAAAAGCACATACCTTAATTAAAACATAATTCTCTGCTAAAAAATTCTAACCATCATCTGAGCCTTCAGTGAGTCATAGTAGTAACATCAAAGATCACCATAACAAATGTAATAATAGTGAAAACGTTTGCAATATTGCAAGAATTACCAAACTGAGACAGAGGCATGAAGTGAGCAGTGTCTGTTGGAAAAATGACACCAACAGACTTGCTCGAAGTAGGGTTGCCCCAAACCTTCAATCTGTAAAAAAAACATAATATGGAGGGCAATAAAGTGAAGTGCAATCAAATGAGGTCTGCCTCTCCTGTGGAGGCAATGAAAAGACAGAGCCCACAGCTCAGTGACAGGCTCCGGGGGGTCCATACCTGTGTGTAGCTCTGGCCCATCATCAGTCCATCACATGTATTGGCAGATAACTTCCCTGAGCCCCTTTCCTCACTGTACAGCTGGCATAGTAATAACAATCCCTCCTGCCCACCTCTAAGTTTGAGCCCAAAGAACTATCCAAAAGCACTTCATAAATTATTGAAGCTTCAAAGAACACGAGGAAGTTTTGTTACTGATATTGCTGTCTTCAGAATGAAGGTGGTAAGAACCTGAGAAGGGTATGTTGTTAACTCATCTCTGCTCTTCATGGGAATCCAAAGATGTTGGGGGGACCAAGTCCTATTTATTTCTGTGTGTTTATTGCAAGAAGGGGAAAGTGTGTTTGAGCACTAAGCTAAAAAGCAATCTATAAAAAGGCTGATGTTGAGTGTTAAATGGTCTCCTGCTTTTGCAGAGATCTTTAGAAGGAGGAAGTGTTCAGAGCAGATGCACAGTGAGCATCATTAGAACTTGGATTTGAATCCAGGACTGCCTGAGGTTTCCTCAGTGCCAAGTGTGGTACCTGAACTGCAATGTGCATGGCTCTCAGATGAGCGATGGGAGGAATCACCTGCCTTCTGCTATGCTCACATCTCGATCCTACCATGGATTCTATGTTCCCTGAGGCTAGATGTTGCCTTCTTAAGTGAGTTATTCTTTGTAACAGTCCTTCTCACACATGAAGGTGCATGTAAATCACCCAGGAATCATCTTAAAATATGGATTCTGATTCAATAGGTCTGCTTGGGGCTGGAGATTCTGCATTTTTATTGATTTGAGCCTTCTCCCTTTTTTTCTTGATGAGTTTGGCTAAAGTTTTATCAATTTTGTTTATCTTTTCCAAGAACCAGCTTTTAGTTTCATCGATCTTTTCTATTGTCTTCTTCATCTCTATTTCATTTATTTCTGCTCTGATCTTTATGATTTCTTTCCTTTTACTAACTTTTGGGTTTCATTTGTTCTTATCTCTCTAGTTGCTTTTGGTGTAAGGTTAGGTTGTTAGTTTGGGATTTTTCTTGTTTCCTGAGGTATGATTGTATTGCTATAAACTTCCCTCTTAGATCTGCTTTTTCTGCATCCCATAGGTTTTGGACAATCATGCTTTCATTTTCATTTGTCTCTAGGTGTTTTTTAATTTCCTCTTGATTTCTTCAGTGATCCATTGGTTGTTTTGTAGCATATTGTTTAGCCTCCACGTCTTTGTGTTTTTTTACAGTTTTTTTCTTGGGTTGATTTCTAATCTCATAGCATTGCATTCAGAAAGGTACTTGATGTGTTTCAATTTTCTTAAATTTACTGAGGCTCACTTTGTGGCCCAGCATATGATCAATCCTGGAGAATGTTCCATTTGCACTTGAAAGAATATGTATTCTGCCGCCTTTGAATGGAATTCTCTATAAATATCGATTAAGTCCATCCGTTCCAATGTGTCATTTAAGGCCTGTGTTTCCTTATTGATTTTCTGTCTGGGTGATCTGTCCATTGATGAAAGTGTGTTAAAGTCACCCACTATTGTGTTACTGTTGATTTCTCCTTTTATGGCTGTTAGCATTTACCTCATATATTGACGAGATCGGGTGCATTCAGGGTGGAATGGTATGGCCATAGAGCATTTGCCTTATACATTGTGGTGCTCCTACGTTGGGTGCATATATATTTACGAAACAGACTTTAAAATAAAGACCGTTACAAGAGACAAAGAAGGACACTACATAATGATCAAGGGATCAATCCAAGATGAAGATATAACAGTTGGAGATGCTGCATTTTTTGTTGTTGTTGTTAGATTCTGCATTTTTAACAAGCTCCCAGGTAATGCCAATGCTGCTGGTCCACAGACACTTTGTGCAGTAAAGTTTACAATTGAAGTCCCATTGGGAGTTTACAGACCCCACAGGTGAGGGCTCTGTGTTGAAGGAAGAGCCCTGAGCAAGATGAAACTTGGAGGTGGGTGCATGGCTGGGTGGTGCCTGTGACCAACTGGGGATGAGAGCATTGGTGAGGAGGTGTTGAGGGACTATAAGCAATGTGGCGTTAGAGGTGCCAGCTTGGACCCATGGTCTTAAAGAATGAAGACATGACTTCCAATCAGACCCCCTAAACTGGACACCAAAGGGGCTTCAGGTAGGGATCTCAAGATAATATTTTGCCTGGAAAAATATTCCAGCAAATAGCACACTATGAAACTGTTATAATGACTCCATTACTTCTCAGCACACTTCACAACACTTGGCATATGTCCTTAGCCTGACTCTGCCTGCTCTTTTCAAGGCTAGATTTCTAGAACCTACTAATACTATAATAGCAGTAGTTAGAATGCTGGTAGGAGTAATGGTCAAGGCAGCAGTCAATATTTGAGAACTTACAGTGCAAAAGATCCTTGTATTTGTCTCATTTAATCCTCACAACAACCCTACAAGGTAATTACTGTTATTATCCTCATTTTCAAAGTAAAGAAAATAAAACACAGGAAGTATTTTAAGTGACACGGTCACACAACTAATTAGTGGATGCCCCCACCCTTTCCCCCATCCTTTCCCCTCCACCTTCCCTTTGGCCCTCAGGCTGTATGTGGTCATTAAAGGAATCACTGTACTCCAAGGGTTGCAGTAAATACCCAAGTACTGACAGGGACATGGAAAACGCAGCTGTTTCCTTCCTAAGCATGGGGAGACGAAGTCATGAGCAAAGTAGAAAACCTTCACTGTTGTGGTAGCAAGCACAGTGCCATCTAAACTGATCACCAAATTTTCCCCATGAGGGGAAAACACTTAAACAAAATCAGTGAGGGCTTCCCTATGAAAACAATAGAAGAACATTTGCCATGAAGCTTCCATGAAATCTTGTATCTGCTACTCAACTATCCTGCTGGATAGGGTCCAGAAAGAGCTTTCTGCCTCCTTATTCCAATATTCAGGGCCCAGGATTCCTCTCTAGACAGCACGCTCCTTCTTTTCTGTATCTCAGCCCTGCAACAGAGCCTGGCCCATGGGATATGGTCAACACATACCATTAATAGATTAATTAACCCATCAACTAGTAATGGGCTCACTCTACTCAGAAAAACTCATGGAAGTTGTTTTGGAGTTCCTTCCTCTAAATAGAGGAATACAGTTGAGGGCAACAGGGAGGGATGTAACTGATTTATTCCACAAACAGTGCCAAGTACCGCCCTCAGGGCCTGGGTAATTATGACCACATGGGTGCCTGCTGACGGCTGGAGGCAGACAGACCTAGATTTGAATCTCATATTTACAAGCTGCTACTCATATAACTCTCAGAGAAGTTCTCAACATCTCTCTGCCTCAGTTGCTTCATCTGTAAAATGGAAATGATGTAGCAGTTCTGTCTTAGGGTTGTTGGATCAAGGAAGATAAAGCATTGTGCTCAGCATATGGCAACAGGACATGTCAGCTACATAACTGTGACATGATGGTCCCTGCCCACAGAGCAGTTGGTGGCAAACTTTTTCTGTAAAGGGCTGGGTAATAAATATCTTATGCTTTGTGGGCTACATATGGTCTCTGTCCCAACATATGGTCTCTGTCAGTTCTGCCATTGTAACATGGAAGTAACCACAGATAGTACAAATTGACTCTCATATCATTTTAACATGTCATGAAATATTCTCCTTATGATTTTCTTTCCATCACTTGGCCATGTATTAATAAAAGCCATTCTCAATTTACAGACTGTACAGAAACAGGCAACAGGTCAGGTTTGGCCCATGCATCATAGTTTGCTGACCCCTGGTCTAGTGGGGAAAAAGACAAAGACAAAGCTGTTGCAATACAACATGTCACAGTGCTGAGAAGGCAGGTATCTATTCTGTCTCGCAGTGAGAAGAGAAAGATTAAAAACAGCTCCAGAGAGGAGGAAACACGGGAGCTGGGCTCTTCACAGTGAGTAGGAGTTCACCAGATGGGACAGATAAGAGAAGGAAAGAGCAATTATTAAAGAATAAGCAGGGGCTTCCCTGGTGGCGCAGTGGTTGAGAGTCCGCCTGCCGATGCAGGGAACATGGGTTCATGCCCCAGTCTGGGAGGATCCTGCATGCCGCGGAGCGGCTGGGCCCATGAGCCGTGGCCGCTGAGCCTGCGCATCCGGAGCCTGTGCTCTGCAACGGGAGAGGCCACAACAGTGAGAGGCCCGTGTACCGCAAAAAAAAAAAAAAAAAAAAAAAAAAAAAGAATAAGCCAATAGGAAAAACATGTCTTTCTAGAGAATTGACCAAAGTTCATTGCTACAAAGAGAAAGGACTCCTGTAGTTTTGCTGATTGTTCTTCTCATGAATTTGATTATTTTCTGTGGTTGTTTCTTTTTTTTTAATTTAATTTAATTTATTTTTTTATACAGCAGGTTCTTATTAGTCATCCATTTTATACACATCAGTGTATACATGTCAATCCCCATCTCCCAATTCATCACAGCACCACCTTCCCCCTTGCCGCTTTCCCCCCTTGGTGTCCATACATTTTTTCTCTACTTCTGTGCCTCAATTTCTGCTCTACAAACAAGTTCATCTGTACAGTTTTCTAGGTTACACATATATGCATTAATATACGATATTTGTTTTTCTCTTTCTGGCTTACTTCACTATGACAGTCTCTAGATGCATCCGCGTCTCTACAAACGACCCAGTTTCATTCCTTTTTATGGCTGAGTAATATTCCATTGTATATATGTACCACTTCTTCTTTATCCATTCGTCTGTCGATGAGCATTTAGGTTGCTTCCATGACCTGGCTACTATAAATAGTGCTACAGTGAACATTGGGGTGCATGTGTCTTTTTGAATTGTGGTTTTCTCTGGGTATATGCCCAGTAGTGGGATTGCTGGATCATATGGTAATTCTATTTTTAGTTTTTTAAGGAACCTCCATACTGTTCTCCATAGTGGCTGTATCAATTTACATTCCCACCAACCATGCACGAGGGTTCCCTTTTCTCCACATCCTCTCCAGCATTTGTTGTTTGTAGATTTTCTGATGATGCCCATTCTAACTGGTATGAGGTGATACCTCATTGTAGTTTTGATTTGCATTTCTCGAATAATTAGTGATGTTCAGCAGCTTTTCATGTGCTTCTTGGCCATCTGTAAGTCTTCTTTGGAGAAATGTCTATTTAGGTCTTCTGCCCATTTTTGGATTGGGTTGTTTTTTTTTTAATATTGAGCTGCATGAGCTGTTTATATATTTTGAAGATTAATCCTTTGTCTGATGATTCGTTTGCAAATATTTTCTCCCATTCTGAGGGCTCCCTTTCCATCTGGTTTATGGTTTCCTTTGCTGTGCAAAAGCTTTGAAGTTTCATTAGGTCCCATTTATTTATTTTTGTTTTTATTTCCATTACTCTAGGAGATGGATCAAAAAATACCTTGCTGTGATTTATGTCAAAGAGTGTTCTTCCTATGTTTTCCTCTCAGGGTTTTATAGTGCCTGGTCTTACATTTAGTTGTGTAATCAATTTTGAGTTTATTTTTGTGTATGCTGCTAGGGAGTGTTCTAATTTCATTCTTTTACATGTAGCTGTCCAGTTCTCCCAGCACCACTTATTGAAGAGGCCGTCTTTTCTCCATTGTATATCCTTGCCTCCTTTGTCATAGATTAGTTGACCATAGGTGCATGGGTTTATCTCTGGGCTTTTTATCCTGTTCCATTGATCTATATTTCTGTTTTTGTGCCAGTACCATATTGTCTTGGTTACTGTAGCTTTGTAGTATAGTCGGAAGTCATGGAGTCTCATTCCTCCAGCTCCATTTTTTCCCCTCAAGACTGCTGTGGTTATTTGGGGTCTTTTGTGTTTCCATACAAATTTTAAGATTTTTTGTTCTAGTTCTGTAAAAATTGCCATTGGTAATTTGATAGGGATTCCATTGAATCTGTAGATTGCTTTGGGTAGTATAGTCATTTTCACAGTATTTATTCTTCCATTCCAAGAACATGATATATCTCTCCCTCTGTGTCATCTTTGATTTCTTTCATCAGCATCTTATAGTTTTCTGAGTACAGGTCTTTTACCTCCTTAGGTAGGTTTATTCCCAGGTATTTTATTCTTTTTGTTGCAATAGTGAATTGGATTGTTTCCTTAATTTCTCTCTCTGATCTTTTGTTGTTAGTGTATAGGAATGCAAGAGATTTCTGTGCATTAATTTTGTATCCTGCAACTTTACCAGCCAGATTCACTGATTAGCTCTAGTAGTTTTCTGGTGGCATCTTTAGGATTCTCTATGTATAGTGTCCTGTCATCTACAAACAGTGACAGTTTTACTTCTTCTTTTCCAATTTGTATTCCTTTTATTTCTTTCTGGCTAATGGTTTATCAATTTTGTTTATCTTCTCAAAGAACCAGCTTTTAGTTTTATTGATCTTTGCTATTGTTTTCTTTGTTTCTATTTCATTTATTTCTGCTCTGATCTTCATGATTTCTTTCCTTCTGCTAACTTTGGGTTTTGTTTGTTCTTCTTTCTCTAGCTCCTTTAGGTGTAAGTTTAGATTGTTTACTTGAGATTTTTCTTATTTCTTGAGGTAGGCTTGTTTAGCTATAAACTTCCCTCTTAGAACTGCTTTTGCTGCATCCCACAGGTTTTGGATCATAGTGTTTTCATTGTCATTTGTCTCTAGGTATTTTTTTATTTCCTGTTTGATTTCTTCAGTCATCTCTTGGTTATTTAGTAACGTATTGTTTAACCTCCATGTGTTTGTGTTTTTTATGTTTTTTTTCCCCATAATTCATTTCTAATCTCATAGCATTGTGGTTAGAAAAGATGCTTGATATGATTTCAGTTTTCTTAAATTTACTGAGGCTTGCTTTGTGACCCAAGTTGTGATCTATCCTGGGGAATGTTCTGTGCACACTTGAGAAGAAAGTATAATCTGCTGTTTTTGGATGGAATGTCCTACAGGTATCAATTAAATCTATCTGGTCTATTGTGTTATTTAAAGCTTGTGTTTCCTTATTAATTTTCTGTTTGGATGATGTGTCCATTGGTGTAAATGAGGTGTTAAAGTCCCCCACTATTATTGTGTTACTGTCGATTTCCTCTTTTACAGCTGTTAGCAGTTGCCTTATATATTGAGGTGCTCCTCTGTTGGGTGCATATATATTTATATTTATTATATCTTCTTCTTAGATTGATCCCTTGATCATTATGTAGTGTCCTGTCCTTCCTTGTCTCTTGTAACATTCTTTATTTTAAAATCTATTTTATCTGATATGAGTATAGCTACTCCAGCTTTCTTTTGATTTCCATTTGCATGGAATATCCTTTTCCACCCCCTCATTTCAGTCTGTATGTGTCCCTAGGTCTGAAGTGGGTCTCTTGTAGACAGTATATAGATGGGTCTTGTTTTTTGTATCCATTCAGCAAGCCTGTGTCTTTTGGTTGGAGCATTTAATCCATTCACATTTAGGGTAATTATCGATATGTATGTTCCTATTACCATTTTCTTAATTGTTTTGGGTTTGTTTTTGTAGGTACTTTTCTTCTTTTGTGTTTCCCATTTAGAGAAGTTCCTTTAGCATTTGTTGTAGAGCTGGTTTGGTGGTGCTGAATTCTGTTAGCTTTTGCTTGTCTGTAAAGCTTTTGATTTCCCCATCGAATCTGAATGAGATCCTTGCCAGGTAGAGTAATCTTGGTTTTAGGGTCTTCCCTTTCATCACTTTAAGGATATCATGCCAATCCCTTCTGGCTTGTAGAATTTCTGCTGAGAAATCAGCTGTTAACCTTATGGGAGTTCCCTTGTATGTTATTTGTTATTTTTCCCTTGCTGCTTTCAATAATTTTTTTTTGTCTTTAATTTTTGTCAATTTGATTAGTATGTGTCTCAGCATGTTTCTCCTTGGGTTTATCCTGTATGGGACTCTCTGCACTTCCTGGACTTGGGTGGCTATTTCCTTTCCCGTGTTAGGGAAGTTTTCAACTTTAATGTCTTCAAATATTTTCTCGGGTCCTTTCTCTCTCTCTTCTCCTTCTGGGACCCATATAAGATGAATGTTGTTGCATTTAATGTTGTCCCAGAGGTCTCTTAGGCTGTCTTCATTTCTTTTCACTAGTTTTTCTTTATTCTGTTCTGCAACAGTGAATTCCACCATTCTGTCTTCCAGGTCACTTATCTGTTCTTCTGCCTCAGTTATTCTGCTATTGATTCCTTCCAGTGTATTTTTCATTTCAGTTATTGTATTGTTCATCTCTGTTTGTTCTTTAATTCTTCTAGATCTTTGTTAAACATTTCTTGCATCTTCTCGATCTTTGCCTCCATTCTTTTTCCGAGGTCCTGGATCATCTTCACTATCATCATTCTGAATTCTTTTTCTGGAAGATTGCCTATCTCCATTTCATTTAGTTGTTTTTCTGGGGTTTTATCTTGTTCCTTCATCTGGTCCATAGCCCTCTGCCTTTTCATCTTGTCTGTCTTTCTGTGAATGTGGTTTTTGTTCCACAGGCTGCAGGATTGTAGTTCTTCTTGCTTCTGCTGTCTGCCCTCTGGTGGATGAGGCTATCTAAGAGGCTTGTGGAAGTTTCCTGATGGGAGGGACTGGTGGTGGGTAGAGCTGTGTGCTTGTTTCTTGATTTGGGATGATATTACAAAGACCACCCAGAGTAGACCTTGCATTTGTCTTCAGTTGTCATGTTTTTACCCCCAATCCCAGCCACCATCACTGACTCAAAACACACTCCTAAAAGTTCTACCTGAAAATCTCTAAAGAAGCATCTGTTGACAGAGAACACAGACTTTCCTTTTGGACAATTTTGTCATTCAAGTCTAAGAAAATGTGAACATCTTGAAGTAATATCACTCTGTTACTCTTTAGTAAGTTAAGTAGTTGCTTCTCTGTTAAATGTTTACTGAAAATACATTTTTAAAGACATAATTGACATATAACATGTTAGTTTCAGGTGTACAACATAATGATTCTATATTTATGTGTATCGTGAAATGACCACCCCAGTAAGTCTAGTTTAACATCCATCACCATTCATAGTTACAAAATGTTTTTTTCTTGTGATCAAAACGTTTTAAGATCTATTCTTGTAGCAACTTTCAAATGTACAATACAGTATTATTAAGTATAGTTTGAAAATGTATTTTAAGTAGATTTTTTTAAATTCTGGTTTTTATGTCTATGGGAATCTCACTATGAAAAATTAGCCCAGTCTTTTGTTTACAAAATTATGTCTCTGAATTTTTTTAAGTCAGATCAAGAATGGATTGGCTTAAAGAAAATGGAGATTATTTGGAATTGTTTTTAAATCCAGCTGCCTGAAATCTACAAAATTTTAAAAAATACTTTTAGTACTTAGGATTTGTCCAATAATACTGTATTGAACAGCTATAAAAGTTTGTGAACTTTTTTTTTAGTTCCATTTTAAAACAAGTCTGATTTTTCAACCCTTTCAGCATTGGAGGCTCAGAAGATTATAGAAAATAAGTTATTTGAGTTTGATTCTTTTATTCAAAACATATGTATTGAGTGCCTACCATGCACCAGGCACTTTGCAGGACACTGAGGATACACAAAGACTGAGGCACACCCTCTGCCCCCACAATGAGATAAAGGAACACCTAGCAGTGTATTGAAGCAGGTCCAAGGCAGAAATTATACAAAAGAGAAGATATTCTCCCAAAGTCATTAGTAGATCCTTATGGGAAACTCATTTCCAGCCAGAAGCAGTTCTTCTGTACTCTTTATTCAATCCAAAAGAATAGTGGCAATTTGTAGTGGTAACAAAAATGATTATTGAATGCCTATTATGTGCCAGACTTTGAGCTGCTTCACAACACTATGATATCGAATCCTCATAAGATTTCTGTGAGGTATGTGCTATTAATATATCCCCATTTTTACTCCTGAGATCACACATTTACTGTATACTGGAACCCTGACCCAACCTGGTTCAGCCTGATTCCAAAGCCCATGCTGTTCCCACCTCACTATACGGATGATGTTTTCTCACTGATATATGCATCAGAGGTTGAATCATTTTTTTAAAAAAATAGGAACACCTCCAATTAATTTTACCCATGGGAGGGCATTAACAAGTAGCTGACTGCTTTATGTGTACATGTCTCGAAGCACCCATCAACTGTAGAAATGAACAAGGCAATACTAAGTTGTGCACAAATGCAGTTATATGTACAGCCACGTAAAAATTACCAAAGGAGGGGGGAAGGTAGTTAGGGTAAGGGGTGAGCTGTTTCAGACCATTTCAGTGATTATCCTCCAGTGTTGCTTCTGAATCCATTCCAAGGCAATTAGGATTTTTAAGTAGCAAGAAATCCTTACCTGATCATACCTGCAAGTTTAAAGATGTTGCTCACTCATCACTGATATGTGGTTTCTTTAAATTAAATAACCATCCGAGACAAGTCGAGGCTAGCACGGTGTTGGAGATCCATACTCCAAGGCAAGAGAAAGGCAGCTAGAGAAGGAGGGGGTCTCCAATCAGGAACTGCAAAAGTAAAAGGTGTGTAGGTTGCCTGTGCTTTCAAGTACATGGATACCCAGCAGAGTTCCTACAGAGAGAACACTTCCCTGAGCCAGTTGTCTGGAGAAACAGACCGAGTGTTGCGTCTCCATTGCCTGTTCTCCAAATCAAGCCAGTATTAGCACTGAAAGGAAGAATGTGAACTGAGAGTTGTTTTTCTCTGTGGAACATGTCCTATCTCATGCCTTTCACTTAGGGTTTTTGTGGCTGTCCCAACAAGCCACTCAAGAATTGCCCTTACCGGTGGCAGAGGGACCACAGCACGACAATTAATTTCTATGATTAAATTTCTTTGCCAGTGAGTCAGCTGAGTGAGTATCCATAAAGGAAAAAAGAGAACATTCATTCTTTTTTTATATATATTATCTCTGAAAAGTTTTATTACCAAGAATAAATTGGTAGTATTTCCTGAACAGGCAATACTAAATGAAAATAATAATCAAATCTAAAGCAGACCTATTTGTCATAGTAACATATCTAATCTCAAGGTCTGGTCCAGAAGAAAAATTATTCATAGAAAGGAAGGCCATTAGGCTTGGAGATCTTAAGAACCTGCATTATATGTAAGAAGCATTTTTACTTTCTTCCTTTGAATTTCTACTAGTGGAAATTTTTCAATGGTATAATTTTCTTTTTGAAGAAATTTTAGGAGAAGTGAATGAATATTAATTACAAGATTCAGATCCATCTTTACTGCTACTGCCCTCACCCAAGTCACCATTATCTCCACCCAGACTGTAGTAATGGCCTCCTGTTTTCCCACTGCCCCTCCCTTCCCCTCAAATACCACCAGTTTCCTCCCATGGCTGGCTCAATCTCAACTGTCAGGTCTCAGATTAAATGCTTAATCAAATTAAATTTCCTCAGAGAGAATTTTGCTAACTACAGTGCCCACCATTTACTGTCTATCTCATTTAATTTATTTCCCCATTGCTTTTATAGCACATTCAGCATCTTCTTAATCTGGCTTATCTGCTGGAGCACCATGGCTGCCTCATTTGCTGCTGTGTCTCCACCTAGCACAGGGTCTGGCATATAACGATACTCAGTGTTTGATGAATAAATAAATGGATGATAGAATGGGCCAAGCACTGGGCTTAATAATTTACAAATATTTTCTTGTTTAACCTTATGAAAGTCCTCTGAAGGAGCTACTATCCTCACTTGGTGAACGAGGAAATTAAGGCATAGATACAGTCTTATAGCTTGTAGGTAGAAAGTGGAGATTTCCACTTTAGATCTATCTGACTCCAAAGTCACTTTTATTTCTACCAAATTGTTTTGCCTTCCAGTAGGAAATTTTTCTCACAAAAGAGAGGTTTTTGAACTTTTTTAATATCCAAAGACATCCAACTCCAGCCTACAGAGCTTTGTGATCTTAGACCAAAGTTCTTAGGTCTTAACCTTTGAACTAAAAAAAAAGGTAAAGAATGAGCTTTCCATTGCTTATTAAATGGATTTGACATTCTTAACCCCTCTGTCCACACACATGCCAACCCAAAACCATCAGGAGGGATCTTCAGGCTAGTTAATGAATGTGCAATGTTCAGCCAGATAATGGCTATGATTGACATTCTGCTTACAGTTGCTTATGAATTGGCTTCTTGTGCGTAAATCAGGACTGTAGCCTATACACAAGCATCACTACAGGACCATTTTAGTTTGGGCATACATAATCCTCAGGAGGCACATACACAGCATAAGCATTCCCAGTATAAATGGAATGATACATATATTGAGATACATGTGTAGGTGTGTGTGTATATATATATGTATATATGTATACACATACATATACACACCCACAAATATGCATACACATATTTTTCACATAGCTACATATAAAATAACTCTATCTCACCGGAAAACTGAACATGGTCAAAATTTGTTGCCAAGAAATACAATTTCCCATTTATTCACTTAAGTTTCTGTTTATATCTCTGTTTTCTAATCTAGTTGTTTGAACTAAGCTTTTCTTTCAAGCTTTCATGCCTAATGTCAGTAGTGTGTTTGCCAAAGTATAAGCGAGGTTTTACTTTATTACAATTTTATAACAAGAGACCTATGATCCATAATAGATTCACCTATTTGAAGCCACATTGGATGACATTAAACAAAGGTTTGCCTAGAATATGGTACCCACACCACGAACGGTACACTTAGGTGGTATGCTCCATGGGATAGTGAGAGATGAGGAGGGGAATCAGTCTGCTCCATCAGAGTGAGAGCCAGTCTCAAGCTGCAGAGGCCAAAATTTCATTGTATTTATTTATATGGTTACCTTCTATTCATGGCAGATTATATTAGTTTTCCACTTATGGCAGCGATATTTCATTTCCTTTTTGGGTAAATACACTTAAGGAAAAATATGTCAAGTTTAAAATATTATATAAATAATTGTACAAGAGGTATGTGAGGTGGCAAAGATCATGCAAGTCATATGCAAATGACTGATGGAAAAAACTAGTGGAGGCAACAGAGGTCTGGGAGTCAGAGTTCACCACTTAATAACTGAGTAAACTTGAGTAAGTTACTTAACCTCGCTTAAGAATAGCTGCAGTAACCTCAGAGCTTTCATCTGTTCAAATGGAAAATATATCAAGTGGAACACAGCAGATGCCAATAAATAATCTTTGTAATGATAACGTCTGCTTTTATTACTATTAACTATCATTAATGAAACGGTGTTATATGGAGTACCTAACACAGAGCCTCGTATACAGTACGTGCTTAGCAAATATGGGCTAACATTCCCTCATCAACAGCTTTCTTCGCAGTAGGCCTGTAAATAGATGATGATTCATGACCCGGTTTTAGCTGATACCAATCTAGTGTGTGAATGTTGTGTGGCCTATTTTGAGATGTGCACTTGAAGGCTACGTTGTATATGATCAGCATGGCATACCGAATTCTAAAAAAAATAGTGAACAATCTTTCTATGTCAGCAATGCCTACGAGGAGTTGAAGAAGTTCTGTGAACAGAAAGCAGGCTTCTATAATGTAGAACACATTCTCCTTCTGTTTTTACTGGTATGAAATGAGTTAAATATTAATCATCTGTTTGTTTGAGGTTCTAAATGTAAAGGTTGAAACTGTATCTCGATTTCCTGAAGTTCTTTCCTAGAAAGAAGTATATATCAGGAAATTCAACCACAAATCCAACACAAATTGAAAAGTTTCTCAGGAAGAAAAATAAAGGGCAACCTGAGATGATTGAGAAAATAGACACAGGGTTTTATGTTATGTAAGAGCACAGGAAACTCGTTATATTTACAAGGTCCCATCTCAAGAGCCCTGTGAAGACAACAAGAGGAGACAAGTGGAATTAGACATGTGCTGACTTCAAAGAAAACTGGGAAATCAACAAAATGGAAATTTAACAAGACAGCGACCAGGTCCCTGAGAAAAAGTGAGAAACTACTAGGAGCAAGTGAAGCCTGGCTGAATATAGATATGTGTACAGTAGCAAATATTTCTCTGGAAGTGTGTACTTTTTAAATGTTTTATTATGGAAATTGTTCAGCATACACAAAAAAGCAAGAGTGAGTTTACAGTCTTCGTAGACCCACCCGCCAACCTTCAACAGTAATCAACTTTATGCCAGTCTTGTTTCATCTAGCCTCATAGGATTTGGGTGAAGAATGGGGCTAGAGCGTTTAAGGCCAGTTTTAGACATGGTGTCAACCATAATGACACAAATACTTCAGTATGCATTTTTAAATGTTAAGGAATATTTTATATAGTGACTATGCTATTATCACTCATACAAAATTGACAAATTCCTTAAAAACATGTAATACCTAATTTCCCAAGTTGTTTCAAAGATGTCTCTGTAAAAGTTTGGTCTAAATCAGCATTAAAACATGACCATAAGATGCATTTGGGGTCTTTTTTGTCTCCTAGATCTCTTTCATAACAGCCTCCCTTTTTTTATACCATTGATTTGTTGGAGAAATTGAGTCATCCATCCTATGTCCTGTTACGTATTCTGGATTTGTCTGATTGCTTCACTGTGGTATTATTTAACTTGTTCTTCTGTCATCCATATTTCTTATAATTGGTGGCTAGATTTAGAGGCGTCATTAGATTCTAGTTCATATTTTAGGCAAGAATGTTTCACAGATGGCACTGTATACTTTCTATTATATTATGTTCTGAGGCATATAATGTCTGTTTGCCCCACTTTTAGGGATTGAGGGGTGGGTTTATATGCTTTCAGCTTGATCCCTCCTTTATAAACTTTGCCCAAAAACATTTCACATAATTTTAGCATTGCCTGCATCCATTATTTTATTAAGGTTGCAAAATGGTGATTATTTCTGTCTATCATTCCTAATTAGCTGGAATTCTATGAAGAAATTTACTTCATCAACCATTTGGTTACCCTGAGATATAAGAAAGACAAGAGAAATTCTTGATTCTTTTCCCTTATTTATCAGTTCTCAGAGCAATAAGGTGTGCCCTGGGAACAGTGTTTTGTTTTGTTTTTTAATATTATTGTTAGATGGGCTTCAATCTGTTATAATTATTCTTTTTGATATTCAAGTTGCCCTATATTAGTACAGTGGAAACATCATGGTTGGGCTCTGTGTCTTTTGGCATTTTTCCTATTAGTCTTTTGTGCTCTGTGTCTTTTGGCATTTTCCCTATTAGTCTTTAATGGCTTCCTTGCTTACTAGCCCAGGCTTAAGCCAATTTCCCAGGCTCATCTCATTCATTTCCTGTTCCAGACCTACACTCAGGCTTTTCTAAGAACTCTGGTTCCTTTTAGAGAGACATAGCATTTAGAGACCACAGTCTGGGTGCTAGGATTGCTCATTGCTCCTGGATGATCATTGTTTCTATGTGTTTTCAGTAGGCAAAGCCAGGACATAAAAATGAAGTGGAAAAGAAAATCATGATTTCCTACTGATATTTTCAAATAATATGTTTTTTTGGTTGATTTTATACTTGCATGTATTTCCTTTTATGCTGAAATTCTAGGTCCTTAACATTAAGATAATTATTTGTTTTATTTTATAATATACCTATAGTAACTAAAAAATAAGATTACAATATTACCACTGATGACTCCTGAGTACAAAAATTGGTTTGTTTGTTTGTTTGTTTGAAGAGAGAAAAGGCAATATTAGTAACATACATGGATTAGTTTGAAAAGCTATTCATGTGTATCAGACTGAATTTGCCATGTCACATTAATGTGGATTGTATCAGTCTCAAAGTTTGGATACTTGGCATACTGGTTTTTAGAAGACTTGACCAAAGTATTTGAAACTATAATTCAATGAACAATCTAATTTATTCTAACTGCTTGTGTCTCACTCCACTACCCTCTCACCCCATCTAATAACACTACTACATACACTCCACAAGGGTAGGGAGGTGTCTTTTATTCACCAGTATATTTTGTAGCACCTAGCACAGTACTTATAGTACTCACACATGTATGACTCAATCATCCTACATGTTTTAGGGGAAGTCACTGATCCAGATGTACTGATATAGTCATAGGTGACAACACAGTGTCCACCTATTTCTTCAGATTCTCTACCATTGTTTTCCAGGCAAAAGTCACAAGTGTTATTTATGGACCAAGAGCTAAAAGGGCTCTTAGAAGCCTAATTCAATCCCTTCCTTTCTCAAATGAGAAATTGAGTGAGCCAGAGATTCAGTCGTTTCCCCCAAATCACCCAGCTCACTCCTGGCAGAGCCAGAATTGGGACCCAGGGCCCTTCTTTCCTGGTCTGGGATGCTTTCTACTCAGTTACACGGTGGGCTGCTTTCTCACCCAAACCTACATCCTCTCTGGACTAGCACTGATAAACAAAGCAGGCAAAAGTTAAACAGTTCATTTATTCCCTTTCAGAAGGTTTGAATACATTCTCTCTCATTAGGCCCAGATTATTGATGAATTCAACTCAACATGCTATTGTTTCTTGTTCTAACTGAAGACATTAAGAGTGATTGAAAAAGTTGTCATGAACAGTTTTGTTCATCTCTAACTTCAATTTGTATTAGAATGCAAAGCCCAATACTGCTAGAAACTAATAAATTATTACTCTGTCTAACCCGGGAAAAATTCAGTGAATTAAAAAAACATTTGACCGACATCTACAGATTTCATACTTGACTTCCTAATTTTATACTTTAGATAAAAACTGAAGTTCGCTTACTAATCTTTGCTCTTGATTACCAATTGTCATCTGACTTTACAGCATAATAGAGGACTGGCTGTTCTCCCTCTTCATTCATTAAGTCCAAGTTGAAACATCTGATCATTATTAGGAGGTCTTATAGGCATAATGACTCCATTGACGTTCCATGCCAGAAAAAAAGCTAAAAAATCCTCTTAAATCATGAGATATCGAGCAATGTGGTGACTGCATTTTGGTGCTATACTTATTTTGCATTTGAATTTTTAAATTGCTTTGCTAAGATTTTAAGTACAGAAAAAATACTAAAATTTCAAGCCATTTTTAAACAAAGATTACAGAGTAATTACATGCTAATTAGGTAATGCTATCATTTGAATGGTAATGAAAGTGGCTATGGTGTACAAAAAAATATGGACTATTCTTTAAATTAAATTCCATCTGTGATACATCATATTCAGGTGCTTGTTTTTATTTCAGTTTCCTATAAATTCTTAACATCTTAACCTCTTCCAGGTAATATACCATAATGGAAATTTTATCAGCTTCAGCTTATCACAGCAACACCATCTTTATTATTTGTAGATCTTTACTGGGTTTTTTAATTATAAAAAAGTATACTTTTAAATTAAAACATACACATATATACAGGTATGTCAGTCATATTGCTTGGAGAATTATCATTTACCATGGGGGAAAATCTGTATTTCAGAATGTATCCAGTTGTAAGTTTTGGAAGTGAATGCTTTTGAAGAGAGATTACTTCAGTCTTTAAAAACCAGCTTGACACTTAAATATATTCCACAAAGATTGGAGTTTGTTTCATTCACATAACTGAGAGTTTAGATGGCACATTCAACGTTTTTAGCAAGTTCAGCCTTTATCCAAAACAATACTACTACATGTGTAATCCTTGTTTAAAAACACAGTGCAGCAAAGTAGGAAAGACTTTTTATAAGAAAGCAATAAGTATGCATGGCAAAGAAAAAGGTAAAATAATATATAAAGATATAAAATAAAAAGTAAAATGCTACTACTTTCCATAACTCCCAATTCCCCAGCCCCTTAATCAGTGATAACTGTGGTTAACAGTTTCTTATATGTTTTCATACCAATAGTGAATGCATATACAAGCATAAATTTGGTATCCTAATTTTTAATAAATAGAACAATACTGATTTATTTCTGCTTCTTAAACTTAATAATATACCTCGGGCATCTTTCTGTGTTAATACATCTAAAGCTATAGCTATATTTATTATCTCCTATTGATGCCTGTTTAGGTTGTTTCTGTTTAGGTTGGAATGTTGAAGTGAAGTATAGGTATTAGATAGACAGATTTTACTTTGCTAGGGCAAGGAATTTGTGTGTTTAAAATTTGACACCTATGTCCAAGCTGCTTTCTGAAGAGTCAGTACCTATTTTTAGCTCTACCAACAGGGTATAAGATAACCTGTTTCTCCACACTCTTGACCACATTGTATATTATTAAATATTATCATCTTTGCCAATCTGATAAATGAGAAATGGTGTCTTATTCTTTTGTCTTATCTTTGAGTAAGTTGAATATCTTTTCATGTTTACAAGCCATTTATGTTTCTTTTTTTATAAACTGAAAGTTCATCTTTCCCCAGTCCCATTTTCCTTTGCATGACTGATTCATCTTCTTGATTTATATGAGCTCTTTTAACATTTAAAAATAGCTACTTTTTATTATATGTATTGGAAACATTTTTTCCCCAGTTCTTGTTTCTGCCATGTGAAAGTTTTGTTTTGTTTTGTTTTTTCTTTAAATGGATTTAAATTTATCATTTATTTCCTGTCTGGCTTTTGTGTTCAATATCTTACTTAGGAAAAACTTCACCATTTTGGATTTTTTTCTGTTTTTCTAGTACTTCATCAGTTTCACTCTTTCAATACATATATTTAAATCTTTGAGCTGTCCAATGGAAGGAGTAATACAGCCTTAATATTTTCTTAATATGGTTAGTCAGTTTTTTCAAAACCATTTATTTGAATAATCTGTGTTTTCCCCTCTAGTTTGAAAAACCTTTATCATATGCACATATGAGACTACATGTATATTTAAGCTTATTTCTAGGCTCTTGATATTTATTGTTTTATCTGTCTATGCTAGAATAAAACTGTTTAATTGCTATTATTTTTATGTTTAATCCCTATATAAGGTAGTCTAGTCACTGAATCTCCTATTTTTCAGATTTTCATAGTTTACCCTTTTAAATTTAATTTTTATCTGATTTTGTTTACTTTTCCATATGTATTTTCAAACCAGCTAGTCAAGTTCTGGAAGAAAAAAAAAGAGCACAAGCAAGCAAGAAAGAGACAGAGAGAGGAGCCTTACTATTGTGATTAATATCACTTTAAAAAAATCACTTTTAATTGATCAATTTAGGGGGAATTAATATCTCTACAATATTAAATATTTCTACCCAAGATAATAGTATGGTTTCTATTAATTCAAGTTTTCTTCTTGAGAATAGTGTTTTAAAGTTTTCTTTATATATCTTATACATTTTTTGCTACATTTATTTCAAATATTTTATATATTTATTATTTTTATAAATGGGATGTGTCTGATCCTTTTATATTTATCAGACTATAAATGGCTTGTGGCAGGTTATATCTACTCTCTATTAACATTTTTACTGGATACTGAAGTCTGTCAAATGGATTTTTGGCACCTATGATGACCAAATGACTTTTCTCCTTTGATCTATTACTGTGGTTAATGATATTAATAGATTGACTGTTGTTGAGCTATCCTTGCATTACTTGAATATATCCTATTCTCTTAGGATATGTTATGCTGTAAATGTTCTGCTTGGTTCTATTTGCTAATGTTTTAGTTGAGGGCCATCTCAAGTTTTCAGAACAAGCAAGAGCCATATCTGTTTTATTTACTGCTTTATACCCAGCACATAATACCTAGCCCTGTGTCTGAAGCAGAGGAAATTCTCAGTAAATATTTGTGAAAAGTAGGGTGGTTCCATGAGTCATTTGATGTGATTCTCTCTTAACTCTTCTGATCTATTCTAGAAAGAGAATCCATGATTAAGAGTAGCCTAAAGGTCATCGAGTTGGTCATGTGAGGATCCATCCAGGTCCTTTGAAAACTTCTTTGTGTGTTCACCTGATCTTTTGATTACTCATAGCCTTTTTAGGTCCTTTCACCCATTTTGACTAGACATGTTTTTCTCCTTGTGCAATCTTCCAGACATCAGCAAAGACATCTCTGACATGGGCAAGCCTAAGTTTTCAGAACAAGCTGTTTTGTATTAGCATGAGACACTTCTAGGGTGTCTGATCTGGACCAAACCCATGTGGAGCTAAGAGAAGAGCTTGAGCCTGACCTGGCAGATGCTGGTGTTGGCTCAGTGGCCACAATTTAATTGTCAGAGCTATTACCTGGCCAGGGTTCCAGGCAGCCGCCCAGGAGCCCCACCAGTATAATTCCTGTAGGCGCCTTTTTTTTTTTTACTCTTCTCATTAGCTTTCAGCAACAGCAAATGAAATCCTGTCCTTTAGTGGCTCCATGAGCATCTCCATTTATCTCGGAAGAGTTCTGTGGCCTGGGTGTGTGGGCCAGTTCTCTAAGTAAAGTCACATGTGGAAACCAGAAGGGTAGAAGAAAGATATGGCCAACAGCTACTTTGTATCAAAACAGCTGTGATGATGGATGCTGCAAATGAGCAGTGACTAATTATGACCAATCTGCTCACCTGTGGTTACTCTGGTACTTCCTCAGTTTCTTGTATACTGTTGCATTTTCCCCCAACCTTTCCCCATAGCTTCTTTCTTAGAGTCACAAAATTGATTCAAAATCTCAAAAATTTCCACATATCTCCTTTTTTCCTTTTCAGTGTTCCATATTTCTATTTAATTAGCCTCTTTTGGTGTTTCCTGTAGCCAGTTGTATCTATTTGATTTCAGGCTATACCCTTGGGGGTCTTGTACCCAAACATATAATACTTCAACTACACTGACTGTCCAGTTGAAAATTCTATTTCCAATTAAATATAACCTATTGTTTGTTATTCCTGAGTTAATAAATAAGAGCATACTTAAGGAAACCAGATCAAAATACTAGGTTATTGACTTTCACATCATCAACTCACTTAAAGCTAACATAGAGGCAATTCATACTGCTGAGTAAATGGATAGGTTGTTTGATAGCCTAGTGCAATGCCTATTTCCTTCCTAGGTAGAAAACCACATAAATTCTAGGGCAAGTACCTTTATTTTTTTTTGATATTTATTTGTTTTCCTTATTTTTTTTGGCTGCGTCGGGTCTTAGTTGCGGCACACGGGATCTTTGTTGAGGCATGCAGGATCTTTTCATTACAGCACACAGTCTGCTCAGATTTCTCCCTAGTTGCGGCGTGCGGGCTTCTCTCTAGTTGTGGCATGCAGGTTTTCTCTCTCTAGTTGTGGCTCACGGGCTCCAGGGCACATGGGCTCTGTAATTTGCGGCACATTGGCTCTCTCATTGAGGCGCACAAGCTCCATAGTTGTGGCGCGCAGGCTTAATTGCCCTGTGGTATGTGGGATCTTATTTCCCCAACCAGGGATCGAACCTGCATCCCCTGCATTGGAAGGCAGATTCTTTACCACTGGACCACGAGGGAAGTCCCTAGGGCAAGTACCTTTATAATCTAGAATATCCTGAAGTGTAACTGTTGACATCTGTTTGGGAACTTCAGAGGCTAAGCCTTTCTCTATAAGGTCAAAGTGAAATGCATTATTGAGTTGGATATTGGGATAATTAAAGCTACAAATGACCCTTACAGGGAATATCCTGAGAAACTGGTGATTTCAGAGCCAAATAGTTACTCATTCTTTAAAACTATACTTTTGGGGTTTCCCTGATGGCACAGTGGTTGGGAGTCTGCCTGCCGATTCAGGGGACATGGGTTCACGCCCTGGTCCGGGAAGATCCCACATGCCACGGAGCGGCTGGGCCCGTGAGCCATGGCCGCTGAGCCTGCGCATCCGGAGCCTGTGCTCCGCAACGGGAGAGGCCACAATAGTGAGAGGCCCACGTACCACACACACACACAAAAAAACACTATACTTTTGAACAAGAATTACCTGCTTTGTTGATGTGGATCACATTAGCTGAAAATTCCCAAATTTTTGCTTCACCTTGTGGGGCAGACTTGGCATGGGACTATATAATATGTTTCTTCGAAGATCTTCAATTTAAGCAGGAACCACAACCAGCCGATGATCCCTATTGAGTCACTCCTGCTTCAGAAATGAAGCCTTGCTGTACAGCGCCAACCCTCACTTTTTCCACATTACATAATCCTCTCTGTTCCCCAGCATTTCAATGCAGCCATCATATAAGTGGAACCAGGAGTGTGGTTTGGTTAATGCTTCATGTTGATATTGATGGACTACAGAACAGCAGGTCCCTTGTTGCCTAGCAACCAAACAAAATGCCTTATCTTACTGACCTCAGTATGGGTACCGCTTGCACAAATGCTGCTCCATCACTGAATGGATTGTTGTTGCCTTGTTCCTGATGATCCCCAGCCATGTTTAGTACCTTCAGCCTACCCTGATAAGGCTTCTGATTGAATGTAATGATTCCTAAATTACTCAGTTAATAAGCAATCAAATGGAGATTTAAGTCCAGGATTGTCAAACTCCAAAGATAGTCTTTGGGTTTTTTGGCTTTATACATCAGAAAAGAAAACAGAAACCACTGGCAAAACAATTTGACATTGTTCAAAGCAGGAACATTCTTAACACTTCTGAGTTACCTATATAGCTACTAATAATCATAACAATTGTAGTAGTAATAACCATGCAGGTTAACATTTCTGGGATAACTGGAAATTCTGGGGGTTGACTCACTGCTAAGCACTTTGCATATATTATCTTACTGGAGACTCGCAGGCATGCTGGGCTGTAAGGTACTGATCATATACCCATTTTATAGCCGGAGAAAACTAAATTGCCCCAGGGCACAGGGTAGTACATGGGGAGTTGGGATTAGCATCCAAATCAATCAAGCCCAAACCCCAATTTTCAACCTTGGCATTCACTGCTGCTGGGTACCAGAAGATGCACAGGGTCTCCTAAGTCTCCCTAAGGAAGTGTGGGAGGATTTTTGGCTCTTTCTGCTATTAAAAAGCCAGTTCTCTCTTAAGAATACTTCTGTCCATGTGGATCTACCTTGGCATCGGGCACAATATTGGAAGAGAGAGAAAGTACCTCTGTGGATAGGATACAGCCCACTGTTTTTTTTTTTTTTTAATTCAAGTATAGTTGATTTATGATGTGTTAATTTCTGCTGTACAGCAAAGTGATTCAGTTATACATATGTATACATTCTTTTTCATATTCTTTTCCATTATGGTTTACCATAGGAGACTGAATATAGTTCCCTGTGCTATACAGTAGGACTTTCTTTTTTATCCATCCTATATATAACAGTTTGCATCTCCTAATCCCAAACTCCCACTCTATCCCTCCCCCAGTCCCCCTCCCCCTTGGCAACCCCAAGTCTGTTCTCTATGTCTGTGAGTCTGTTTTGTAGGTAAGTTTGTGGAGAGAGAGCCCACTCTTGTTTGCATTAACCAAGGTGAGGGCAAGTTCACATTGGGCCATACCTTCCCTGAAGCAGAGATGAGTGAGACTGGGAGTGATGACAAAGAGAGATGAGGGGAGGGAGTTACACACTGTGCTCTCTACCCAACCCATCTACAAATCACAAGTTGGCAGGCACTCCCCTGATCCAGTTTAGTGGTGCCAAGCACAATATCCAAACTGTGTGGCCACAATGACTGAGCATACTCATTGCTCTTACAAACCATTAAAGTTTAAAGTGGAATGAAAATTATCCCAGGAACACCGGCTCTGTTACTGTGAAATCATTTGTGCTTGACTCATTGAGGGAGGCTTCAAGGTCCCAGAGCTGCATAACTAAGATCTGTGTTCCAGTCTTTCTGCTTCCGCTGGCTGGAGGTGAGAGAGTAGGGCAGCAAAAGGTGACATGACCTCCCAAGGGCCAGGGAATGCCCTTTGTTACTTTGTTGGCTGGGATGGGGGAGCCAGATAACCAAGCTTATTCAAATTACTTGATACAAAACCAAAAATGGTTTCTGGGTGAGATCGAAGGAACTCCCTTTTTAGCCACATGTACAAAATTCACTGCCTGAACTTAGTGACCTCTGTTTCATTGCTTATTTTCATGCTTCTTTCTGGATTCTCCTTACTGGTTTGATACCAGTGGTTTCATATATGCTCCTCAGTTCATAGAAGCTTTCGAGAGATGCTTAAAGGGTTTTGGGGGGGTGGGGGTCAGGGGTGCAGGGAAAGGGTGCACCATCCTGGGTGCCTCCAGGCAGGCCCCTGCTACAACCAAAGCATCAAGCAGGTTCTCTTCTCTGTGTTTTATGAAATGGGTTTCTGCTAGGGAATGCTTTTATTTCCCCACCTTTTTTGGGTAAGAGTACCATGATTGTCTTCTAGAAATCCACCACTCTCCGTCCTCTGCCAGATTCAGAAATGAGTGTGTATGAGACTCAGGCCTAATTAGCGAGGGTCTGTGATCCATCTCACCCCAAAGGCAATCCTGAAAAGGGCACTTGACCCACTTGGGCCAGTGAGCACTGGGCTGCCCAGGCCCCAATCTAGGCCCATCCCTTTCTAGCTCTCTGATATTGTATCTCTGGAGCCTCAGTTTCTTCATCTATCAACTAGGGATAATGCTATTTATACTTAGGATAGCACCTGTCAAGTAGTATACATTTTACAAAATAAGAGCTATTATTTATGAACCTGTGAGGGTAATTTATTGCTGAGCTTTACTAGATCCTTCCTAATTTTTCCATTTATCAATTACCCAAAATGTCCTTTATAACATCCTCTCCCTTCCAAATAAAAATAACAGCATCTCCTCATTTTACTCTCTCTCCACCAACCGAATCCCTAGCCAATTTGCTTTTGTTTCTCTTCTAATCCTTCTCATTCCTGTTCTGGATGCTGTGTGCAGGAGGGACCTGGAAGAAGTTTACCTTCTGCTGACATTTCATGCTTACAAAACCACACTGCCCATTGTGATGATTTCTCCATCTTTTCACACACCTCCACCCTCAGGACAAAATATTCCCTTTGTATTATAGCATCATTTGGCAGGTGTAACCATGGTTAGGTACAATGCTCGCTTCCCTGACTGAAATGTTTTTGTTTTTGTTTTACTGAAGTATAATTGATTTACAATATTATATTAGTTTTAGGTGTACAACATAGTGATTCAATTTTTTTATAGATTATACTCCATTTATAGTTATTATAAAAGACTGGCTCTATTCCCTGAGCTGTGCAATATATCCCTGTAGCTTATTTATTTTATATGTAGTAGTTTGTACCTCTTGATCCCCTACCCCTCTATTGCCCCTCCCTCCTTCCCTCTCCCCACTGATAACCACTAGTTTGTTCTCTATGCCTGTGAGTCTGTTTCTTCTTTGTTATATTTATTCCTTCATTTCATTTTTTTTAGATTCCACATATAAGAGATAACATACAGTATTTGTCTTTCTCTGTAAACTATTACTGAAGTATAATACCCTCTAGGTCCATCCATGTTGTTGCAGATGGCAAAATTTCATTCTTTTTTATGGCTGAATAATATTCCATTTTGTGTGTGTGTGTGTGTATATGGCCACATCTTCTTAGATATATCCAGCATTACTTTGAATCTACTTCAGTTTACTTCAGTTTTGCCCTCTGCACGTTTTCCAAAGCGCCTCCTCCAACCTTTTTATTCCAGTTGCTGGGCTTTTACTATTTCCTTGCCTCAGAGAGATTTCCAGGGCAGAAAAAAACAGAAGGCTTTTGAAGACAAGGGCTCTTCCTATCTGAGGAGATGATGCTAAATATCCTCAGAAAGGAAGAGGGGGCAGACAGTGGAATGCCCTCAAGAGTGAGGCGAGAGAAAGGAGACAAGCCTTTGTGCCTGGGAAGGGGAAAGTCAGACAGCTATTGAAGAGCCAGATGTCAGTGCCACTCATAATCCCCACCCCAAGGAGGGGGCAGGACTCGGAAGAGGAAGGCTGCCTGGTACACCTGACGGGGCTGACCCTGGGCAGGTGTTCTCCAGCCTTGGTAAAGTTACCATCCATGAGTGAGACACAAAAATAGACTACAGGGCTTGAAGAGAACTCGAGGATGAGGATATCAGCAGCAACCATGACAAATTGAAGACTGGGCATGGTTTTAGCCTCCTATGCTACCCAAGAAGGGGATGGCTCCAGCCATGACTAAGTTTAGCCTCCCTGCCTTGCTGGCTGGTAGGACGGGCACTGAGATTCGACTTCAGTTGAAATAAAGCACAGTAAAGACATGAGGCCTGCACACAGCTGTGCACTGAAGTGTACACTGACATTGATAACCACACGCCAGCATCCACAGCTGGTCCCCGTACGTGTGAACATTTCAGTGAGAGGCTGTATCAGAGAAGGCCCCAACCAGGAAGGGAGAAAAACAGTACCTCCCAAAGGTAAAACATCTTCATCTGAGGTCCTGGGGTTGGCCTTCAATGTGGTCAGTAGTGCCAAGAGCCAAAATACATCCTTTAAAAAAAAAAATCACTTCCTTACCCCCAGGAAATTTATCCATCTGGAATTTTATGAAGCCAGACCCACTAGTCAATGTCAAAACTGGAATGAGAGGAAACTTTTTGTAGAAACACCCTCCCATCCTCTTGTGTCATAGGTGAAAAATGGTCGGCTTTGTTTTCTTTGCTTGTGAAGGGAAGAAAAAAATATCACGATGCTTAGTCTCAAGTATCCTCATTTCCAGGCGCCTTTATAGTTCCCAAGTTGTCCCATCAACCTGAGTTACAACTCCATTAAAATGCCACGCTCAATATTTTTTGTCTAATCTCCTGATACTCCAATCCCTGGCTGTCAGCAGACGCATCAGGAAACTCCCCTATCCGGAGGATTTGGTTTAGGTTTATCTTGGCCTGGGAAAGAGAGGAGAAGTAAGGAAAGAGGAGAGACTCAGAACCCAAGCGGCTGGCAGTGGGGAATGACAAGGCTTATTCATTCAGGCAAGTCAGGCCCTTCGGGTCTCAACCATAGGGGCAGGCAGACGGGTAGGGGCGCTGTGAAGTACCATTTTAAAGGAGAGATATGACCAGGCTGAAGGAGCGCCCCTCAGCTACCAAGTGGAGGAAGTGAAACCAGTTCCCCAGTCAGCAGCTCTCCACCAGGGAAGGGGGGAAAGTGGCCCCAGGTTGACTCAACCCAGCAGATCCTGTCCAAGGACAATTATGGAATGCAAATATTTAGAAATCCTGTGGTTGTTTAGCGCTCTTCAGAGCACTAAACACACGCGGTGTGTCCCCAAACCAAGATGAATGAGCCCTGCTTCTGAAGTTCCCTGACCTGCAAGGATAAAAGGAAACAAACTGTCAGACAAGGGTTATTTTCCTCCCCCCCATTTTGTGCTTGTAAATCTCTGTCAAACATGCATTGTTTTCTGGTCCTAAGTGTCCTCTTCATGGAGGCAGGTAACTTTGGATATGTAGAGTTACTCTTCCAGTGACTCTCCCCATGGCTTTCCATGAGAAGGAATTGGAGGAGGAACAAGAAGAGTAAGGGAAAGGGATTCGAGATTAGAACTGGATGTTCTTCTTCACTGCGTAACTGTCTAAGAGCAGAGGATGTGCTTCAGCCCCTTTGCAGCTCGACAATAGGGCCTGGCCCTCTGCCTGATAGATGTGAGTCAGGTGGGGACGGGCACCTGGTGGGGTTGGAAGAGAGGCCAGGTGGCCGTGCTCTGTGGGAAAGGACAGCTGGCCTCCTGGAGGTCACTGGCTTTCCTCTGAGCACCACCATGATTTTTTGAAAGGAAATAGAGAATATTAAAAGTCTGAATAATTAAGCATTTACTGAAGGGACAAATAAGATCCTAATCCATGGCCCAAAACTACAGGGATTGCTAACACAGCTAGCTGGTACTCTGGAGTTAGTGGGAGATTTCTTTTCTGGGCGTAGAGAAGCGGGGAAGGAATTGAAAACTCACCAGGGAGTCTTGAGTAGAAATCTTGAACATGCACCAGGCTCTCAGGTGCTGTGTACCTGAGCAGGAAGGCGACAACATGAAAGTGGGGAAAATACCTATTTAGAACACCTGGGCACACAAACCGGGAGAAGGTGACAAACTTGTGACTAGAGGAACAGCAGCTCCTTCCACAAGTGAGAAATACTAAAATTTTACATGCTGAAAGCAAATGAAATCCTTTCATGAACTCACCGACAGGGTTCAGAATGGGTGATCGTCCTGTGCAGTAATTGTCATAATTGCTTATGGCTATTACACCTCCACATCCTGCTCACTCCATCTCCCCTAAGGTCTCTGACGGCAAGTCTCTCTCTCTAGCCTGATCTCGCACTTGGTGTGCCTGGTTATGCACTGTCTGAGATCTAGCATCATGAACCACGTAATCATAAAATACGAGAGGTTGGGATAATTGAGAATTGGGGGACAGTAAAAGCTGTGTGACTGGGGCACACTGATTTAAAAGAAAAGAATCTTGAGATTGACAGTCAAGCCATTAGATGGCTTGATGGGATGCAAGGGCGAGGTTTGACGAATGCAGTGGTCCTCCAAGTGTGGTCCTGGACCAGCAGCATCAGCGTCACCGGGGCATTTATTAGAAATGCAAATTATCAAGTCCCACCACCAAGCCCGGCTGAATTAGAAACCCTGAGGGCAGGACCCAGCTACCTGAGCTTTACAAAACCCCTCAGGCGAGTCTAACACAGACCAAAGTTTGAGAACCAATGGACTAAGAAATGAAGCTGATTATCTAAGGAAGACAGCACAATGTCCCATATCAGGAACATGGTCTTCTGGCTTCCCATGAGCACTTGCTCCAGCCATACTTCATTCTTTAGGCAGATGAACCCTTCGCTTTGGAAAGTACCTTCGGAGACTAGGATCAGAGTGGATCTTGTTTGTCTGTTTCCTTATTTGGATGGTTTTTTACAAAAAGCCACATCATGCAGCTAGATTACCAGGCTGATCTCTAAATGTCTTTTGTCAGGTTCTCAAACTCAAATTCAGCCTCAGAGGACCAAGGTTTCCGTGTTGAGGCTGTTCAAAAAGAATGTGCTTCAGGCAATGACCTCAGACATGTTTATCATGCCTTTGAGCTGCTGTGCCCGTGTCCTTTCTCGGTATTCGTAAATAGAGCACCTATCTGGGACAGTCTGAGAATGTGGCTCTTCTAGGTAGGATGGGGCCCAACTACAGGATAACAAAGGATAATCTCCTAGACTCTGGGAGACACCAGATTGTGGGTCAGAGGCCAGATGTACCAAGAAATAGACACATAACTTTTCCAGGACTGCTCAGCTTGCATGATTTGGATTCTGAGGGTAGTTTTGACAGTCATGGGCCATGAAGCAGCTGCCAGATTCCGACAAAGATAGAGCCATGCAATGGGGGCAAAATACCACCCAGAGTTTATGGGGTAGTGTGGGGAGCAAGACGCCACACAGGCTGATGCCGCAAAATTCCAGTACATTTATTATGGCTATCAGCACCGTGTTTTTCTCTTTGGCCATCACAGTGCTTCCCAGTGAAATGTAGCCTGTGCTTAACTGACATAGGAGAGATATTGAGAGGCGGTAATGACCCAAAGCATCCCCGTGCCATGGAAGTAGAGCAGTACGGCTGGATATAAACATAACTCAGAGACAGATGTTTTCACAAAGCTCCTGTTAAAGCAATCATAATGGCCATATTTTTTCAAAGTCCTCATGTGCATGCCCCCTCCCATTTTTGTGACAGTCAGGGTATCAAGAAGAACAGGGGAAGAGGTTTCTGTTCCAATATTGACCAGAGACCTTAACCAACTTCTTGGATAGACCAAGATGTACGGATTCACCAAAATTTCAAGTCATGTAAATTTTAGATATCCCGTGTCCCTGTTTCCCACTGGGGAGATATTGCGAGTCAATGTTATTCTAAATCAATTATTTAGGGAAATAGATTTTTTCTTTTAAAGGGAACAACAAAAAGCCATTGTTCTAACACCTGATTCTATTCCACCTTGAGAAAGTTCAGCAAGGACCAGTAAAGAGAGCAAATTCAATTTTGCCTCTCAGAATGATTAGACAGTGTACTAGTCAGAAATGCATTCAGCTCGATTAATAGCCAACTGACTGAAGTCATTTAAACACATAAAGGTGCATTTTTCTCTCACATAAGGAGCCTACAGAGAAGCAGTTTGGGGTCAGAAGGATGCCCTCAAGAATCCAGACTTTTCTGTCTTCTTGGTCTACCATCCTTGGCTTGTGCTGTTTGGTCTCATGGCAGCAACAGAGCTGTACCTCCAATGTTGTATCCATGTTTCAGGCAAAAGAAGAGAAAGCAAACTTCTACTTACATCTCATTAGCAGCACTGTTGTATGGCCATATTTGGCTGTAAGGGAAGCTAGAAAATCAGGATTTTAGCTTTTAAACCTCTGAAGGAGAGAAGAAATTGGGTCAACTAATCTAGAGTGTATTATTACAGATGTCATAATAAATAGCAGACCTCTGCATTAATTAGTCTTGACATATTTTGGGAAACATCATCAAGGGCCTTCTCCTGTTACAGGTTCATATAAGCAACAAATCATGATTTAATGTGATAAATACTAAATGCCAAGTGTGTAAGTAGAGACTTTTGCTTTGCTGGAGGGATGCAGGGAAGACTAAGCCATTGCTTCTCAAGCTTTACTGGGATATTGTTAAAATGCAAATACTGATTCAGTGGATCTGCGATGGGGTCTGAAATTCTGCATTTACAACGGCTCCAAGGAGATGCCAGTGCTGCTGGTCCATGAATAGTAAGGGTCTAGGTAACAATTAAACAGGGCCTAAAACAGGAGTAGGAATTCACCAAGTGGAGAGAAGAGAGGAGGACCCCCAAGGCTGGGGGAATGGCACGCACAGGTGCACGTGCGTATCCCCGTTCATGCAGTCCTTTGCAACACTCTTTCTAAATAATTTTCTTCAAAAATATATATATACACATACATGGATGGATGGACAGACAGGTAGGTAGATAGACACATACAGTAAGCAGATATTATATATTTAGTCAACTAAACTTGTTGTGCTATAAACTTGTGACCAATGTAATTCTCAGCCAGTGAACACCTTACCACACTCTTCTCATTTGATGTGTTGGGTTTTCTCTTCTGTGACCTTTCCTTCTGCCATTGATGTTGTATTCTAGGAAACAGGTTTTACCCATAACGATTGGTGAAAGACTTGCCAGTATTAGTCCTGGATTATAAATCCCACAAAGACAAAGGAAGAGTACCATGTTCAGTGTTTGAAAAAAAAAAAGTGAACTTTGCTTCTTGAGTCACTTCATGAAGTAGTCAAGGGCACAAACAATAAAGATCATCCATCCCTTCAAAGGCATGAGGCCAATCATAGTATAGCTGCAGCTTGGGATGATTGACTGACAGTTGTGTGACCCGTGACCTAGAAGAAGCTATGACCAGAAAGCTGTCATGACTTTAGAGGATTTGAGAAAATCTGAAGAGCCATTGCCAGTGTATGCTGCCAGACATACCTCTCTGGGGAGACCATGCTGAAATGTATGCACTGAAACATACACTTGGTTCAGGCATTTCCATTTCCAGGAGTTCATACCCCACATAAATGAGGGATGCTCTATGGGGCATATTTAGAGACTAGCACATAGTCTGATATTTTGGAGTGGAGGACAAGAGAGGAGGAATGGGAAAAGATGAGGCCGCTCTCATCTCAAAATTAGATTGGTTTAGCCATGCTGAGGTTCACCTTACCCCATGGGTAGTGGGAAACTATCAAAGTTCATAAGCAGTGGAATAACACGGTCACATTTGGACTTTAAAGGGATGACTTTGTTGACAGTGCAGTGGAAAGATGCCGGGAGAGTAGAGCAGCTAAACTGGCGTCAGGGAGGTCAGGTAGGATGAGAGAGATGAGACACTGAACCAGAGCAGTGACTCGAGGAAGAGAGAAAAGTACCAAGATGTAATTGTCATGTTAAAGGTAGGCTTACTTGGGCAGAGTAAACTTTAAGATGTATGGCTGAGGGAGAAAGGAGAAGTTGAGGATGACTCTAAGACCAGGCTAGCAGTTCAGACTTGCATGTGTTTTTTAACTTATATTGGATGGCCTGCAGTTGTTCAAAGGCTCTCTATACGCATTTGCCTTATTTTATCCACTTCGTGTATCTTTGACAACTGCCTGAGGCTGAAAGCTTTTGAGGTTGAGCACGAGGGGGTTTGGCTTGGCCAACAGGATGAATGATAGTGCCTCTAACTGAGGGAGTTAACCCAGGAGAGGCGCAAGTCTTCAGGAGGAAGATAATTCAGGATAGAGCTTTACCAATAAAGAGAAAAGAGTAGTTTGGCGCTCATGGGTCTAGGACTAGTTTGAACCTTGATTTACTTTCTCTGTGACCTTGAGTCAGCTACCTTGGCCTTCCAGTAGCTATAAAGCAGAAGAAAACATGCACCGCCCTTGTGAATAGCTCCCCAGAGCCACTAGGCTCATAGCATTGATTCTGGCCAGTACACATTAATCAGTGTCATCCCTTCCTCTTTATAGGCATCTTTATGAGCCCTCATTTCCTTGCACACCCAGCTCTCTAGACTCAGAAAATATGTGTTGATGACCCGGACTCCCACTGTTTCCCCCAAGCAGTGCCGCCCTGTGCAATCAAAACCGGGAGAGGAGAAAAGACAAGTCTGGTGTATCAGGTTTCCCTGGGATCCACCATCCAATTCTCAGTATGCAAGAATTTTTAGAAAAAGTTCAGTGTTTATTTTCATGGTTACACTAAAGACCTCTGGAAATACCATAGATAACCACAGCACCAATAACTATTTAATTTATTACATTTGTACATACAGATGGAAAGAAGCCAGTCTTGGCATAAAGACAACTATAAACAAATGTAAATTACAAATCAGACAGTCAGATTGGAAATTGAAATAGAAAACATTCAAAGTCCACCTAAAGTTTCCCATTCCCGTGTAGCATTAAGGTATTAAGTCCTTTTACTTTTTTTTTTTTTTCCCATTAATCTGAAGTCTCTCTGCAGTTAATGAGGTTTTCTTTCTTCTCCTTATGCATTCAGTTTAAAAAAGCAGGCACTGGGGATGCAAAGATCAAATAAGACCCTGCCCCTGGTCAAATCATGGTTTAATCCTGTGCCTTGTGCAAAGTTTAGGTGTAAAAAAAAATTTTTTAATGAATGAGTAAATGGATTAATTTAATCTGTTAACTGTCTTAAAACCCTTTTGGGGGTGTGTGGGGGGAGTATTACTCTTTTCAATGAAGAATTGTGAATAAACTACAGCTGAAGGTAGAAAGGAATCAAGTTCTAAACCTGTACCTTTGTGATCACGCATTTTGGTCCCTGATTATCTCAAATATCCATTTCTTTCCTCAAGCTAAAGAATCTTGATTAGGTCAAATGTTTAAGTTTAAATATCTGAACTAGAAGCAAACAGGTGATATTTTTCTTCCAAGTGGTGCAGCTATCGTTTCCCTCCACCTGCTAACAAGTAGCCTCAGTAGGTTTAGCTAAACTCATTGGTTTCTCTTTGAAGTCAGGGCAGTGAAACTACTTTGTTTTCAGCTTCCAGAGACCCTAAACCTGGTCCATGTTACTATCTACTCTCACTAAGCCCAATGTAATAACAGTGTAATCGGTGTCTTTACGTCCTCTCTTGCCCCCTCCATCCCATTATCCACACTATAAGCAAAGTGGTCTATTGAAAGCACAAACTAATTACATTAGCTTAGTGCTTTAAAACCCTCCCATAGCTCTTGGGATAAATACTAGAATCCCTAATGTGGTCTTACACCCAACAAGATAGCTCTGTCCCCACGTCTCCACACTGGGCTTAGACCATGCCTCTCGTTCCCCTATTTGCTCTCATTGTCCCGTACATCTCTCTTTGTAGCAATAATCACAGGAGCAATTTTTGTTCTTTCTAAATTGCTTGATGACTGTCTCCCTCACTTGAAAATAAACAGCAAGAGATCAGTGACCACATCTCTTTGGACTCATTGCTAGATCCCTAGTAGCTAGCTTAAAGCTTCACATGCAAAAGGCATTTAATATATGCTCATTGTATGAATGAAGCAATCCACAAATAAATGATCGATTGTTCTCACAATCACCAGATACTGTTTTTAGTAGTAAGAAAACTTATTTCAGGGATGAAAACTTGCCCATTTTGCCTAATTCTCCAGTAAATATTACCTTCTAAATCTTTCAAGGCCTTGATGGTAAGCTGTGAAAGGATTTGTATTTCTACCATTCCAGAAGAATGGAGGAAGAGGGGAAGCATAATTATGATCTACTGTCTCTGAAATTCTCTGTGATTGTCTGCATTTATCTGGTGTTGAATGAATCCTTATCTCTCTAGAAAAACACTGTGTGTTTTGTCTGTAGAAATCAAGAATTTGGGTATATAGTCAAATCAGTTCACAAATGTTGTAGGAAGTGTTCTTCCTTCCTTCAGTTTTATTTGTGCACTGGCCTGCCTTTTATAGTTCAGTAATTGTGATTCTAAACATTGGACCACAAAGATGAGTAAGATACATGCACTGTTCTTGAAGAGATCTAAGCCCAGCAAGGAGTGTGAACTCTTAAACAATACAAGACAATAAGAATTATAAATGTGTACAAGTCCTAAATGAGAAGGAATTGATATGATTGGAGAGTATAGACTTTTTTTTAAGTTTATATAATCAGGAAATGAAAAAAGTTTATCACAGTTGGTTGGGCACTATGGATACCAAGTAAAAAAGAATGTCCTGGGCTTCCCTGATGGCGCAGTGGTTGAGAGTCCGCCTGCCAATGCAAGGCACATGGGTTTGTGCCCCGGTCTGGGAAGATCCCACATGCCGCGGAGCGGCTGGGCCCGTGAGCCACGGCCACTGAGCCTGCACGTCTGGAGCCTGTGCTCCGCAACGGGAGAGGCCACAACAGTGAGAGGCCTGCGTACCGCAAAAAAAAAAAAAAAGAATGTCCTTTCTTTTGTGTGTCTAATTAAACCTTGTATCCAGTTAAATTTTGCCCTGAACAAGAGCTTGCTTTTTCACTGCTTGCTATGTAAGTTCCATTTCCCTAAATGGCTTCTTCATCTCTGACCCTTAATTCTTGCTACCAGCTCTGTCTATGGCATTTTCCTTCAAGTGACCCCTCAATAATCAACCTTGACTCCTCTGATACTTCTGTTTACTAGAACATGGACAGAACCAAAGGATGAACTTGGTAGTCCTGTAATTCACCCATCCGTCCAAATTAGGTATGACTTGTACATGCTTGTCATCTAGGTAGGGAAACATATGAACAGAAACTACAGCACCAGCAAAAGCAAGGAACTTGGGGTGAAAGCCGCACAACATGTACTCAAAAGCATGGACTCTAGAATAAGAAGACTAAGTTCAAATCTTGCTGCCATCTCTTATTAGCTGGATGAAATGAAGCAAGTTACTTAACCTCATCAGTAAATTGGAATGATAATACTTATCTCAGGAGGCTCTAGCAAGTATTAAATTAAGGAATTTATGTAATATGTTTAACCTAGTACCCAGTACAGAGCGTGCACATAATAAATGATAGACGTGACGGTGATGAACAAAAGGATCATAAAAACATATATAAGATGCTCCAGGAAGCCAAATCAAGGTACGGGTGATTCTGCTTAAGAAGTGGCTCGCTGAAGAAGAAACATTTGAGCTAAACCTTGAAGGGTAGAAGGAAGCCAGGAAGGGGATTGGGAAGATGACATTTCAGAGAAAGGAAAAATGATAAACTAAAATAAAAGGTAGATTTAAGGCTAAAGAGTCTACAGAAGAAATAAGTGATGTTAGCGTGAATCAGGGGCTCAGCTATGGATAACAGAAAAGAAGAATCTGAACCAAATCTGGGATGTACTCCCTAGACTAGGTTTCAAAGTGACAACATAAATTATATGAAAGTATTTTGCGTGTAAAATATATGCAATTAACAGCTTGAACTTCATGAGATGGAGCTGTTATTAAAGGTCGCCATCTTCTTTACCAACATTTATATGGAGCCCTCTAAGTGTTTTACAATCACGTTTAACAGCTATTTCTGTTGTTGAAAACTCTTCTTACCTTTTTTTATATCAGAGTGCACATTTTCAGGGTCACACTAAAAATTCAAAGATACAGACCACGATTTCCTTCTTTACTCAGAGGCTACATTGTTCAGCTGGGCCTAGGAAGGGAAGTTCTTCCAAACTCTTTCAAAACCTCCTTGGGGGCATTACATTCAAATAGGGCATGCTCCTAAAATCTTACCGTTTTGTGTCAGTGTCTCTGTCTCCCCACATCCCCCATTCTGGCCCTTCTTCTTTGTCAGCTCAAGCTCTTTGATAATTGACACCCTCACTTTTGAGACTTTGAGCAATCTGGTATTTTGCTTATGTTTGTTTTTTAGCCTCATATACTCCATAAATCACCCAATAACTTCTATTCCATAACTACAGAGCTGACACTTGAGAAACACAGTTTGCTATTTTATTCTCCTCTCCCATTATCCATTCAGCCCCTCCATATGTGTTTTTCTTACACACAAACCCAGTACTAAAAATACACATATGTTGAAGGTTCTGCCAGAATACTTAGTGAGTAATCTAACTTGCCTGAGACCAAAAGAAGTATGAGAGTCCTGAAATAAATCCCTTTGAAACGAATGAAGCAATTTGTTTGGAACCTGATGCATTAAGACTCCATAAGTGTATGACTGTGGGATATAAATTCACTGGACCAAATCTATACACCTCACGTCAGCCTTCAGGATTGACATCCTTCCCCCAAATGTCACAGGTTCAGCCATTGTCCTCATGCACAGTGCAAGCATATCGTAGCCCCTGTTTTCTTTCTGTAATTTCTTCAGAGCTCTAATATTTACCTAAAAGTACCATGTTTATTTGTTTACTTATTCGTTGTCTGTATCTTCTCTCTGGATTGTCACTCTGTGAAGGAAAAGAGGACTTTTCTGGGCTGTTTCCCACCATATTCCCCACACTAAATCATGCTAAGTGCTCAAATTTGTTGAAACGATTTTTCAAACCCAAAGCCCCATAAGGCCAAATTAGTAACTTTATTTGCTTGTATTTCTCCTAAAAATAAAATAATAATGATGGCTCTAACTTATGAGTACCTGCTACCTGGCTAGTACCATGCTAGCATGCTGATATAGGCCTATGTAATCCCCACAGCTACCGTGCACAATCTATACTTGTATTTTGTTGCCTTTGCAAGTGAGACCGTCAAATCTCAGAGAGGTTGACTAACTCACCCAAGGTCACAGAGCAGGGAAGCAGAGGCTTTAGGGATTAAACGTAGATTACCATCAAGTACAATGCATCCTCTTGAAGTTATTAGATGAAGCCCTTTTGTATTGATTCTGGATTGAGGCTAAAAAAAGGTATTGTCAGTTTCAGTGGCTTGCTTCTCTTTTTCTTAGATGTTGTGGTTGTAGGGATGATTACTCATCCTCCTGCTTCTCATCCTTCTGTCTAGTTCAGTTTTCTACATCCTTTGTGAAGAGCGAAGTAAAACTGATCCCTTTTCCAAAACTCATCAGTCTCTCCCAGTTACATTTCTAAGCAAATCTGATGGGACCCAAGCCTTACAGTAAAGTCCCGCCATTGAACGAATCCGACAGCTCTCGACTGATCCTGTTGGATTTTACGGTTTATCTGAAGTGTCTGACCAGCTGTGTCAGAGTGGCAAACTTTCCATACAAAAGCAAAGCAAGAGGGGAAGTATGCCCTTTGCCTGCCAACCGGCATATTTTCTTCTGAATTCCATTCCAAGTTTTGCCTGAGACTTTTCAAGAGCTCTGGGTCTATTCCCTCACTCCAGTGAGCCAAGTCAGGGCCACCATCCATCCAAATTAGGCAGACTGCTCCTTTTATTTATTTATTTGCCTTTTTTAAAAAGGTCCCTTGAGTTCTTGTACATATTTTAAACACGTCTTATCCCATTAGGTCACCATTGTGTTTGTCTTGCCTTTATAGGAAGAAGTAAATTCTAAAGAATTTGGCGAACTTCAAAATACATGGAGTTTCCCCTGCACTGATATTTTACTCTAATATTTGAATGAGTTGTATATGTTAAATATGTGCAGATCATTATACATATATGCAGGTTATTATATTTCAAGATTTCCTCAAAGTTGTTAGGAAAAAAGGCCATATCTTGCAGGGCTGGGGGTCATTGGCACAAAGTTTAAACTCTAAATACAGTGGGAGGCTACTAATGGGTTCTAAACAAAGGAAAAGCATGATTAGATTAAATATTTAGTGTGACAGAAGCACCTAAACCATGTTTGTTTAACAATCTTACGAGATATATCCTCACACATCTCAAAATCTCCCCGAATAAGGCAGTCATACCACACTCAACTAATACTCGCTTACATTAATTGTTAATACTTTGGATTGGTCAGAGTATTTTTCCCTCCTAAATGGATAGGAAGGTCAAAGCTGAACTGCAAGACCACATTGATTTGAGTGTCCGTTGAGTTAGCAATGAACAGACAATGTTGAACCAAACAACCCTCTTTCCATGATAATAACTGAAGAGACAGAGCACATCCACTAGGGACTTCCGTCATCAAGTCCACAATGGAGCCCTTGTTCCAACAGCTCCTTGAAAAGAGTTGAGGAACCCAGGAGACTTGAAGAAGCACATACATGTTCCAGTCCTTCCATAGAGGATGAGAGGAGCCAGAAAAGAGTGGGCCAGGAAGCTGGACTTTGACAGCAAGTGAGATCACAATAGATGGATGAGGGATGAGATCATAGCCCATGTGGTCCTGGCTTGCCGTTACCATATGAGAGGGCACAGTCTATCTGAGAGCCTCAATGGCCATTTTCTTAGGAGATGAAGCATGAAAAAAAAGGCCTGAACATCGAAGATAATCTGAAACTGAGATTTAAAAACTCATAAAATCTGAAATCACCATCTGAAAGCTAATGGAGTGTTTAGGTCTTGAGTTTAACTGTTAAGGGCTAAGGATGAAGAAGAAAGGAGAGAGTGACTCTTGGTCAATGGCAGCATGTTTCTAAGGCATGTTAAAGCCCTTGAAGAAGCCCTTTTGAACCATCTTAAACTTATTAACTTATCACTGACAGAGTCTGTTTCCAACACCTGACATCTAGGATCCTGCTCTGGTTGAGGTAGAAATGTTACACATTGTTTTATCGCTCACTTCGTCAGGGCACCGTATAAGCAGTCTGACCAAACCAAATTTGTTGTGAATGCTGGGAAATGCCTCTTGCCTCCTGCTCTGACAGGAGGTCACCACGGTTGGTTTAGCTAATAGAATTTCTTAAAAGTTCCTTTGACACGCAGCACTGAAAGTCATGCTATGCTCTCTTCTTTTAAAGAGTGAGACTCGCTTTTTAAATGGTCCCGTTCAGGCACATTTATGAAGTGCCTGTCATGTGCTGGATGAGGAGTATGCAGGAGTGCGTGCTTTCTGGCTAGAGGAGGAAGGGTACACATGGCACCTGGAGTATCTACTTGTGGCTAACAGTTGATTAACAGCAGAATTTGTGGGACTGCATTTCCATCCACGCCTGAACAATAAAGGCAAAAGAGGTACCTCAAAGTGGAGCCTAGCTTTAAGTCAAATGAAAAACTGATTGACAGAGTGAACTTTTCTAGGATCTACTTCAAGCAAAAGAAATAAAAATTAAAACATAGCTGCTTCTGAAATGTTCAGACCTAGGAATTGCAACTTTATGGTAGAGCTGCCTCTCTGAGACTATAAAGATGAAGAGAGGTATCCAAGTTGTTCTCTGTTCAATGCCCAAAAGACATTTTATTCCCGGGAAAACAAAGACATAGACCCAATGGCAGAAAAAAATCAAAGACTGCCCTTTAGTGGGTTACTTAAAGTCCTTCCTAGCTCTTCTCTCCCTCACTGAAAGAAGATTTAGGTGCAATAAAAGTTAATTGAGATAGATTTTCTCTGGCTTCTGTATAAATACAGCCGGAAAATGGGAAACTAAGTTGTGGGATTCTGGATCATTCTCTGGTTTGAAATCATGAATTTGAATCGACACTGATTTTTGTTTTTGTTTTTTTTACATGAAGAGATTTGGCTTTTCTTTGATCCCTTCCAAATAGAGACTTGTTTGTACTATGCTATAAGACATATAGAATAATTAAAATTATGTCAGATCTATATCTCCATCTTGTCTCCTTCCCTGTTGCCTGTCCCTTGCTCCCCGTGGCTGCCTCCTGTTCCCAGTCTGCCCAGCATTAAGGTCCAGCCACAGATCCCCCAAGTAACCGCACAAGTTGAATGTACCCTTCGACACACAGCTCCTGCGGCCCCACTGTGACTAACAACCAGTGTGTCCACCTAACAGCTGCCCCAGAGAGGAAGGGAAAGGAAAGCTGTCAGTGTGCAGAGCAAGGGCCACTCAAAGCAAGCCACAGAGGGACGCCACCTGCCCCCAGGTTGAGAAGGTGACTTGTCCCCAAGTTAATCTTTGTTTCTCATTGAAAATGTTAGACAGCCCCACGAAATCAGAGACGCTTGCACTTTCAGCCTCAAAAGGAATTAAGAGGTAACATCACCTACCACTTGAGTACTTCTTGTGAGCTAGATACTTTCTAAACACTTTATGTGGATTAATCCGTTCAATCCTCACAACAACCCTATGCGGTAGGTATTATTATTACCCCGTTTTACAGATGAGGAAACTGAGGCTCAGAGATATTGAGTAGCCTGCCTAAGATCACAGAATAATAAGCTGAGGTCCTGGGAGACTAAGTAACTAGCCCACAGTAGAAAATAATCCCTCTATGGAGTCTCTTCTGGTGTCTTCCACCCGTGTTCCCGACCCAAACCCCCAGTCTAGTCAAACTGGCAACTTTGTGCTTCTGCTGTTCCCTACACACAGTTCTTTCCTCACATCCATACCACTTTACTGCTCTTACCTGTTTGTGTTGGGTCTCTCCCTGACGGTCCTTGGGGGCGGGGGTCCTGTCATCCTGATCTCTATGTTCCCAGTGCCTAGCATAACCCTGGTGCTTATCCCACTGCAAATGTTTTTCTTCTCTTATATTAATTCTGATCAATTGGCAGTGCTTCTGAGGAAGTCGCTGCCATCATTGGGGACAGAGTGGTAAGGGTGATAAGCTGTGGCTGTTGTGGGAAAGGAGAGTGGCAGTACATCCTCCACCCCATCCCCTGTCCGTGATTCCAGGGGCTGGAATAGTGCACACTCAGTACATTTGGTTATGTTGTGACTGTGTATTTTGAGTTTGTTCCAGTACCCTATAGACCCAAGAATGTTTCACCCATTAACCCAAGTTCTTCCAGAAGTACAGCTGGCCTGTATGATTCTGAGAAAAAAAATCACCATTCTTACAAATCCTTTTGATTACAAGACCTGGGAATATCAGTCTCTGGAAATCCTACCCAGCCATAGCAAATCAGAAAAACCAAGGCTTTGGACAGAGGTTTGAGAGTCTCTGGGCATGGGAGGGTTTAGATGCCAGGGTTAGAGATGAGTGCAGAGAAGGAGACAGATCCCTGGAGCAAGTGTCAGGCAGACAGATAGGAAAAATTCTGGGAGGGTCGTGGCAGGAAAGTCAAGGGGATGAGAGAGCTTTAAGACAAGGTTTGTTATGTAGCCGTGGGAGTTTGGGTAAGTGCCAGGGCTACACTGCCTGTAAAATGGTGAGATTTGAAAGGCAGTATGTCCCTATGGCTGTGACACTTATTAGCTGTGAGTCTTGGGCAAGTTATATAATGTCTGTGGGATTCATATATAAAATGAAAAATAAAGGTATTCGGCTGTTGTGGCAACTAAGGGAGAATAGGGCTTAGAACAGTGCCTAGGTGCAAAGGACATGCTTAAATAACAGTTGTGAAGACACCTTGGAGTCATTTCAGTGCTTTCAACATGTTAAAGGTAAAGGAATGAGTGGGCAGCAGGGATTCAGGTCCCAGCAGATCCAGGTTCACTTACTGGACATTTGGTCCTGAATGAACAGAGATGCTACAGAAGATGAAGATGTAGGAAAGGAAATAGACATAGTGGATCCCATCACACTTCCCTCCCAAGCTCCAGGCTATTCTAGTGTGGTCTCCCCCATAGCCCCTTCAATCTCTATCAATCCCATCACTTTTTTATTTTTTATTTAGTGCTTGACATTATCAAACATTGTCTTGTGCATCTATTTGTCTATTGTCTTCCACACCATCACCCCCTTCCACCCTAGAATGTAAATTCCCTGAGAACAGCATCTTGGTTGTCTTGTCCAAGACAGTCTGTATCTGCAAAGCCTAGAATTGTCCCTGACCGTTGTTCAATAAATATTTGTTAAATTAGTTAATTGTTGAATGAATGCCTTATGTCCTCAATCCCACCTAAGGGTGACCTGAGCTCATTTGCCAGCAGAGAGAAAGAGTCCAGGAGTGGGGGAAATTTTGGCAAAGAGGAGAGCAAGAATTATTAGGAGCCCAGGAACAAAAGCACAGGTGGAGGGATGAGAGTGGAAAGGATAGAGACTATTTCTTGCCCTGGATATCGGGTTTCATCAAGCGCTAACAGCCCTCTCACTTTCGCTCGCAGACAGCTGGGCTCTGATACTCGTGTGACTAGGCAGTGCTGTAATAATCATCTTTATAAAATAGCTCAGAGGATTATATCCAGCAAGTAGCCATCTGACCTCCTTATAGTCCTCACAGCCTTTCCTTTACATGGTGGTCTACTCCCTAAACTAAGCTGACCTTGTCTTATGAAGAGCAACACTAAAAGGTGCTCGAGTGGTTAATGTGAGCCCTGTTTAGAAAGCTCCATTGCACACATGGGAACACATTGGCTGAGATAAAACAGCTCATCTAAATGTAGTTAGCGAGTGAGTACTCAAATCTCTAGAAGGATTTAATAGAAAGGAAGATCTCCACCTATGGGTAAGAAGGTACAGCTAGGAAGACTAGCAGAAAGGAGAGAATTTCCCTGACTTCTAAGCTTTAACACCAATAAAGATACACAATGAAGTATAGCTTTGTGCCTGAAATAAAGGCTACACAGTTTGCTCTGTGCTTTAATATATGCACATAGGGATAATACCTTTCTTGTGACATTTGTCCTCAATATAGTAGTTTGTCTTTGGAAAAGAATCTCATTGGAACAATTGGCAAAAATAAAATTTAGTTCTATGACCATTGGTGCGGAAATGCATAAAATTCTGGGGTCCACAGCAAACTGCATGATAAACAGTAAAGCTAAAACTACAAAAATGATCAAAAGATATTTCTCCAGACTTTGGCAATGGTAAAGAATATAAGTTGAATTTGGTTTTCAGTGTAATTTTCATTAATAGTAAAATCAGATCATTTGAGAAGCAAAGGTATCACGAGTGTTTTCTCAAGAGTTAGGAGAAAAGGACATCTGATTGAGATAAAAAAAAAAAAAAAAAAAAAAAAAAAGATCCTCTAAAGACAGCCCAACCCCATTAGGAGTGTTATTGAGTCATATTTAATGAAGAGGACCCCATTTGCCTTTTTTGCACTGTAATATTATATTTCTTATATTTTAAAAACCGGCATGACCGTATATATGAAACTCAACAACAGATAATTTTCACTGTCTGCATTTCTTTATTTCTAATAAATTTTTGTTAAACTAATTATTTTTTGAATTAATGCTAGGCTTCCTCAGTCCCATTTAATGAGCTCATTTGTCAGCAAGGAGACTCTGGGAGTCTAAGGGTGAAAGGGGTGAAAGGTAAACAATACTGGAAACCAAGAATCCTAGAGAACCCTCATTCCCAATGTTTACACTTGTTCATTCATCCAACTTTTGTCAAGCTCCTATCCTCTGTTAGGCATTTTTATAGACAGTGAAGACAGGGGTGAACATGATGAAGACTCTCCCCTCCTGGATAAGCTCATCTAGAGAGAAGACAGATAAAGAAGAGAGGAAAGCTGAGGCCAGAGCTTTGGAGCACACTTAGAATCTGACAGTAGTAAAACAAGGCAAAGAGACTCAGGAGTCTGTTGTAGGATAGAAGGGAAACAAAAGGAGCTTGGCATCATAAAGCTTTAAGGGTTTCATCTTTAAGAAGGAAGGCATGATCAGCCTGAGCCATGACTATAGCAAGAGACCCAGTACAGTGAAGACAAAGAATTGGCCACTGGATTTGGTAAGATTTCAGTCAGTAAAGACATTGAAAGAGCCAATTCAGTGGAGTGGATGGGGACAAAAGCCATCTAAAGAAGGACGAGGAGGGAACTGGGAGGTGAGAAAGCAGAAACACTATGTCTAAACAGCTCTTTTAAGGAGTTTTGATACAAAGGGAAATTTAGAAATAAAGCTAGTCTGGGAACTAAGGGAGTCCACTTCAGAAGACAGTAAGTCGCAAAGACAGTGGTGAAACTGGAGACCCAGCACACCTTTGCTCAGCTCAGCTTCGGTCGTCCAGAAATTGAAGCCCAGAGTGTCAGATCTCCAACTTTTCAAGAAAATCTTGAAGGCTGTATTTTTTTAAATCTCCCAATTGTACATGTTGACTCAATTTATTTTAAAAATTCATTGTGACAGTCAAACAAATCACATCTGTAGGCTAGATGGTTCAACAGATGAAAACCCCTGATTTTAGTGATTAGGCCAGGGAGGGAAGGAGAAAGGTTGCCTGTCTTCTGCTCTCAGTTCTACCTCTGTTCTCTTTCTGAGCAATATCCACCTCACATACTTGCTCTTCCATATTCTGTTCTAAAGTGGAAAAAAATTTAACCACTTCATTTTTGCCTGTCATACCAAATAACTAGTTTTACCTTTTCTCAATTAAATTGATGAGTTGTTTTGCTTCATTATTTATTTTTTATTTCATTTATATTATTATTTACTAAACCAACAATAAGAAGTAGAAAAGATAACTTAAAAAGCAATACTGTTTACCTTCTTTGTTCTTTTTTGTGGTGAGAACAACCAAGATCTACCCTCTTGGCAAATTTCAAGTACACAATACAGTATCATCAACTGGGGTCACTTTGCTGCACACTAGTTCTCCAGAACTTACTCATCTTGCATAGCTGGAACTTTGTACACCTTGACCAATGTCTCCCCAATTCTCCCCCTCCCCAGGCCCTGACAGTCACCTTTCTACTCTCTGTTGCTATGAGTCTGACTATTTTAGATTCCTCACATAAGTGAGATTTGACCTTCAGTGACTGGCTTATTTCACTTAGCATAATGTCCTCCAGGTTCATTCATTCCTGTTGTCACAAATGGCAGGATTTCCTTTATTAAGGCTGAATAATATTCCATTGTGTATGTGTATGTGTGTATCTCACATTTTCTTTATCCATTCATCTGTAGATGAGCACTTAGATTGTTTTCATATCTCAGTTATTGTAAACATGTTGTATGTCACAAATGTATACGTATATCAGGTCATCAGGTCATCTATCCTAAATATATATAATTTTAAATTGTCAGTTGTACCCCAGTAAAGCTGGGGAAAATATGATAGTGAGAAATCACCTGTAGCATACATATACACTCCATGTGAATGAAGGGACAAAAGAAACTGTGTACCTGGGGAGCTACCAGGCATTCCAACAAATTAAAGATGCTCTACTGCTATATGATATGCCCTGCACCATTCTATTAAGCTAAATACAATAAATATAGTCTTAGATTAAAACAAACAGTAATAACATTTACAATAGCAGCAAATAAAACATCAAATACCTAGGTATAAGTGTAACAAAAGATAGGCAAAACCCTACACAAAATCACCTACAAAACATTATTAGGAGAAAGTAAAGATGATGTTAAATAAATGGAAATATATTTCATGTTCAGTGATTGGAAGATACAATATATAAATGTATAAATATTATCAGTTGATTTATTGATTAAATAGCTGGCTTTGAGGTAGGCAATTCCAACCAAAATTCTGGAAGGTTTTTCTCATAGAAATTGACAAGGAGATTCTAAAACTTAAATGAAAATGCGAAGGCCAAGAATGCCACGGTATCATTGAAGATGAATAAAGCTGGATATCAGAGTTCATTGTAAAACTACAATAATTAAAACACTATGGTATTGGCACTAGAATAAACAGTGGAACAGAACAGAGAGTACAGGAATTGACCCATCCATATACAATTACTTGAATTATAACAAAATATGGCCTTTTCATGGTGCTGGGACAACTAGATATTGAATTTTGACCCCACCATTCACAAGAATCAATCCAATCATATTTTTAGATCTAAGTGTGAAAGGCAAAACAATAAAATACCTATAAGAAAACATAGGAGAATATATCTTCATGACCTTGAGGTAGTCAAAGATTTTTAAACAAGACACAAAAAGCATTAAAGTGCCATAAAAATTGATTAATTGGATCACATTAAAGTAAGAAGTTCTATTTATCAAAAACTACCATTAAGAGAGTGAAAAGGCAAGCCACAGAGTGGGAGAATATATTTGAGATAACCTATATCTGAACAGAGGATGTATATATTATATCCAAAATATATATGGAACTCCTTCAAAGAGGGAAAGGACCAAGAACTCAATTAAAAGACAAAATGGGGGCTTCCCTGGTGGCGCAGTGGTTGAGAGTCCACCTGCCGATGCAGGGGACACAGGTTCGTGCCCCGGTCCGGGAAGATCCCACGTGCCGCGGAGCGGCTGCGCCCGTGAGCCATGGCTGCTGGGCCTGCGCATCCGGAGCCTGTGCTCTGCAACGGGAGAGGCCAAAACAGTGAGAGGCCCGCGTACCGCAAAAAAAAAAAAAAAAAAAAAAGACAAAATGGGCAAAAGATTTACAGGGCACTTCACAAGAGGATATTCATATTACCACAAATATATGAATAGATGATCAGCATTATTAGCTATCAGAGAAATGCACATTAAAGCCACAATGAAATACCACTACAGAACCACCAGAATGGCTACAATTTAAAAGACTGATCATTCCAAGTTGCTGGCAAGCATGAGGAGCAACTGAAGCTCACATACTTGTGAGAGGAATGTAAATTGGTAAACTTTAAAAACTTTGGTGGGAACAAATGTTGAATGCATGCGTTGGAGATTTACTCACAACCCAACAATTCCATTTCTAAGAATATTCCCAACAAATTTTTACACCAAAAGACATAATCAAGAGCATTAATAAAAACATTATTCTTAAGAGCCCAAAACCCAAATATCCATTAACAGAAAAATGAATAAATTGTGGTATAGCCATATAATGCAATGCTATTTAGCAAGAGAATGAACAGATTTAATAGATGCAAGGATACAGATGAACTTCTCAAGCATAATATTGAGCAAAAGAAGCCAGAGGCAAATGAATGCATACTGTATAATTCTATTTTTGGATTTTCTAAAGTCCAAAATCTGGCAAAACTCATCTATGGTGATTGAAGTCAGGATGGTGTTTACCCTTTTAGGGGTAGTGGCTGGGAGGTGGCTTGAGGGTCTTCTGGGTTGCCAGTAATATTTGCTGATCTTGGTAGTTGTGTTCACGTCATGAAAATTCATCAAGCTGTGCACTTATGATCTGTGTACTTTCCTGTATGTACGTTTCCATTCAATAAACAGTTTTCTTTTAGACATAGCTACTGAGCATCTGTGATGCACCAGACATGATGAAGGTGTAGGGAACATGGTGGTAAACAAGAGGAACATGGGCTCTGACCTCATGGGACTCAGTCCAGTGAATGATTAAATGAGCTAGCTGTTCTTTCCTTTGTGTAGAAAGGACAGGTCATCTTGAAGCTCAGAGATGGATGTACAGAAAACCAAAATGTAGTGACTGTTTCTTCATTTGTGTGTGTTTAAGAGATTTTAAACCTTCACTTTCCCTAAAACTGAATTCACCATTTCCTCCTCACCCATTCTCAAAGGTAGAGGGATTCATACCCTGTACAAGGCTCATCCCTCCACCTCTCCTCTGAACTCTAACTTCCTACCCATATCCATATCTTTTAACATAGTACATTATTTTTTACTTGCGTGAATGTTTCCCCCACTGGACTGAATTTCTTGAGAGCAGCTATTACCACACTTTAATCCTGATGCCTAGCAAGCGCTTGACCTATAGTAGGTACTCCATAAATATTAGCTAGATGGATAGATGGATATGAATATACAACTTCTATGTAGGATACTTTTATTCTTTCATTTTACTTTTGGTGTATCTTAAAAATATATTTGAACAACAATCCTTCAGTCAGTTCTTGGTATGTCAGTTGATTAAAGGCTGAGAAGAAAGAATATCTTCGGGTAATATAAAGTATAAAGTGTTCACTCTCATAATTTTGTCACTGCCCAATATGATAGTTGAGTTGTCTCAGACACCAAGTGACTTCAGCCTGTGTGAATTTGTTAGCTACTAGCGAAGTCAAGCTACTAAATATCAATATATCTAAAGTGAGTACATTATAGCACTAAAAATATTCTTTTTTGTAACCAGTATTTCTGTACTACAAGTTCCTCAATGTGAACTTTCCTAGCAAAATAAATCAGTGGCACAACAAAAAGGAGTGAATTAGTGTCTTGGCAAGTAAAACTAGCATCATCTGTAACATAGCAACCCAGTCTTTCAAGCTTTCCAAAAGCATCTAATAAATAGTCTTGTTGGAGATACCTTTTGGGGTGCCTTCCCATGATGACTTTCCTTACCCTCAGCGTGAATGGGTCCTCAGCAATCATTTGTTACTACACGACCCAGTCCACTGGCCACTATTGACTGGACAAGGACTGGACACTGGGCACAAGCTGAGCTAATCAAAGACTCTAAGTTAGGATCATGGGAAAGAAACTTAGCCTCTCCTTAGTCTCTCCACTTGACTAGTCTTCTTTTTTTGTTTGGTTTTGTTTTAAGATCATCTTCTTTTTTTAATTTTAATTTTATTGAAGTATAGTTGATTTACAATGTTGTGTTAGTTTCAGGTGTACAGGAAAGTGATTCAGTTATGCACATACATATATTCATTCTTTTTAGATTCTTTTCTCATGTAGGTTATCCCAGAATATTGAGTATAGCTCCCCGTGTTTTATAGTAGGTCCTTGTTGATTATGTATCTTACATACAGCAGTGTGTGTATGTTCATCCCAAGCTCCTTATTTATCCCTCCCCCCACCCCTACTTTTCCCCTTTGGCAACCATAAGTTTGTTTTCAATATCTGTAAGTCTGATTCTGTTTTGTAAATAAGTTCACTTGTTTCATTTTTTTTAAAAATTAGATTCTACATATGAGTGATATCATATGATATTTGTCTTTCTCTGTCTGACTTACTTCACTTAGTATGAGTAGTCCAATATTTGGGTTTGAGAACCATGGCCCATCAGGTTCTGCCATGAGAACTGGGGAACAGCAGAAGCAGGTCTCAGAGAGTAAGAATGAGATAGAAATACAGAGAGAAGCAGAGGCAAGAACTAGAGAGAGGTTGTGGCCTGACTTCACAATGGTTTTCTACTCCAGGTGTTTCTGAGGCCTGGCTGTGCTCCCTGCCATAAGATAAGTCTCTCTTATGAAAAGGTACTCCTTTATGTGTAGCTTGAGTTGTTTTTTTGTAACTTGAAACCAGGATGTCCTAAGGAATATGTTTTCATTCTGTTGTCTTGGAAGGGGCATTAATGGCTTCCAAACCTTCCATTAGGCTAATCTAGCTTTAACTAAATTTGATTTATATATGGTAAAAATTAATCCATGGTTATGGCATAGGCATATGAAATGAAAAGTAAAAATTGTCCTCTATCTTCAGTCCCTAAATCAGTACCCCTAATAGTACCTTATCTATCTCCTAAGAAAGTGTTTATAAATATAAAGGCAGATGTATTTATATCTTATTTACATAAATGGAATCATTTTATAAATGCTCTGCATCTTGTTTTTTAGAGTGGTACACCTAGGATATGTTCCAAAGTCCAAAAATATAGATCTGTCTTCTTATTTATGAAGGCTATAGGATATCTCATTGTATGGAAATTCTGTAATTTATTTGATAAATCCTCTAGGATTTAGGTTGTTTTTAGTTCTCTAGTACTATAACTAATGCAGCAATATCTTGCCCATGTATCTTCAAGTAATTTTGTGAGTCTATTTGCAGTATAAATTCTTAAATTATAATTGCTGGGGCCCATGATTTAGGCATTCTACAGGTCAATAAATATTATTTAATTGCCTCCCCTTCCATGAGTCTAACTTTGAAGAAAGGGGCATAAAAACCTCCTATAAGTGGGGCCAGAAAGGGTGTGGAGTAGTCAGTCAGAAGCAGCACAAAACACTGAAGTGTAAAAGGGAATATGGTTTTGTATGACACAGGCTAAAAGATGTTCGATTCTTCCTCATTTGATATAACAAAGGTCACTGAGCTCTTAATTGACCATATTGAGTCACCACGATATATATTCACATTCACCCATATCCTGCCTGGTAGATTGAAATGTGAAACTAAAGCCCAGGCCCTCTGTGATTGAGAATTCATGAACTCAGCAGATCCTTGGAGATGGGAACTCTCCCTCTAACCCTCCACTCCCTCCCAAAAATCCTTCTGAACAAAAGGGGAAATAGTAAGGATTTTTCCACTATCTCAAGGTTTATGTGACACTTAGTGATTTAGAAAGCACAGTTCAGTCCTAGGACTCTGGAGTAGCTATGACAATAACACACACTTTATAGACAACGAAACAATAGACCGAAAATATTTGGTGACCTCCCCACAGTAATAGAACTGGTAAGTTTTAGAGTCTGAATCCAAACCAAGGGCTTATGATTACAAGACAGGCTACCTTTAAGCAGAGCCGCTTAACTGGAATAGCTGATTTTGACCCCCAAAACAAACGATTTATTTGTAGCTAGTTCAAGCAGTTTGCTAAGCAATAATTAGCTTTTCAATTGGGTATTCAGGAGCCATGGAAACACAGCTCCAGGGAATCAGCAGGGACCTGTTAGGGTTTGAATCTCAAGGTTTCCCTCTCAGGTTATTGGGTCAAGACCTGCCACATGATAGAAGAGAACAAAATCCGTTTAGCTGAGGGTTTATTGAGGATGAGTTCTTAGGAAAGAGATGAGTAAGTACTTCTGACCATTAGTCAAAAAGTCCTAAATTAGCAAAGTTTTCTGAGAAATTTTGACATGTTAGGAAACCCTTAGAACTATAGAATTGGTTTTCCGCAACCACTCCATCTCCCTACACAGACACACAGACACACAGACACACACACACACACACACACACACACACACACACAACCGACCAAGGGTCATTCTTAAATTTCCTTGCGGTTTGAGTTCTGTTGCCAAATCAGCAGCAGTAAATGTTGGCACACAAGGGCACACCACTCCCTGTGTCTGGTTTCTGTGGGTCCCTGTTGGGAAACACAGTTCCCTCAAGCGCCTAGGGCTTGGCCTTGCAATCGTGAGTGTTAAAAATAGATGTGTACAAGCAAGAGGAACAACCATGGGAAGTGGGTTTTGGCATTTCCTTTGGTCATATGTGCATCTGTTACCCGTCAACTGATTTATAGAATGTGATTACGGATAGCTTACAGTAACACTTTCTATACCAAATACCCCACTAATAAAAACATGTGACTCTTCAGAGGCAAACTATGGTGACAAACTGAAGAAACTCTCAGGCTGATTCCTAAAATAAAATAAATCAGCATAGATGATAGGCTTAAATATTCAAGGTGTTGACCTTCCCCTCCTTATTCATGATCTCAGTACTTTGCATCAGTGTTCTTATTCAGAACCATGGAGTGGGGCACCATCACACACTGATAACTCCATGGCTCCTCCAGGCCTAGACCTCTCCACTGAGCTCGAAGCTTGTGTACTAGTCACTTGCCCCTTGACATCTCCAACTGATCATCTCATTAGGGCCTCAAACTTAAACAAAACAGAACTTTGTGGAAGTTTTTCCCCAAGAACCTATTTCTTGCCTGTTTTTCCCCAAATGAGTAAATAGTACCATAGCTCACCCAGTTGCTCAAACCCACCCTTAGGAATCATCATTGATTCCACTTTTTCCCTTGAATCAGGTCCATCAGCAGGTGATTTACATCTTCTGCTGTCTACGACTGCTCTTCTAAGTCCACGCCTTCTCCGTTTCCCACCTGGACTGCTAAAACATGCCTGATTTTGCTGCCAATTCCTGACAACCCTTTTTCCCCTGGTAAAACCCCCTAAGGTCTTCCCATCACACTTAGGATAAAGTACGGATGCTTTATCCTACAGGATCCAGGTCCTCCTTACCTGTCTGACTGATCTCATTCTACTCCACAGAGACTCAGTGTGCTCCCATGTCATTCTTTCTGCTCCTCAAACATACCAAGCCTATCCCCTACCTTAGGGCCTTTGCCTCTTCCTGGAATAGTCTCCACCCAGATCTTCATAGGGTTGGTTCCCTTTGTCATTAGGGTCTTAGTTCAACCACCACTTCCTCAGGCCTTCCCTGAGCACCCAAATCTATATGATTCCTCCTATCCCTCAGCCATCTTTTATTTTCAACATGGTTCCCATCACTACCGGAAATTATCTTTTCTACTTTTTAATTTTTGGTCTCCTCCATTAGAAGGTGAATTCTTTGAGGACAGGGACCTCGTCTGTTTGTCTTCTCACTGAGTTCCCAAGGCCTGGCCCAAGGCCTTGAATGAATCCTTGCCTGACTTGGTTGATATGGCCAAAGCCAGTGTGTGAGTGTTAACCCAGATGGAGTGAGGCTGCATTACTCCCAGTAAGAAGTGTCACTGTGGGCTCGGTCTCCACCTCATGTAGGAATTTCTTCTGGAGGAGAAATGAAGATTCCAGCCAGGGCTACCTGATCAGTTCAGGCAGTCACAAACTTCATCCTGTTTCATGTTCTCAGATACAAATAGAACCGGGAAGCTCGTGACAGATTCATGTTTTCATTTACTCTGCAAATATTTGCTGAGAGCATACTATATGGAAAGACAGGGGTAACGAGAGTTCAGTGGTGAATGAGACAGAAATAGTCTCTGATTTCTTAGAGCTCATAGTCTGGTGGGGGAGACATGGTTAACAATTAACTACACAAATAAACCTTTAGTTATTTTGTGATGGGGGCTAGGAAAAAAGCACAGGAGGTTATAACAGGGAGACCTATGCACCCTGGATATTTGGAAAAGGACTCTCTGAGAAACCATCATGCTAGGTTGACAGTGAGGCAACAAAGAACCACCATCCCCAGGCCAATCCTGCCTCATTTCCCTTCTCTTTCCCTCCATAGTCATTCCATCTATGAGAAAGGAGGACCTTTTCTCTGCACAAGCCTCACAAGGCTGGGTGACCCTACTGCCTCTAACAATTGGCCTTGGTGGACTGGCCTGGGGCAGTAAGGGGAAGAGCAGAGGGCCACTTGAGCCAGCATATCTGTGATATGCTCACCCTTGATCCTTCCATATACTCACTAAAAATCAGTATGTAGCCAAGAACTCACCCGGTCAGGACCAGCACCACCATGACTACTAGAGAGCTGCATGTATACCCCCTAGCCTCCTAAGCACTTCCTCTCCGATTGCCTTCCGTCTTCACCACTATTGTGGTAGCTACCACCATTCATTCCCTTTACAGATGATACACAGAGAATTGTGGTCACTTGCCCAAGGTCAAAGGAGAAAGTGACAAACCCAGAATTGGAGCCCAGGTCTATCAGCCCACTCTTAGCCACCACACTATACCACTTCTCTATGGTAGAAATCAACAACTGGAAACTTCTCCAGAGCAATCTGACTTGGTCAAGAATCAGTACGACTAGGGTCCTCCAGTCCCTGAGATAATTTGGGATGGAAGGAGAAGCCTTCTCTTCAAGGCTTTGTGTTACTTAATTTTACCAGATGTGAACCCCTCCACGGAAATCTGTTTACTAGTCACTTCTGTACTTTCAAGGCACAGTGTACTTTGAAGATAAGAACTCATTCATTCTCAAAAAATTTATCTGAGTCAGAAACAATTGTGATCACTTTGCAGATAAGGCAACTGAGGTAGAGGACCGACAAACCAATATGGCCCAAATCTCCTAAGCTGTATCAGAAGTGGATGACAAAATGCAGGTCCCATCTCTTGTGCTTCAGTCTGGTCAGCCAGCATCTCCAAGCTTCATCTTCCTCTTCCAAAGCATGAGGGAACTAGGCAAGGGCTTCTCTGGGAACTACCCTTTTCCCTAAATCGCATTACCCAGTGTTGGGTGTGGTGGTCACCAGTTAGCTCTGCCTGCCTAGCCAACGGGCTCTTTTCTTTTGGTGCCCACTTGTCAATGTTCCTGTGGGGAACTGTTCTCCCTTGGGAGCCCAAGTGCAAGTCCCCAGGAAGAGGAGGGAAGAGCATGTGGATAGATACAACCCGTGCATCCCAATGGAGAGGAGTGTTTTCCCAAAGGAAAATGAAGTTGTCATTAAGCAAAACCCACCCACATCCACCACAGGGGACTGGAGAACTTAAGGTTCTTCCAAACCTGGATGCAAGGGGCCCCAGCCCTAGGTTCAGCCAGAAGAGAGATCCCCTGAAACAGTAAGGCAGGAAGGGCATTGCCGGGGAACAAAGGATCGACATGGGGTTCAGGTAAAGATCTAAGGAGGGAAAGCAGACTACCTGGCTCTTATTCCAAAGTTTCTTCTAACCTGCTCCTTTGCTCCAAAGTCTACGCCAGGCGGCTCTGTTGTCCCATCATAAAAGGAAGATCTGTGGTTGTTTTACTTTTTAAATTCCAAACAACAGTTATTTATATATATGTTTTTAAATCCCTATTGTTTCCTCCTCCATAAGGAATGAAGAAAAAAAATCTGGCCTAATTTAAGGCTATTTAGATGAGAGGACGGAAAGATATGAAACAAACGTGACACCAAGCCAAGAAGGAACTAGAGAGATTGTGGAAGAAAATAGCTCTAACCAGAAGTTGCAAAGGTGGCTCCAGGGCTGATTCAGGCCCTCAGCCATGTTTTCTTCAGCCAGGACAGTGGGGTCTTTTAAAGTGAATTAAATTGCCAACATTTAAAAATCAGAGTATTTCCTATAAAAAGATTTTGTACGGGAGCATTAAGGTAGAATTGAAGAGTACCTGTTCCCTCTGGATGCTGCCTAAACTCTTATCTACCACATCTGTGGAAACCTACTCATCATTGACGTTAACTGCTAGCCCTCCAGAGTCATCTGTATTTTGCAGCCTCTGCTTTAGATAGTTCAGCAGCTATGGCCACCAGAGCCAATGCAGACACTTCTCTGACCTTCCCTACTCACCCCGGAAACTGAGCTGCTCCTAAGAATGTGAACCTGCGCTGTTTATCTTGTCACGCTCTGTCAGCCATCACTTGGAGGAAAAGAACCTAAATCAATACCCAGACTAGTTGGAGAAAATAAGATCCATTTGAGATGGGATTTCCATTTCACTTTGGCTTCTGCTACCGGAACCAGGAGTTTACTGTGAATGGCCCTGAGGAAGGGGAGCCAGTGAGGATGGGAGGGAATGAAATTAAGAACGACACACAGCTGAGGATCTGCCAGGCAGGGGAGCCAGCCAGCTTCCAGAAACTGTCAAAGCCTGGATGGGGCAAAGTGGGGGGAAGGGTGCAAGTTGAAACAGCCCCGCAAAGGAACTAGGGAGTCATACAGAAAAACAAGGTAAATGTCTGAAGTGTTTGTATCCAGACAAGTGAGGATTTAGCAGTACTATTTATTAGTGCATTTAAGCAATTTAAGATCATTCATAGGTACATTTTAGGTCACAGAATTAATTTTAGTTTTATTCAATAAATTAGTTCTTTCTTCATCCATGCATTCATTCAACATTTATCGAACACCTTCTGTGTGTCAGGCACTGTCCTAGGTTTTGGAAAGCCTGAGCATGGGAGATGAGCAGAAGTTCAGTTTTAATTTGTTGTTTTTATTTGTTTTCATTTATTGGTGTAAATTTTGACCTAAGTTTTCCCTAAATCTCAATAAAATTCCTAGAATAATAATTCAGGGGTTGAGCCAGCGTAGCCTTTGACACAGATAACAGATTCACAGCATGGGAGGAAAAGCCACCCAATCCGTAAAAAGCTTTTTAGCACCACCCATATTTGTATATGTGTTTGCTTATAAATTATATATATATATATATATATATATATATATATATATATATGTATACACACATATGTGTGTATATGAACATATGTATATATATATGTATTTACATTTTGTACATTATAAAATATACAAAGAAATGGATAATTTGAAAAGAATGAGATTTTTAATTTTTGTATTTGCTATTTTTAAAAATAGAAATCCTAATGTTTCCCTGCCACCCTACAGTGCATTGTCTCCTGCACTTTTTACGGTGTGTCACCCCATGGTGGAGACCACTGGATTAAGCCACCATCCCCTAAAGTCATAGTGGGCTCAGTGGTGAGAGTAGCAGATGCTGGCATCAACAGGACTTTGGATGGTCTTCATTGATCCAGTCAAGTGATGGTGGGTCGTGGGCTTAGCACCTCCCCAAAGCTGCTAAGGTCCCCAGGTGATCCTCTAGCCCATTGAGCTCACAGAGCACATGATGATCTTTCCCAAAAGTAAACCTGCTTGCGGAACTCCATGGCTTGCAGCCCTTCAGAGGCAGTCCTTGCACGTGACAGCAAAGCACAGAACCCTGAACCAGCCTGCCCTGCCAGCCACACCCCTCACCCGCCCCCATTGCCTCTCTCCACCAGGGGATCCTTTCAGGCCCTGCAGCAGCTGCATGGGCTCTTCTGCCCCAGGCTCCTCACACAGTCCTTCCCTCTGCCCCGAAGGCCCTTCATCCATTCTTCACCTTGAATGTCACTTCCTCAGGGACCCTTCCTTGACCCTGCTATTCTAAATCCAGTCACCCGTTAATATTCTCTCATCACGTTTTTATATATATATATATATTTTTTTTTAATTTAATTTTATTTTTTTCCCGGTATGTGGGCCTCTCACCGCCGCGGCCTCTCCCGTTGCAGAGCACAGGCTCCAGACGCGCAGGCTCAGCGGCCATGGCTCACGGGCCCAGCCGCTCCGCGGCATGTGGGATCCTCCCGGACCGGGGCACGAACCCGTGTCCCCTGCATTGGCAGGCGGACTCTCAACCACTGCGCCACCATGGAAGCCCTCTCATCACATTTTTAATTTTTTCTTTATAACACTTAATAATAAGTTGGAATCACAAATATATTTGTGTGCTTTCTGTTGAACATCTGTCTTCCCACTGGCGCATTTGTACCTGCCAAGTGGCCTGGCCAAGTGGATGGCATTTAGCATATGCTCAATAAAGATTTATTATAGGAAAGAAAAGAAATGAAAGAAGGACAAAATTGATTCCTTTTTAAATATGTAGGCACCTACGTATATAGTTTCTGAGTACTGACAAAGAGACATTTCTGAGGAAATAGTTTCTGGTGGAAATGTTGGTGAGGTTCACTAAGGTGAGGTTCATTGCCAGTGAGACAGACTATTAAATGTGTCTGTAATTATAGGAAAAAGAAAAAAAATGTCAACTAAGGAAGGCCAGCAATTTTTTTTAATGTGCTCAAAAGAAGTAATTCAAATGTTCTTATGTTCTTGGCTCATGAAAAATACTAAAAAAAAAATTGTTGAATGAATGAATGAACAAATGACTGAACAACGTGTAAGAGGCCAGAAAATATGAAATACTGAAATAATAAAAATAATGTTCAGCAATGATAAACTAGCTTAATAAAGATGGTAGGAAAACAGACATGATACCATAGCACATTAGGAGTAGAATAGTAGTTAATATTTATATAACAGTTAATTTGTGCCAGCCACCACTTCAGCAATTATGCGTACATTAACTCATTTAATTCTCACAACCATCTTTATTAAGATAGGTTCTTTTATTGTCCCCATTTTATAGACAGGGCAACTGAGGCACAGTGCATTCATAACATGCCCACTGTCTTGCAAATGGTAAGTGACAGCCCAGGGCATCTGGCTTATATCTGTGAGGTCTTAACCACTGCACTGATCCAGCCACTTTTAATTGAATGAAAATACACACACATACTGTGACATCTATTGTTTCAAAGAGCAAATTCATCCTTACCCATGGCCCATGAGGAGTTTTATTCCAATTTTTTTATGATATTAAAGAAAGGGCTATTCATCTTTGAGGTTAAAAATATGTCTTGAAAAGGGTTGAATGTCCTGACTTTCTAGGGTTGTGTGGATGAATGCCTCCCAAACATCATACATCTCCCTAGAAGGGAATTCATTGACTTGGCAAATTTTTATTTCATATCTACTAAGTTTGAGTCACTGCTACGACCTGATGATTCAGCAGGACCCATAGTCCCTGCCCTCAAGAAACTTATAACTGGGGAGAGAAGAGAGAAGCTAAACAAATAATACTTTTTAATGACTGTTGTGAGAGCTGTTAGGGAAAAAAAATACATCAGGGTGCTACAAGTAAGGAGAAGCAAGCCATGGTGAGCAGTTCAGAATGGAGGGAGCTCTGGAGCCTTTGTCTCAGCCCTCTGCCTGTGTGTGCCCCATGGCCAGAGAAGGTGCTTCTCTGATCAAATCCTGCCCCACCCCTGCTCCTACCAGATGCGTGACCTTGGGTAGGTCTTGGCATCTCTCTAGTGTCTCCATTTTCACACCTGTCTAGTGTGAATAATATGAATACTCATCTCATGAATGTATTGTGAGTATTAAATGAGAAAATAATTGCATAGCACTCAGAACTGTGCTTACAACTACAAGAGGGTAGTCAGCACTAAACAAGAATTAGCAGCTATGATTACTAGGAGTAGTAGTGTAGTATTCTCTCAAAACCAGAAATCTGCATCTAATAAAATTGGAAAGATACTGAAGGCAGTATCAATATGAGGGAATACTTTAAGCTCATAACCAAGATGAATTTTCATGTCATATCACTAAGGGGTTTGCTGAAGCACCTAGAAGATCTGCCAGAATGACTCTCCTGCAAGTGTTCCTGTATCTCTCCATGCTCCTCTTGAGTCAGAATTCCCAGAGTCAGAGAAAGAAGAGTCTATTTTGGCTTTTCCCTGAAACTTAATTGAGTGTAGCTTGGTGTCTAGATACTGCATCCTGATATTTCAGAGTTTAATATAGTTATTTGGGGTTTTGTAGGAAGAGTCTTGAATTCCCCTCCACCTTTTACCAATTTTTGATGTATTATTATGAAGTGATGGTAACCATAATTATTCTTTATCCTTTCAAGTAAATTTAACTTTTTTTTAACTTTAGTATTAATCACTACTTTAACACACAACAAAACCATTTCAGTTTCATTGTGACTAGATAACATGTTGCCTTGAATTTTATTTTGCATTTGCCAAGTTTCTAGGTCTCCAGTATCAGAAAGTTAATTGGAGGTTCATATTTTCTGTATTAAATAGAAAAAGTCATAATGGAGAGAAACTTCCTAGGAGTACCCCCCTTCCTGCTAGTGTGGTGTCCCAGTAAGCTCTTAGGCACATCACAGAGGGGAAAGATGGGGAATTACCCACCTCGGGACTCACAAGGAGGTAAGGGTGGGAGAGCAGAGGGAGTGGATGGCAAGGCCTGAACAAAGGAAGAGAAATATTTCCACCTCGCATGAGTCAAGTCTCTCCAGCAGGCTCAGGGGGCCTCCTGAACTCTGCATCTTGGCTTCAGTCCAGACATGAAATATGGAAAGGCACTCTTGATGCAACGCTTTCATCACCACCGCTGTTTTGCCTCTCTTTCATCTTGGTCAAGAGATACAAGACAGGTTCTTTTTTTTTTTTTTTTTTTTTTTTAACAAGACAGGTTCTTGTAACCGTTCCCTGTGATTGCCATGCTAACAGAGTTGTTTACATGGAAATTCAGAAGATTTCGGAATCAAAGGGCATGTGGACGTTGTAATCAAGAAACTGTCTTTAGGTCCCCAAAGACTGTTCCCATATGGGAATGATTTGATCTAGCTGCTAATTCTCATTCAGTCTTTTCATGGTATGTTTAATAGTGCTCAGGGTCATTGTCTGTTTGGTGGCTAATAGAATTAGACCTCCATCTGGGGAATTCCCTGGTGGTCCAGTGGTTAGGACTCGGCAGTTTCACTGCTGTTCTATCCCTGGTCGGGGAAATAAGACCCCACAAGCTGCACAGCACGGTGAAAATAAAAACAAATAAATAAAATAATAGACCTCCGTTTATATGAGGCTATATTATTAGTTGTATGAGTGACCAGAAAGATTGTTCATAAGGATTACAGAAAGTGCACGTGGGCACGTGTGTGCGTGCACAAATGCTTATCAGATAAGTCTTAAAAAATCACTTAAGTTCCCGATGAAGAGACAGCCAGTTCCAAACCAGTAATCCCAAACTCACCACATGGGTAGGTGTCACCTTAGCAGCTGGGCTCCGACCATCTCTGTCCCAGAGAAAGGGGCTAAAATCCCACAGAAAGCAGAAGATTTGGGAACACAAGCCCGGGGAACTACAGTCTGTTCTCCCAAGGTTCTTTCCCCTTTAAGCAGATCCTTCCCACGCAAGAAATATGTTTATTTGTATTTTCAGTTAAGTTGACTATTTATTCACATTTCCTGCTGATGAGTCATTTATGCAGTTTGCTGAAAAAAACAATAAATTGAGAATCAAAGCACTGCAAAATTAAGGATCAAAGACGCAAAACTGACGTAAGCCCCAAATAGGTACGGGTTAAGAATTTAATCAGCACACACATCAGTCAGCACACCAGGAAGGTGTGGAAGGTGCCAGGGAGGCTGGGTTTTTGGATTTTTTTCCTGGGGTCAACACAGCCTGCCTCCGTGGAGCACCTCTCCTGGTTTTGCTCGCCAGATACTTGTAAACAAATCACACACGGGTGTATGGTCAAGGAACCAAGCCACATTTGTCTGGAATCCATGTGAGGAAAGATCTAGGGCTTGCTCCACATGGTGCCTGTATAAAAAGTATATGTGTTTGTTTCTATAAGTAAGAGGCCTGAGTTGAGGGAAGACCACAGGAAAATGGCCCCGGGTTTACAAGGTGTTAAGGCAGAGAGGCACCGGTCCTCAGCACGAGATTGCTGGGGGAGCAGGCTTGACATCCCTCCCCACACCCTAAGTGGCTAGGTCTGCATTCCACACACAGACTCCTTAGTCCTTTTCTTCTCCAGGACTCATTTGGCTGCAAAGCTGGAGGATGAGTGTTATTTTCATCTCTTGCTCTTGGCACATGTGATCTAACATTTCAAAAGATCAGAGAGGCAGAGCTGCATATACACACAGCAGCTTCATTAAAATATCGAGTGATGAAACATACCACCAGGAAGCTTAGAAATGGATACAAATAACATGTGTTTAGTGAGCACGTACTATGCACCACGTGCATTATCTGTGTTAATTCATCCTCAAAACAATCCTATGCAAGGGTTGCCGTTGTTACTTTGTTTTCATAGATGGAGCAGCTTGAGCCAATGTCCGCAGAAAGTAAAAGGCAGTCCATCTTGACTCCAAGTTCACGTTCCTAGCCCACTACTGTGCTGTCTCCCTTTGAAGATGAATCAATCTGTCTGCACCTGATTATATTATCATATCAATCCTTTCTATTTTGCAAAGAACCAGTTCTCCAAATTAAAAGCCTCTTAAATCCACAGTCTGTAAAGCACACCTTTGAATTGTCGAGTACATTTTCCTTACAACAAATAAAAAGAAAACTTTGAACTTTTCATTCAACCCGTTGAAACACTGACCTTCACATGTTGCCTAACATAACAGGTGAAGTTACACAATCATTTTATAGCCCAGTCCTATCTCTGCTGTTATTACCTCCAGCCTTTAAAGGACAGACCTGATCTAAAGCCCACAAGGGTCTCTGGAGCTCAGACAGTTCTGCATTCACTTTATTAGCTACATACTCACCAGTCTCAGGTGTCCCAGGTGTCTTAGCTTCCCTGAAGGGAACAGACATTCCTGCTCTGTTCTCTTTCTCCTTTTACTTTCAACTACTCCCCTGCCCACCTGCTTCTATAACCTCCTCCTCCTCAGTTTTGCATGCTTCGACAAGTACAATACTGTTGAACTGCGGTGATAAATCCACAATTTTCCAAGGTCAGGTAATACCTGCGACTTTACCAAGGGCTGAAGAAAAGGATCAGCTTTAAAAGTCCGTCCCTCTGTTCTCTTGCCTTCTCTCTTGTCTGCTTGGGCATCCCCTGTTCTCCCACTGTCTGTAGATGGTGACTAGTCCTGAAAGTGAGATAGTAGAATGACCCACATTAGCCTTTATCTTCTAGAGCTCAGCTTAGAATATGTGGAATGGAATCCTTTACATGTGAAGTTCCAGTTTGTAATCCAATAACCTGCTCTTCTTAAATGTTTATTCATCCAAAACCACCCCCCCTCAGCAGAGCTTTTTTTTTTCTTTTTTTCTTTTTTTCTGCGGTATGCGGGCCTCTCACTGTTGTGGCCTCTCCCGTTGCGGAGCACAGGCTCCGGACGCGCAGGCCCAGCAGCCATGGCTCACGGGCACAGCCGCTCCGCGGCATGTGGGATCCTCCCAGACCGGGGCACGAACCCGCGTCCCCTGTATCGGCAGGCGGACTCCCAACCACTGTGCCACCAGGGAAGCCCAGCAAAGCATTTTTTTGAACTCACTCATGAGATCACTCTCTTCTACTCACTGGGACCCCGTTTGCCATGCACAAAAGTAAAGTGGGTTAAACCATTTCTGAGGTCACTTCCAGCTCTAAGGTTCTTTGATTGTAACCTAGGTTTCCATTTTCCTACACGAGAATTTCCTTCCATCCATCCATTTATGTATTCATTCATTGGGAAAAAAATGCATATACATGGAGTACCTCCTCTGCCCTCGGTATTGTTCTGGCAGAAGGATTAAGTAATAAGCAGGACGGATAACATCTCTCCCCAGTGGGGTATATAACCTTCTGTCTTTCCTCTCCCCCGAATGATTTGGAAGTGTAAAACAAACCCGTGGTAGAGTTGTTCCAACAATGTTGCCTATGGAGTGAAACCTGAGTTCAAAACTTCTTACTACATGTGTAACCTCTTGTAGGTCACTTAAGCTCTCTGAGTCTTTCTTCATATAGAAAAATAGAGCCCCAAACCTATGTCATGAACTTGTTGTACAGAATAGAGATGTGTGCAGAGGGCCTAAAGCATGGTAAGCTCTCAGCCACGGTCAAAGATGTTGCTGTTATTGTGAGCAGCAAGAACTAAGACTGTACCCAGTATGTTCACCTTAGGCCATTCTCTTTGCCTTTGTTTAACTGGTGGGATTTTTGCCTCAAAAGGCATCTCCTCTAACTTAATCAGGACTTCCTTGCCCACCTCCCTTGTTGAAGTACTTGGGTTTGCAATATGATGACCCAGTGGGTTGTGCCCTGTCTTAGTTCTCTATTGCTGTTATAACAAATTATTGCAAACTAAGTGGCTTAAAACAACATTAATTTATTATCTTAGAGTTCTGGAGCCCAGGAGTTTGAAATGGGTCTCATTGGGCTAAAATCAAGGTGTCAGCCGAGCTGCATTCCTTCTAGAGGCTTCAGAGGAGAATCTGTTACCTTGATCTTTCCAGCTTCTAGAGGCTTCTTCCATCTTCAAAGCCAGCTGTGTAGCATCTTCAAACCTCTCTCTGACTCCCCTTCTGCCTCCTTCCTTCATTCTGAAGGACCCTTGTGATTACATTGGGCCCACCTAGATAATCCAAAATTTTTATCTCCCTATTATAATGCTAGCTGATGAGCACCCTTAATTCCATCTGCAACCTTAATCCCCTTTGCCATGTAACCTAACACATTCATCAGCTCCAGAAATTAGGCCATGGACATCTTTGGGAAGTCACTGTCCTCACTACCACACCTCTCCTTAAGTTTCTCTCGTCCATCTCCATCTTTGCGTTCCTGCTATTACTTCCCTAACTTTGCCTCTAGTCCCCAACCTGTGGAAGCAATACCAGTATGGAGGGCCCCATAGGAGTTCTCCAGGGGACAGATGTGGGGCCCAGACCATAAGCCGAGGGGCCTGAGGCCCAGGGGAGTCCTTGGGTATAAGGACCAATCTGCCCTGATCCCACCCTCCTGTTGTCCTTCCCTACTCAAAACTCCTCCTTGCCTCCCACTGCTTCCTGACTACAGTATGAGCACCTCATCATGGCCTGAAAGGGGCTACCTCCATGATTGGCCCTCCTGGACACCTTGTCTGCAGCACTTGTCACTTATTGCAACTGTGAGTTTCAATGGCTGGTATCCTGAAAATCCATCACCAAAGTCTAAAAGAAGGTCTCTAACATCAGACAGCTTGGATTCAAATCTCGGTTCTACAACTCATTATGATCTTGGAAATGTTATTTAACTTCCTTGAACTTTTATGTTCCATCTATAAAATGGGGGTGATACCTTTCTCAAAGAACTGCTATGAGGATCTTCAGTCCTAGTCCAGTAACGGATGCATCATAAGTATTTAATTAATGGAAGCTATATAGCAAGGGTCAGCAAACTTTTTCTATAAAAAGCCAGATAGTGAATATTTTAAGCTTTGTGGGCCAGAGAGTCTCTGTCACAAACATTCAATTCTTCAACTACTCATTGTAGTGTGAAAGCAGCCATGGTCAAAAACTAAATAAATGGGCATAGCTGTGTTCCAATAAAACTTTATTTATAAAAATAAGCAGAGGGCTATATTTGGTCTGCAGACCAGTTTGTTGACTCCTGCTATATAGGCATATGTCAGAGGTGCTCAATTCATGTTCATTGGTTTGCTGTTGCCAAAGCGATTAAACAAATACTGAAGAGTCTCCCAAACTCTTCAGTAATCTGCTCCTGGCTTTGAAATCAGGGTCGGAGGTCCTACCCACACTTGACTGACCTTGGAGACCTGTAAAATATCACATATTAATTTCTCTCCACATGGTAGGCTGACAATGACCTAAATCCTTTATTCTTCCTCCTGTTGAGAGAAGGAATCTAATTCCTTTTATTTTGAACCTGGGGTGGCCTTAGTGATTTGCTTGACCAATAGACGGTGGGAGAAGTGACATTCTGAGACATCTGAGGCTAGATCATAAGAAGACTTGAAGCATAAATCAGGATCATTTACAAAAAAGAGATCAAAGGAAAAGAGCCCTTGAAGCTTCTTCCCAGGCCTCTTGGAATGCTCACTCTGTAAAGCCCAAGCCTTATGGGCAAGCCAGTGGGCATTCCCTGCAGAGTTCCCAGCCATCAGCCAGCATCACTCACTCTCCACCCCAGACAAAACCCAGTCACGTGAGTGAGGAAGCCCCAGTGACGCCATGTGGAGATGAACCAGCCTGCAAAGCCTATCCTGATTTCCTGGCACACAGAATTGTGAGTCAGATAAAACAGTTGTTTTAACCCACTAAGTTTTTAGGTGGTTGGTTACATCGCCATAGATAATCAGAACAACTGGGAATTTAACTCTGTAAGCGTAGCACTTTGAGTCTGATTTGGTCACTAGTGTTTCCTAATATTCTAGTATAGCACCTGACAGTAGGAGGTATTCAGTAAATAATTGTTGAATAAATGAATGAATGATGAATCTGTTCCACCCTGATTGCCTGGCAAACTTCTCTGCAGACTTCAAACCTCAGCTTAAATATCGTTTTCTCTGACCGTCCACCATCCACCCCATTGTGTCAGATTCCTTCATTCTTTGCCTTTTCCTTCATTATGCTAACTCCTATTACAGTGCATGTAGTGATTCTTTTAAGTACATGTCTAATGCCCATCCCCCTTCTAGAACATGAGCTCCCTGAGGGCAAGGATGGGGTCTATCATGTTCCCTGCTCTACCTGGCACCCAGCAAGCACCCAGCATCAATTAGGCACATAGTAAATATTGTTAAATAACTAACAGAGGTTGCTATACAAAAAAGATTTTACCTAGAAAATTCTGTTTGTCTAAGTCCATTCCAGAAGGCAGCATACATCAGCACTGTGCATAAAACACCAAAAAGTCCTAAAAATCTCCTGCAGGGCCTTCTCTTCCTGCCCTTTTCATTTTTTTCGCCTAACTGCCTGACAGAGGTTTCTGCTTTCCCCACGCCCTGAGCGTCCACACAGCTGCACCATGAGCACAGATTGATTCAGAGAGGCAGCTTCCTGTCACGTGGGGGACTCTGGAATTAGTTTTCTGTCGCAGCCAAACAGTCTAGAAGGGCCGGAGGCCACCACTGCTGATCCTCAGGCAGAAGGCAAGGTCCAGACTCTCAAACCCGCCTGCCTCTGAAGGTTCAGCCCTGGCTGCCAAGTTGCCCTCTCCCCTGTGTGAAGGAGACAGGCTGGTTCTTCACAGGCCTCTACTGAGAATAGGGTGAAGGGGAAGGCTGCTGACAGGGGCTGTAACAGGACTTACTGCCTGGGAACCTGGGAGAGAGGTTAGGGCACCAGTCAGGAGGCTGAGCAGAGAAATAAAGAGCTCACCCCTAGGCTAAAAAGCAACACTTCATGTTTTACTGCAGTGCTTTGTATTTCCAGGGCACGCCCCTCACCATCTGCTAATGCCCAGCTTCCCACCTCCACGCAGGCATGGGTAACTATAGCATTGGTACACGTCGAGCCAGAGGGCCTTAGCTCTGCCACTTACTGACTCACTAATCTGAGTAGGTCACTGAAAAGCTCTGAGCCTCAGTTTCCTCACCGTGAAATGACCATCCTGATTATCTGATGGAGCTGTTGTAGGCATCCAGGATTCAGAAATAACAAAAAACACCATACCCGTAAATCACAACGTGAGCACTTACTGTGTGCAGACCTTGTGCAATAAACTCTGGATGTATTACATCACTGAATCCATACATCTGGCTTCTGAGGGAGAGCTTCTTCTTATTCCCATTCTTACTGATGGGGAAACTGAGGCTGCAGAGAGGTTTAACCACTTGCTCAAAGTCACCGGCTGGTCAGTCCACCGTGGCAGGGTCCATAGGACTTTCCATTACCCCAGAGGTTCAGAGCTCAGACTTGGAGGCCAAACAGCAGAGATGAAAATCCAAGCTCCTCAGTGGACCAGCGGGGCGATCTTCCTCTGACCCCCTCACCCGTTCCGCAGCCTTGCCAAGCAGCTCTGTGAGATGACTTTCCTGCTCATCCTGATGGTTGCCTCAGCCACGTGACCAGGTGCTAAGTGATGGGGAGCTCAGCTCAGCGGGAATGCAGCCACGTTCATAAAGCGTTCATTTCTCCCCTTTGGACTTATAAAGGCAGAGTTCTCAACTGGGCTTTTAATACAGTCCACTGTTCCCCATACTTCAGGTTGGTCTGCTTCCAGACACAAGAAGCTGAATGTACTTTTTATACCTGCCCCTGTTATTCTGGCCTTCTAAAGAGGACCAAGAAATGGGTGGGGCTTGCTGCAGCCCACAGAGCGGCCAGAGCTCTAACCCCCAAAGGATTCTCGCTGCAGCCGCAGGAGAACTGGGAGGACTCAAAAGTAAAATTGTCCCCAGTGGTAAAAATCAGACCAAATAGTTTAGTGCCTACCTGGGTGTCTTCTTGGTAAACAGTCTGAAATCCTCTTTCCCCTGGAATTACCAGCTCGGTGAAATTTGCTTTCAGTATTTACCAGATATTTTGAAGACATGGGCAAGCTGCAGGAAACAGACTCCCACTAGGATGCCCCCAGACTGCACTGAACCCACCCCACCTGAACACCAAACTTCCTTGAACCTGAAGTCCAAGACATTTCTACAGCCAGAAAAGAGGCCTTTGCTGCATTGAAAAAGGCAAACGAGAAGGAAAACTACGGACCAGATGATAATTTCAAGGATATTCTGCTTGGAAAACAAACGCAAGTATTTTTCAATATGCTTACAATAACACGGGGACGACGTGGCTGGTGCGTTGCTAAGGTGCATTTAATCCTTAGAGCAAGCAACTGAATGGCAAAATGTGCTGCTCATTTGCAGATGAGGAAAGTAAGGCCCAGAGAGGTGGAGGAACTTGCCCACAGTCACAGAGCCTGTGAATGCACACAGGGTGCAACTCTAGCTTTGTCAGACTCCAAAGCCAGTCTTCCTCTGTGCCTCCCTGCCCACCTGCAAGCTGGATTGCTTTCATCTCATGTGCTGAGAAGTCCTTGGGCCCCCTCCACACTCCTGCCAAGAAGCAGCTTCAAAGATTGTCTGAACAAAGGAGAATACACTACTAAGGTTAATAGCTGGAGAGCACCATGCGCATTTTTGTTTATGTCTGTGCAAGAAGGGACCGCTACTGGTGGGAAAGGGAACGTTTCTGTCTAATAACTGGGCTTATTGTCTGCATGACAACAAGTATAACTGGTTTGGCTAATGCTGTCCATGAGCCCTATCGGGGAGGGACGGGCCCAGTTTTGTAGTTGAAGCAACTAGTTAAATTGACTGAACTTTCCACTTTTCCGATTGTCCCTGTGGCACCATATGGACAGGACCAGAAGCTCAGCTCAGAGGTTTCACACGTTCATATAAGCTTGGCTGGTTCATATAAGCAAACCTAGAGTCCTAGGTTTGACTGTGAAAGAGCAAGTCTGAGGCCTTCTCCCTTTCGGGCATGTTCAGACTGTCAGAGGCCACTTCTGTGCAGCTGAAATTTGCCAACCATTCACCACTTCACTGGAGATTCTGTTCCTGCCTCATGCCCAAAGTGGTATTTTGGATGCCATTGGAATTTGAAATGTCATTTTTATGTTTTAGTAAGAGTAACACACAAGTGCACGCTGAGTGTAAAACAAAAAATTCAAATGACATAGCACTAGATAAAGGAAAAGTGAATATCCATTCCACCCACCCTCATCCCTACTTTCAACCCTATTCTCTTCCCTAGAAATAGCCGCTATTAACTTGTGGACATCTTTCCATGCTTCTTTCTAGGTAGATATATAGATAAATAGACAGAATGTATGTGTATGTGCATAGGGTTTTGAAAAATCATAATTGGTATTAGACTATATAAATTATTCTGCAACATGCTTTTTGTACTCAACAATCTCTTTCCATTTAGGTCCCTACGTTACTCCTTTAAAGTGCTGCAGAGCATTTCATAATTTATATAACCATTCCTCTATAATTAGACATTTAGGTCATTTATAAGTTTTCACTATTACAAACAATGTTTCAGTGAGCTTACTTATACATTTATCCTGTTACATTCTTCAGAATGTATCCGAGGGCAGATTCCTAGGAATAGAATTGCAGGGTCAAAGACGTGTATTTTTATGTCCATTTTTATTTTGATAGAAAAACTGCCAGATTACTTCTCTCCTGGAAAAAAATGAATGGGCAAATAAAAAACAATGCCAGTTTCCTCTCCAACCAAGAGTCTATGAAAGGAAATGTGGCAGTTTTATAAAACCAACTCCTCAAAGCTCTGCCTGAGAGTATTCCTCTGCCAGCTAAAATGTTATTCTTGGTGTCAGAACTTCTTGGTAGCTGATGATCTCTTGGGTGCCCGGTTCTGTGGAGGTATTTGGTGAGCTGCCCCCTACCCTAGCTAGAAACACACCCCACTGCCAGCTCGGGCTCCCACTGTTGGGTGTTCTTTGTACCAGTCTTCTTTCTATATTGTAACTTATCTAGTCATATCTTGGCTCTTCAACTGGAGAATAACCTCCTCTGGGACAGAAACCATGCCTAGTCACTTTTGTATGCCCAGCACCTATCATACTATCTGGTAGTGATCAGTGGTCTCTAAGCTGTTGTTTTAATGAATGGTAGGAAGGAGGGAGGGAGGGAGAAAGGGAAGGCAAAGAAAGTAGTCGGTTCCCTGAGGGTCCCAAACCCAGGGAGGTTTAGTAAAACTCTGTGTGAAGTGGAGAGACTCAAGGTTACTAGATTTCTGCTGTACCCAAGAAATCTGAGCACTTGGAACCAACGAGAAAATGTCTTTTGTTTCTAAAACATTACCCAGCCATGTATCTGAATTGAGTGACACTGCCCATCTGTCATCTAAGAACTGCAAGGTAAAATACAGGATTTGTGAGACAGAAAAGCCACGTATGTTTTGTTCTTTTGAGTTTTCCAAACATGCTTCGCTCTTTTCTTTTCCTGCGGCTCTCTTAGATGCCAACAAAGTTGTGTTTGGAAAAATGAAAATCAGGGGAGTTTCTGTTTTGAGTCCAGTCTTAACTGTTTCCCAGGACCTGTCCTCTTGGTGCTCAGAGGCCTTCCCCCGACCATGACCACGACCACACTGCGTTCTCTCCCACTTCATTTTCCAGACTTCATCCGAGCTTCCTGCCCACTCCATCCTGCCTTAACTTTCTGTCCTATGCAGAGGAACTCTCTGAAGGGAATCTTCTTCTTTTGATTTAAACAGCTGGAAAATTGCTTTGTCTTTTCTCTGCCCACATGTTGTACACAGGACTTACAGGATATGTTTTATCATTGATTCTTGAGCTGACTTAGGCAATTTCCAGGAAATATTAAAAATTTCCTGAATGCAGTCAAGTTCAAGAAACTGCCTAGAGCCACTCAGGCTGAACTTGCACAATCATATGTAAGGCCCCAGTATGTAATGATCTCAAGTATCAGAGGAGAAGCTCTACTTAAAGGCAAGCAAGCACACACAAGGAAAAGGAAGGAAAAAATAAAAGGAGAGTTGAGAGGGAGAGAGGGGAAAAGATCTTAAAAGAAGGACGTGCGGGCTTCCCTGGTGGCACAGTGGTTGAGAGTCCGCCTGCCAAAGCAGGGGACACGTGTTCGTGCCCCGGTCCGGGAAGATCCCACATGCCGCGGAGCGGGCTGGGCCCGTGAGCCATGGCCGCTGAGCCTGCGCGTCCGGAGCCTGTGCTCCACAACGGGAGAGGCCACAACAGTGAGAGGCCTGCGTACCGCAAAAATAAAAAAAATAAAAAGAAGGACGTGAACACTGTAGTTAAAGGACATGGCCAAAGGTGGCATGTCTCATTGAATCAACTACATTGATGGATCCTCAGGTATCCTCAGGTACTGTGTTCTCTGGAGGACCCTCTAACACACTAGTTTAAATACACTCCACTAAAAAAATAAATTAAATAAATAAATAAAATAAAATAAAATAAATAAATTAAATACACTCCATTTGTGCAAACTAGCTGCTTGTGTGTCTGGGACACTTGTTTTTCTGTTAATGACCACATGTTTCCCCGTTAATACCCCAGTGGCATTAATACCCCGGGCCTCTGAAATGGTTGTAATATGTCAGCCACACTGAGCCTTAGCTTTGTTGGTTAGTCCAGAAATCCTTTAGCGTTTCCTGTTTGGACCTGCCACCCGCTGTCCACAGGGGCTTTCTCTTCATCCGGCAACACCTCTCCCATTACTGTTCCTGAATTTAGAGCTTCATGATGGGAAGATCTCTCTGGTCACCCTATATATTTTAGAGCCAGTGAAGAATTACAAGTATTTCTTCCTCTGGAGATTTCATTTTCATTCTCTGTCTTGTGTCTCTCGTGCTGCATAGCACAACTGTTGTCACCACCTCGATCCCAGGACATCTTTCTAAATGCTATTGTTTGCCTTTGGATTTTACATATCTATATATAATATATGCTTACATATGACATGATATAATCTCGGTAACATATATAATATTACAATAATGGTTATTATTATTAGCATATAATTGTTTTATTTGTCAAACTAGTAACATATTTGAACTTACTCTAGACCAGACGTTCTTGGCTACAGTGTTGAGAGACTTGTTATGTGTATCAGTGCTTTTGGCGGCAAGTTCCCAACACCCAGTTCAGACTGGGTTAAACAATAAAAGGAATGTATTAGCTCCTGTAACTAAAATACATAAATAAATAGATACGTGTACACGCACACACATATAGATGCGTTATAGAGACTTTTGGCATGTCTGTGTCTGGCTCTAGCTCCTTTGAGCTGCAGCGCTCTCAGCTCCGCTGGCTTCCTCTCCAGCTGACGTCGCTCGTGGTAGCAAAACGACAGCAGCAGTTCTAGGTCCCACGTCCACACTGCACCGCAGGTAGGAGGGAGAGCTTGTCTTCCACACCCTACCCCCCTACCCCAACCAGTACCCCACAGTCCTCGCTTTCTCTCCAGGAAAAGAGAGCTCACACTCCTCCTGAACCAAACAGAATGATGAAGGGTTTGCTTCAGTCCTAGAGCTGGGAATGGGTCAGGATCACCCTAACCCCATGAGTATTATGCACTGGGAGAGGTGAGAGGTAGGGACGGGAGGGCTGGCAGCAATGAACACACAGAGGGCAGTGGAGAAAAGGGAAGATGTGTGGCTACTGAGCCCAGAACTCTACATCTTTTGCAGAGTATCTTATCACAGTCCAGAAGTGCCCTAACTGATCATGTGAGTGGGCGTGGCATGTGAAATACTATCTAACAGATATGACTCAAGATGTTGAGAACCTCTGTTCTAACCCATCAGCTGCCCAGGGCAGAAAGTGTGGGTTATTTCTCTTTGTGGCTAGAGCACATGACAAGTGGGAACTGAATTTACTCCTGTTCTCCCTCACTGCCCGACTGCCCCTCTCTGTTTTCTCTCTTGTTAATATCCTGATGTTTACCCTCCTCTTCCATAAACTTGCCTCCCATCTCTTCAAAAGGTCCACCACTAGGGAAAGACAAGTCCACCATCCACCCTTTCCACTTCTTTTCTGGAGAATAGAATTTGGGAAAGGGGAACATAAATGCTTGACTATTTGATCATGTGAAGTAACCTCACTGAGAAAGTCAACTAGAGAATGATGTGTCTCCTCTGCACTATCAGAAAAGGCACCCATCCATAACTTCAGTGCCTTTTGGCTGTGGAGCAATGTGGGGCAGACCTGGAGCTGCCTACGGCTTTGATGTGATTGGATTTCATAAAATAAAATCTTTATTTAGACTGACCATGTGCCATTTGTCACAAGTAGACATGATACTCTGGCCCACTATTTTAGGATGTGCATTTCCAATTATTCTTCACTTGGAGGTGATAAGTTAAAGCCGAGCTGCAGATGCTTTGTCTCAGTCCCCTTTGGGACATGCACTTGTAAAAGGTCTGTTTGTATAGTCTGGGTTGTAATCTCTGACCATAGATCAGGATTTCCTCTACTCAAAGGGACATGGTTTAAACAGGGCTGGATTGTAATATTTAGAAACCATAAGCATTGACAAATTATGGTGCCCTCTGAAGTTGAAAACAAAGCAGTGCTTAACTGTAAAACACAAGATTTACATGCACTCAGGGATCAGAAAAACTTCATTTTGGCTTCAGAGATGGCAAAATTCTGTTGGCAAAATGCAATTAATCTGAATTCTTCTCTCCTCTGCCCTCTTTCATCTCTCTTTTAGTGCCCTTCATTTGCTGGTGGGACATTAAGTACATGCGTGTTCTGTCTTTTGAATAATCCAGTCCTGGGTCCAGAAGGGAATCAGGTAGCTACCTTTGCCCAGTAAGTTTTGCTATACTAACCTGCTAAGTAAACTTTCCCTGGCAAAACCAAAACAAAAAAGTAAACAGGTAGAAAGCCTTAAGGCAGCTTGGTTCTAGCAAAAGGAATATTGAGGTCACCAAAAGAATCTAGCCTCCCAGATACTGAACGTTCCAATTGCTGGCGTGGTGACCTCATGGGGAGAGAAGTACCCTCTTTGACCAGGAAATACAAAAGCCATTCAAGCCATTCCCTCAGCCCCAGTGATGAGCATTCTTTTCCTGTCCTCCTATCTAAAGCCAGTCTTCCTTTTCTATGCCCTTGACCTAATCCCCTCTGGCCAATCAAAGACAATACTTCGGCAATTCTTCCCTCCCTTTCTTTATTGAATCATTCCCATCAGCCAACAAACATGCCATTATTTCTCTTATCTTTCATAATAATATTAATAACCTCCAAATCCCCCAAGGCTACACCCCATGTCTCTATTCTCCTTGACAATAAAATTCCTCAAAACCGTTGTCATTACTTAGAGACTCTAATTCCTCCCCTCCCATGAAGTCTTAGGCCCTGTCCAGCCTAGTTTCCCCAACTCCCCCACCCCACGGAGAGAGCTCTCTTCAACGTCACCAGTGACCACTGGTCACTAAATCCAATGGTCAATAGTCAGCTCTGACATCAGTTCACAGTAATGCCACTTGGTTTTCCTCCCACCTTGCCAGGCTCTGCTCCTCCATCCCCTTTGCTTGTTCCTCCCCTTCTTCTCTACAAAGTTGGGGTGCCCCAGGGACCCCATCCACTCTCATTTTACTCCCTTGGTGATCTCATTCACCTTGTGACTTTAGTCTTCTGTTGGCAACCCCAAGAATTCTATCTCCAGCCCAGGACTCTCTCCTGGACCTCAGACTCATAACCAATAGCCAACCCAACTTGAATGTCTAATAAGCATTTTTTAACTCAACATGTCCAAGATGAACTCTCATTTTTCCCTTCCGGTCACTCCCATCCCTACCAAACCTGTTCTGCCCTCAATTCCCCACCTCAGTTGATGGGAGCCCACAGTTCTCTTTCGCTCAAGACTCTAACCAAGCCAGCAGCATATTATTATCTTGAAAACAGAGCCAGAGTCCAGACTCTCCAGTTATTACTCCCTGGTCTAGACCTGCCAGGTTTACTAGCCACCCTGCTTCTACTTTGCCCCCTGTAGTCTACGCTCAACACAGCAGCCATACCAATCCACATGGAGCAAATCAGATCACAGTCCGCCAGTGGCTTACTTGGCGTCAAAGCCACGGTCCCACATAATTTGGCCCCTTTACTTCCTGACTCTTCTCCTATTATGTTCCCCTTCTTAATTCCACTGCAGACACCCTGACCTTCTTGCTCTTCCTCCAGCACACCAGGCATGCTTCTGCCTCAGGATCTTTGCACTGGAGATCACTTTTGCCTGAAATGTTCTTCCCCCTAATACCTGCATGACAGATCTTTCGCCTGCTGCAAGTCCTTGCTGCAGTATCACTCTCTTGATGAATCCTATCTGAGCGCCCCTCTTAAAACTGAAACCTGCCCACCTCTCACCACTCCTGGTCTTCCTTACCTTGTTCTGTTTTTTTCCAAAGCACTTATCACTTTCTAACATACTATATTATATATGTATTAGATATAATTTATATATATATATATATATATTATTTTCAATGCCTATTATTTATTGTCAGTCTCCCAGCAACCCATAGAATGTAAGTACCCATAGGATGGGGTGGGAAGCTTATCTGTTTTATTCACTTTATATCCAGGTGCCTACTGCAGTGCCCGGTATTTCCCAGGTGCTCCATAAGTAGTCATTGATTCCTAGCCCATTATCAACTATTTTCACTTTTTACATTGTGACCATTTTCTATGATAACACTTTTATAGTTGATTCTATGTCCAGTCCTATGTGTATAAGTGACATATTTAAGACCCTAATTCCATGACTCTTTCCCTATCGTGTGAGTAAAAGAATTCAGATTTTCTCTGTAAATGGAAAGGACTTTCAAGCCCCATCTCTCCAGGCCTCATCCTGAGGCATCATTTCTGTTTCAGAGTACTGCAAGGAAATTAGCAAGGCATAATGAAAATCAGAGCTAAAACAGCAATCTATTGTTTCTACACATTCTAAAATTTTTAGGTCAAGCACTTTTGCAGTGGCATAGTGGTGAAGGGCACAGGCTTTGGAGTCAGACTGCCTGATTTCTTATCATGGCACCAGGATTTACTGGGCCTATACTTTGTCATCTATAACACTGGCGTTACTATTTTAATCGTCGTTGTTGTTGGTGGTGGTGGTTCCATAATAGTTGAATGGGAGATATGGAGGGCAGCATAGTAGTGGTTCTCCAGAGATGTCCACATCCTAATCCCTAAACCTGTGACTATGTTACTTTATATGGCAAAAAGGGACTTTGCAGATATGATTAAGGTTACAGACCTTGAGGTGGAAAAATTATCCTCAATTATCTGGGTGGGCCCAACGTAATCACATGGGCCCTTAGAAGGAGAGGAGGTGGAAGAATCAATCAGAAGAGGCAGGAAAGACACAAAGCATGAGAGGGACTCACCCCACTGTTGCTGGCTTTGAAAATGAAAGGCCAATGAGCCAAGGAATGTGGGAGGCCTCTAAGAGCTGAGAACAACCCTGGCCAGAAAACCAGAAAGGAAACGGGACCTTAGTCCTATATAACCGCCTGGAGTTGAACTCTGCCGACGAACTGAATGAGCCCGGACGTGCATTCTTCCCTAGACCCCAGGGAGACCAATACCTTGATTCTGACCTTGTGTGACCCACGGCCAGGCCCACTGTACTTCTGATTGATAGAACTGTGAGGTAGTAAATTGATGTGCCAGTGACTCGGAACATGGAGGACAGCCAGCTAGCTATTATTCAAATACGCCATATTACTGCTGCAGAAAGGCTTGTAAGTGGGATGGTGTGACTGGGATGTGTAACACTGTGGCAACATGCCTGCCTTGTGTTACACACCATGCTAGGATCTTTACGTACATCATCTCATTTAAAACAGAGACTGGGGCATATACATTGCAAGACCTCTACAACGAGGGCAGAAGGTCAAGAGTTGGACTGTGAAAGGGAAAGAAAATTGTTCCAGAAATCATGGCTGGGTTACTCGATTCCATAATTGTAGTAGTTTTCATTGAAATATATTATTTTTATTATAAAAAATTCAAAGATATAGAACAGAGACTCTGACAAATATCATTCCACCCATCATCCAGATTTCACTCATGTAAGCCCTTTTGCCATATTTTACTCAGATCTTTTCTTTTTATGATAAAAACAAACAAAAAAAGTCCCAGATATGCTGTAGTCCTCCTGTGCCTGGCCAGCTCTCATCCCCTCCTGTTCCTTAGAGGTAACCACTCTTCCTAAGTGGTGGGAATCCTCTATGTCCAAGTTTCCATTCTTATTCTACACGTGTATCTACCCATGTAACACAGTGTATTGTTAGTGTCAGCCTTACACAGGTGGCAGTGTACTGTACCTTTCATCCTGAAGTGTGCCTTTTCCATTCTATATTATGTCAGCAGTGTTTATGTTGATATATGTAGATCTAAGTTATTTGTTTTAACTGCTGAATAGCATTCTACTGAATGAATAAACTACAGTTTATTTACACATTGATAGACACTGAGCATGTTTCCAAATTTTAGCTACTACAAAAACCTCTATAATGAGCTCTCCTGTGCATGTATTTTTGCATGTGGAGACTTTGTGTATAAATAACTTACATCTAGGAGAGAACTCATGCCACATAAGCTATGCACATCTGTGCAGCTTCATCTTCTCCTGACATTGCCAAAGGGCTCACACAGATTTACACACCCACCAGCAGCACATCAGAATTTCCCCAGGAATAATGACTGTCAAACTTTTTAAACATTTCCCTATCTGATATGTGTGAAACTGTCCTTTTAATTATAATGTCCTAATTACTAGCCAGTTTCTCTCTTCTAGAAATTACTTATTTATAACTTTTATCCATTTTTTTTAATTGGAAGGTTCATCTCTTTCTGGTTCATTTGTAATTCATTATATAATCCAGAAACACATTTGCTCATTATAAGAATTGCACATATCTTCTCCCAGTCGATTGCTTACTTATGTAACTTCATTTGGGGTGCCTTTTCCAAAAAGTGCAGAAACTGATGAAACACAGTCAAGTGTATGGATCTTTTCTTTTGTGGTGTGTGCTTTCTGAGTTGCGTTTGGGAAACCCTCTCTACCCTGAGAGGATTCTTCGAGGTGACTTAGAGGCTACCCAGGAAGGAGAGAGGTGAGAAGAGGCCATATTTGTGGGCTTTTCTGTCTCTGCTCCAGTCAGAATAGTGCCTCATATGTCTGTTTTATGTTTGGACTCCTACAGCTTTGCATTGAAGGAGTTGCCTTGCTGTTTAAAACAATTATACTTTGAATCTTGTTGTATTTGCTCTGAGACTCCTGTCCACTGAGACAAAAAGAGAAAGATGATGAGTGACATTACTTGTAAAAGAAAATAAAGAATAAGAATAATGTGTTAGCTTTTGTTTGCTGGGAAAAGGAGGACTACCAATTTGCCTGGAAAGGGAAACTCTTAGCACTAAGTCCTAGGTGCGATGTATCGCACGGACCCTCGTGTCAAGGAAGGACCCAGTGAGCAATAGCGTAAATAGTAGGTTTCAGAAGGTTGAGAAAGATTCTCATACGGCCTTGCTTATAGAACTAGTTGGAGACAAGGGATTCATGTGGGAATACAGGGTCCTTTCAGAGCTCTATTGAAACAGGGAAGTGTGTGTGTTCTGGCTGTGTCCCAAGTCACAGGTCAGCTTTGAGCTCCACTTAAGAGCTCTGGTACTGTAACATCTGGTGAATCACAGGGTCTGGGGGAGGGAGCAATTCTCCCCTCATCAGGTGTTCATTCTAGTTTTCAGCCTCTCCTCTTTGTCCTCTCTCTAGTGGGCATTAGAGGGCTTATTATTTAATGAACTCAGATATCTTTTCTGTTTTGAAGGATACGTGTATTCAGCAGCCCGCAGAGGTGAAATTAACATACACAGAACACTGCTACCTTCCAGTTTATAAAACCTTCCCACCCACAGCTCCATGTTTGTGAATTTAGTGCCTTTCACCAGTTGGGGAAATCTAGCTCATTCTTTTTTTTTTTTTTTGCGGTATGCGGGCCTCTCACTGTTGTGGCCTCTCCCGTTGCGGAGCACAGGCTCTGGACGCGCAGGCTCAGCGGCCATGGCTCACGGGCCCAGCCCGCTCCGCGGCATGTGGGATCTTCCCGGACCGGGGCACGAACCCGTGTCCCCTGCATCGGCAGGCGGACTCTCAACCACTGCGCTACCAGGGAAGCCCCCTAGCTCATTCTTTATTGCGGTGATGGCTAGATAGCTCAGATTAGCTGGAATATCTTATTTTGAAACACACGTATTTTCAGAGATATCCCTATCCCTAGCAAAAGTACAAAGGCAGAAGAATAGAACATTTTACTTGATTATTAACTTGGCTTTTTCTCTCACTCTTTTGCTCCTCCCCAATATATTTTCCCCTTTTTCTCTTTTTCTTATTTTAGTTTGTATTATGGTCTCATTTTACATTCTCTCAGCTAGGGCTCCTTGGTTATGCTTCACTTTGTTTTTCTATGTAACCTGGTTAAGTTCAAAATGATCTGTTTTCTTAAACAGGGTTAGCACGCATGATAATATGTTTCCTGGCATTCTGCCACTGTCCTGTCACCCAGCTCTCTGGATTTAAAGCTTGTTTCTTCAGGAATGTGCAGAACGGTTCTGAATAAAGATAAAGAAAGGAATTCAAAACTCTTGTCCCAAGAAAGGCATGCAGAGTGATTTTTCATACCTATACAGTAAAGCAGATGACTCAAGCTTTTCCTTTGAACAGTAAGAATGTAAAATTAACTAATACTCAGCCAGATTTTTCTACCCCCCACCCTGGAGTATGTATCAGTGGAACTTCCACTGTGTGTCAATCCATGGAGATTTCTTCAAGAAATCTTCATTTCACAGGTCTGGGAATTGAATCAAGTAAAAAAGAACGCATGGATTGCTTCCCAGATTGTGAAAGATCTCTAGGTCCGGTTCTAAACCACTGCATGGCTCACACATACGCCATCTCAAGTGTTTACTGAGAAAGCATCATGTATCTCAACTTACATGCCTTTCAAAGTACAAAGGAACTAGATCCACTCAGTGCTGTCAAAGTCCTGGCAGTTAGAAAACAATTCCTCTCACAGGCTTTAATTGAAGAGACTTTAATAAAGGCATTATTTGTAGGGTAAATGGTCCAACAAAGAATGTTGAAGCTTCAGGGACCAACAAGAGGAAATGACTTCATTTCCACCCCTGAAGCTAAAAAAAAAAAAAAAAGGGTGTCATGGGAGCCCAGTAGAGCTGGAGCTGGCAGGAGAGGGCTGCCTGGCAGGTGCTGGGGCCACAGAGGAGCGTGGCCAAAAGACAGTGAGGGGAAAATAAGGAGCAGGGACAAAATATGCCAGCCTCTCTCGCTTCCTGCCCCCTGTCTCCTGCTTCCAGGGACCAAACCCTAGCAGATAAGCCAGCAGGCAAGGGAACCCTGATGGAGTGGCCCATGCACCAGCCTCCTGAGGCACAGAGAAGGGAGGAGGAGCAGATGTCAGAGGAGAGGTGGTTGTGGGCAAGCGGAAAATAACCAGCACTGGGGTTAAGAGTGAGCGGGTTTGGGCTTCCCTGGTGGCGCAGTGGTTGAGAGTCCGCCTGCCGATGCAGGGGACACAGGTTCGAGCCCTGGTCCGGGAGGATCCCACATGCCACGGAGCAGCTGGGCCCGTGAGCCACAGCTACCGAGCCTGCATGTCTGGAGCCTGTGCTCCGCAATGGGAGAGGCCGCGACAGTGAGAGGCCCGCGCACCGCGATGAAGAGTGGCCCCCGCTCACCGCAACTAGAGAAAGCCCTTGCACAGAAACGAAGACCCAACACAGCCAAAAATAAATTAATTAATTAATAATTTTTAAAAAGTCCATCTCATATGCCTGGTCAGAGCTTGTCTCCCAACTTCACAGGCAGACCAGAGAATTTAAAAAAAAAAAAGAAGAGTGAGCAGGTTTGAAGTTTGCTCAAGACTGTCTTTTTGAGGATAATCTGAATCAGTTCATGAGACTTGGGGGCTGGGGGTGTTGGTAAGCGTCTTAATTTGTTGTGAAGAAGGACTCTGGTCTTCTGAGTAAGCTGGCCTTGCTAAGATACATGAGCTGCGAACCATTGATTTGACCTCTACTGACTTGATAGAGTGACAGAATGTTTGAGCTGAAGGGGTCTCTTAGAGAGTATCTAACCCAACCACTGCTCTTTAGAGACAGGAAAAATGAAGCTTCTAATGTTCCTTCCTTCCTTCCTTCCTTCCTTCATAATAAGACAAATATTTATTTGAATGCCTACTGTGTACATACTCTTCAACAGTGAACAAAACAAAATCCTATTCTCATGGAGACTATGTTCTACCAGGGGGAGAGAAGCAGTAAACAACAACAGCATAGTATATGATATGTCTGAAGGGGATATGTGCTATAAAGAAAAATAAGGCAATATAAAGAGTGAGAGACTAAAGGAGGGCAAGGGATGGGCTTTCTCCTTTATAGGGTAGATGTAGAAGACCTCTTTGATTGACACCATTTAAGCAGGGACCGGAAGGGGGTAAGGGACAAGCCATGTGGATATGTGGGACAAGAACGTTCCAGGCAGAAGGAACAGACAGTATGGAGCCCTGAGTGGGAGTGTGCTCGGTGCAGAGTTCAGTGAGAAGGGGTAGGGTGATGGGAGATGAGGCTGTGAGCCAGGGCTCACAGGAACTTTGCAGGCTGCATGGAACTTTGTTTCATTCTCAGGGTGATGGGAAGCCATTGGAAAGCATTGAGCAGGGCAGTGACGTGAGCTGACTTGGGTTTTTATAAGATCCCTCCAGCTGCTGTGTGAAAGTAGAATGCAGGAGGGCAAGGGCAGAAGCAAGGGGACCCGTGAGGATGCTGTTGCAATAAACCAGGGGAGGTAGGATGGTGGCTGGGACCAGAGTGGATGTGGCGGAGATGAAGAAGTGGTCAAATTCTGGGTTTGAATATAGAGTCCACGGAATTTTCTGATGTAGGAGACAAGTGGTAGTGAGCGAGAGGAATCGAGGATGACTCTAAGCTTTATGGCTTAAGCATCAAGAACGGTGGGGCTGATATTACTGAGCTGGGAGAAGGTTTAGTGGAGTAGGGGTGTAATCAAGAATTAGGCGAAGGTCTTGCAGAGTTTTAAAAGTCTATTGGTCTATGCAAAGTATATATATATATATATATATATGTATATATATATATATACATATATATATATACACATGCACGTATATACACATACATACACACAAATGTGTACACATATATACATATACACATATGCATATGTCTGTGTGTGTGTGATGAGGGTGAAGCTCAGGAGAGGGCTGAGACTTGAGGTATAAATTTGGAGATAGTATTTAAAGTCAAGAGAGGATGATGTCATCTGCAGAATGAGTGGAGCTGCAAAGGAGAACAAAACTTAGCACTGAGCCCTGGAACATACTAATGAGAATATTTACTCATTTTAATTCTTATTCTTCTAGCTATCACTCCTTCAGCTCTAACTATGTGCAAGGTACAATGCTAAGCACTTCACATGCATTATCCTGTTTAATTCCCTTAACAACGCTGTGTGAAATTGACTAGTGTCCTTCTTGTACAGAAGACAAAACAGAGGCTCAGAGGAATTAACCAGCCTGCCAAAGTCACACAGCTAGCCTGTGGCAAAGCTGGGAATCAAGCCCAGACAGTCTGACTCCAGCTGAAGCAGCCAGCCCAAGCTGACATAGCAAGTTTGTGGCCAAAGATGTCTGATAAGCTGTTCGCTCAGATACGCTGCGTCTGCTGATCAAGTTTTTTTGCTTCCATGCAGTCCCTCGAAGTGCAAAATCACACTTGAACACAGAGCATCCTGATAGGAAGCACACCCCCAGGCCAGCCCCAGCTTACACATCTGACCTCATCTCTTCCCCCAGCAGCAGCCAAGGTTCTGAATCCTGTGTCTTGAGTGTCTCTCTGGCGCTCCGTGTAGGACCTGGGCTGCAGAAGCAGCTCTGTTGCTGTGGACTGACCAGCCTCAAGTCCACTGCGACCTCACTAGCTTATCTTGATGATGAGTCAGAGGTGAGAATGGAGGTCATATCCTCATGGCTGAGGTTATCAATTAGGGCTGAGAAGAAACCCACCTTTTGGAAGTCACACAAGACAAAGGACTTCCTAGTTAGATCTGTGATACCATGCCTTGTCCAGGAGAATTAATCACAACAGAGGACATGAGCTGAAGGGTGGTCAGCATCCATTCTAGAGGCTGTGTTTAGTATTGACCTCCCCTGGGGTGTAGCTATCCCAGCCCCAACTGGGGCTCCTCTCAAAGAATGGCATTTTGCTGTGTTATACCTAGGCAGGGGCAGATAGTGTCGAGCTGGATCTCCACCACTCGTCTTCAGAGATGGGGCGGAACCATAATTGGAACCTTTCAGAGAGCAATTTGGATAAACAGACAGTCTGTCCTCAGTTATAAATAAACTGCTATCAGCCATCTGAAAAAGACAAAATGATCTCAATGTACCAAAATGCACAGGGACACGCCCCTCAGAATGCCGAGGGAGGCAAGACCAGTTGCGTGATCTGTAGCTTCCACCACCTCCATTTCCCAAATTGATCGGGAGCTTGGTGTAAGGAAGACAGCTCAGGTTTGGGAATCAGGTGGGCCTGGGTCTGAATCTTGTCCTGATGTTCTGTAGAGGTGACCTTGAGCTAGGTGTTTAGTTCCTTAGCCCCCAGTCATCCTCATTCATAAAGTGGAGAGAGAGGAGGAATAATTCCCAGTGAGTAGGGTTGCTGTGAGACTATAAACCAAATAGATATGGAAAGCACCAATATGGGAGGTGGGACATGATGTACATGGTAAATAACAGCTCTAGAGATGATGATGACGATGGTGGCAGTTATGATGGTAATGATGAAGATGACGGTTATGATGGAGGTGATGATGCTGACTGTAGTAATAGTAGTGATGATGGTGATGGTGACAGTTATGATGGTGGAGGTGATCATGTTGATAGTGATAATGGTAGTGATGACGATGGTGGCAGTTACGATGGTAATGATGAAGATGACGGTTATGATGGAGGTGATGATGCTGACTGTAGTAATAGTAGTGATGATGATGGTGATGGTGACAGTTATGATGGTGGAGGTGACCATGTTGATAGTGATAATGGTAGTGATGGTGATGGTGACAGTTGTTACAATGATAATGACGGTGACAGTTATGATGGAGATGATGATGTTGATAGTGATAATAGTAGTGACAGTGATGGTGACAGTTGTTACAATGATAATGATGGTGACAGTTATGATGGTGGAGGTGATGTTGACAGTGGTAATAGTAGTGATGGTGATGGTGACAGTTATCATGGTGGAGGTGATTATGTTGAAGTGATAGTGATGATGATGATGGTGGTAGTAATAGTAAGCATCATCACCCAGCATTTGGGGACCTGGGCTGGGCCCATGACTCTTAAGGATATAAACTAGAAGTTGGAGAGAGAATTACTACTTCAAAGAAGAATGTTTGGTTAGATTAAATTTAAAATGCTTGGAAAAACTAACTACTCAACAGCTTGTTATTATTAACAATAGAATATTTAACATTTATTCAGTGTTCACTGATGTGCCAGGCATGGCACCAGGTAGTTTATATATATTTCATTTAATCCTAACAATACCCCATTTGGAGAACAAAGTATAATTAGCTCCATGTCAGATTAGAAACCCAAGGCTCAGAAAGGTTAAGTGTCTAATCTGAGGTCACACAGCTGGAAAGACATAAAGCAGGAATTCAAGCCCCGGGCTGTCCAATTCCAGAATCCAAGCTCATAACCACTACACCATAGTGCTCGTGTCCCAACCAGATGTACAGTGGCTTTTCTAAGGGGAAGAGGTCAGCATGCTCTGAGGTAGTAGGGGGTACATAAAGTGTATGCTTCTGGTTCTTATGAGAAGTTCATACAAATAATTAAAAGTGTGTTTGTGATACATATGAGGGTTTAAGCTAGAGAGAGCAAATAGGCAAATCAGAGAGATATCTTCTTGGCCCTACACAGTATTTCTAACATTGAAAATCAGTAGATCTCACCTTTGAAATCCAGATTTCTTGATTTTCTTTGAGTTGGATGATCTAGAAAAACTGGATCATATTCCAGACTGGCTTCATTTAACTGGAGCAGCTGCTACTTTTAGCTCAGGTATTTGTTCTTGAGCTTGTCCAGTGCCCAAAACTCCCTCTTCCTTTTGCCTGCAAGCTTTCCTTGTTTGCACACCTGGCCTGGCCCTGTGGATCTACAAAGAATGCCCTGCTGTTGAGGCTCACACACAGGACCAGGGAGCAGCTCAGGTAGCAGTTAGCAAAGCAGAGGTCCTTGCCTGGTAAACGCCAAAGCTGAAGAAAGAGAGGAGGACCTGCCCTCTGATGGACCAGCTGTCTCCACCCAGGGAAGATGGGTCTGTTGCTGTAGCAACCGCAGTTTGCTCTGATCATCTCCACCATCAACCAAGAGCTCCTGATCACCCATCGCCTGTCCTTCCTGCCCTCCTTGCTGGCTACTGATCATTAGATCCTTTCTCTCCCTTTCACAACAATATTCTTTCTCACCTGTCTTACGACCCATCATTTTTACTGTGGTTTTTCCCTTAAAGGGGTTTCAGAAGGTTATTTTTCTCTTGTTTTCATCTTTCCACAAGAAGTTCCCCAAGTTCATGAGAGAGAAGGACCCTAGCAAACCAACAAAATAATATAAGACCTCCTTTTAAGCCTTTCATTGAAAAGAGGCAGGTGTAAATAAACAGAGATAAGCAAACACCTTGTTTGTATCGCAGACACAGCTACTGTCTTGTTTGATCTTCAAAGCAGCCCGTGAGGTGGGCAGAGTGGGGAATACACGTTCATTTTTGGAGACTTTAGCTCAGAAGTGAGGTCATCTCAAAGGATCAGTGGTCAGTAGGCAGGAGAACGTGGATTAGTGCTCAGGCCTGGCCTGGAGTGAGTCAGCACAGACATAACTCAGCTCCCACCCGCCAGTTAGTTTACCCTTATCGTGGACCTTTGCTCTCAGAGAACTGAAATTAAAATGCCAAGGCCAAGGATCTGCGAGTTATAGTGCACTTCCTCCCTTCTTTCCTTCTTTCAACGAATGTGCCAGGCCCTGTGCTGACCCCAGGCCACACAGTAAAGTCCATGTGAATAATGCCAAGAGAGGATGGCTCAAATGCTCCAAGAGCATTGAGCATCTGAGCCATCCTCTTGTACTTGTATGGCTTTTTATGATTTCTGAAGTCATTTTGTAGCAATCCCGTATGCCGAGTGTATACCCATTTTACGAATGGAATTAAGGCTCCGAAAAGCTCAGTAACACATACAGCTAGTAAGCTGTAGAGCTGGAACTCAAAACCAGGTCTTAGGGCTTCCCTGGTGGCGCAGTGGTTGAGAGTCCACATGCCGATGCAGGGGACGCAGGTTCGTGCCCTGGTCCGGGAAGATCCCACATGCCACGGAGCGGCTGGGCCCGTGAGCCATGGCCGCTGAGCCTGCGTGTCCGGAGCCTGTGCTCTGCAACGGGAGAGGACACAACAGTGAGAGGCCCGCGGACCGCAAAAAAAAAAAAAAAAAAAAACAGGTCTTAACACTTTGGCATCAGTGCTCTTTCCACTACAGATACCTCTAGCACCTAACAGTGCCTAGCACACACCAGGTGCTCAACAAATTCTTGCCCAACATAAATTAACATCACATCCCCTCTCAAAGTGACTCAAAACGTCTAGCATCAACATTTCTCTTTTATGGCCAAGAAAACAAGGCCTCTCAGGAATCTTGCAAACCTATGGTTCAGATAAAGTCAACAGCGCCTGAAATTAATCACTATTATTTTCACCTAAAGCAATATATGAAGCTAGAGAGATATAAAAACAAACACCTCTGCTGAGGCAGATAATGGAAGATAAAGCTTTTGCTTAGGTTTATTGACATTCTTCTTTGCCCAAGGACAATCTGTTAAGAAGAAAATATTTTTCTTCAAACCACATTCCAGACTCAAAGTCCAATATTGAATAGTAAGTAGTAGAGCGAATTGTTTAATCTCCTCCTGCTCTTCCCCTGCTCCACCCACCCAGGTGAGTTTCCACGTCTTCTGGTGGTGGGGGGGGGGAGCCTCCTCCTTGATTTTTGTTCTTTTTTGCAATTTGGTGGGAGACACATGGAGAGCAGTTTTATAGGAAAACTTTGGCTTAGTTTGGCTCACGTATCAGTACAGAAACATGCATGAGCAATTCAAGAGCCAATTCTGTGGTTTGAGCCTTCCGTGTTGGAGGCCTGGCTGGTCCAAGAAGATCTGCTGCCTGATAGCATTGTCTGATCTGGTCCAGCCCTCCTTGCAGAAGGCCAGGCCAAAGTCAGTTCTCTCTCTCTGGAATGGGCAGCCTGGACCCTGGCACATACCAGAGCTCCTGTCTAATTCACAAAGTTCATGGCCTCCTCTTCCTTCTCTACTAATTGGCCCTCCTCACCTTTGTCCTGTTCAGTCACCTCTCCACCACTCTCAGAACTGATAGGCATGTGGACTGGTGATAGAAGTGAATAGACAACAAGAGTATGGATCCAATGAAACAAAGCAGAGAGTGCTGCAAGGGAATAAAACTTTTTAATTTAATTTTTATTTTATATTGGAATATAGTTGATTTACAATGTTCTGTCAGTTTCAGGTGTACAGTAAAACAATTCAGTTATACATATACATATACCCATTTTTTTCAGATTTTTTTCCCATATAGGTAATTACAGACTTTTGAGTAGAGTTCCCTGTGCTATACAGTAGGCCCTTGTATATTATCTATTTTATATATAATAGTGTGTATATGTTAATCCCAAACTTCTAATGTATCCCTCCCCTGACCCACCTTTTCCCTTTGGTAACCATAAGTTTGTTTTTGAAGTCTTGTGAGTCTGTTTCTGTTTTGTAAATAAGTTCACTTGTATCATTTTTTTTAGATTCCACATATAAGTGATATTATATGATATTTGTCTTTCTCTGTCTGACTTACTTCACTTAGTATGACAATCTCTAGGTTCACCCATGTTGCTGCAAATGGCATTATTTCATTCTTTTTACAGCTAACATTCCATTGTATATATGTACCACATCTTCTTTATCCATTCTCTGTCGATGGACATTTAGGGTTGCTAAATGTCTTGGCTAAATGTCATGGTTGCTTCCATGTCTTGGCTATTATAAATAGTGCTGCAGTGAACATTGGGGTACATGTATCTTTTTGAATTATGGTTTTCCTCTGGATATATGCCCAGGAGTGGGATTGCTGGATCATATGGTAGTTCTATTTTTAGTTTTTTAAGGAACTTCCATACTGTTCTCCATAGTGATTGTACCAATTTACATTCCCACCAAGAATATATAGGAGGGTTCCCTTTTCTCCACATCTTCTCCAGCATTTATTGTTTGTAGACTTTTTGATGATGGCCATTCTGACTGGTCTGAAATGATACCTCATTGTAATTTTTTTTTTTTTTTTTGCGGTACGCGGGCCTCTTACTGCTGTGGCCTCTCCCGTTGCGGAGCACAGGCTCCGGACGCGCAGGCTCAGCGGCCATGGCTCACGGGCCTAGCCGCTCCGCGGCATGTGGGATCTTCCCGAACCGGGGCGTGAACCCGTGTCCCCTGCATCGGCAGGCGGACTCTCAACTACTGCGCCACCAGGGAAGCCCCCTCATTGTAATTTTGATTTGCATTTCTCTAGTAATTAGTGATGTTGAGCATCTTTTCATGCGCCTCTTGGCCATCTGTATGTTGTTTTTGGAGAAATGGCTGTTTAGATCTTCTGCCCATTTTTTGATTAGGTTGTTTGTTTATTGATATTGAGCTGCATGAGCGGTTTGTATATTTTGGAGATTAATCCCTTGTCAGTCGCTTCTTTTGAAAATATTTTCTCCCAGTCCATACGTTGTCTTTTCATTTTGTTCATGGTTCCCTTTGCTATGCAAAAGCTTTTAAGTTTCATTAGGTCCCATTTGTTTATTTTTGTTTTTATTTTCATTATTCCAGGAGGTGGATCCAAAAAGATATTGCTGTGATTTATGTCAAAGAGTGTTCTGTCTGTGTTTTTCTCTGAGAGTTGTATAGTATCCAGTCTTACATTTAGGTCTTTAATCCATTTTGAGTTTTTTTTAATGGTATTAGAGAATGTTCTAATTTCATTCTTTTACATGTAGCTGTCCAGTTTTCCCAGCACCACTTGTTGAAGACACTGTCTTTTCTCCATTGTATAGTCTTGCCTTCTTTGTCATAGATAAATTGACCATAGGTGCATGAGTTTATTTCTGGGTTTTCTATCCTATTCCATTGAGCTATATTTCTATTTTTGTGCCAGTACCATACTGTTTTGATTACTGTAGCTTTGTAGTATAGGCTGAAGTCAGGGTGCCTGATTCCTCCAGCTCCGTTTGTTTGTTTGTTTTCCTCAGTATTGCTTTTACTATTCAGGGTTTTTTGTGTTTCCATACACATTTTTAAATTTTTCGTTCTAGTTTTATGAAAAATGCCATTGGTAATTTGGTAGGGATTGCATTGAATCTGTAGATTGCCTTGGGTAGTAATTAACCCTCTGGCCCAGTGTTTTCCCATTCTTTTTCCCCTTTCTCTCATTTCTTACATCACCCAATGCTTCTCAAAGTATAATTTCTGGACAGCAGCATCAGTTCTACCTGTGAATTTATCAGAAATGCAGATTCTCAGGTCCCACTCCAGACCCACTAACTCTCTCTGGGTAGGACCCAGCAACTTATAGTTTAGCCAGCCCTCCAGGTGAATCTGATGCACACTCAAGTCTGAGAGCCACTGGTTTAAATAAGTTCCTTCCTCTCACTGGATATCATTCTCCTGGATCTGCTCACAGCTCTCTGTCTTCTAATCCTGATATAAGTGGACAAAGATTTTGTGATCCCACTAACTGCTACAGAGTCTGCAAACCATCATCTTTGAGATGAGGTCAGAAGGAATGTCAACCTCCGAAAATTCAGCTCAGATTAGTCAGTAAGGTGTGATGGAGACAACATGGACTCTGATATCAGATGGCTCCAGGTTCAAGTCCACCAGATGTTCAAATCCACCACCTGCTAGCTGTGGGGGTCTTAGTCTAGTTATTTACATCTTCTGTACACTGTCCATAAAACGTGGATAAAAGACCAAAGTTATAGGGTTATTATAAAGACTAACTGAGACAGAGCATGTGAAGTGCTTATAACACACATCAACCAGTCAGGAAACGTTTCCTTCTTCCTCTTCACCCCATCTCCAATAAAATCACAATCAAAATAGACACGTCTGCACCTGGTTGTTCCTCCTGGCCTCTCCCAAGGCTTTGTCAAGGAGGTCAAGGTATCTTCTTGGGCTGGTCAAAAGACTAAAATATCTCTCAGTCAGTCATCTAATCAAGATGCCCAGGTTCTATCCTCAGGGTTAGAATGTGACCAACATAAATGTTATTTTGTAGTCCTTTTATTTGATCTAATCTTATGATGACTGTCATCAGAATAGGATAGTAGTGGGCATGAAATCTAGAGAATGGAGATTCGGTGTTTAAGAATTGTTAGTAGTCATCCAGAACTATCCAACAAAAAGAAAGTGACAGATACTTTTTCAGAGGAAGCTAATGATTTTGGACCCTAAAAAGGAGAAGAAGGGGCAGTTCAAAGCTTTTCCATAGCCCGGGCAAAACAGCTCTTAAAAGTGTTCTATTCCTTTTGTGCTGAGTCTGTACTAATAATTTATCATTTATTGACTTCTTACTATGTGCCTGGTCCTAAACTATTAAATGATGCATATGCATTGGTGCATTGAATCCTCAGAAGTAATTACTATTACCCTTCCCACTGCGACCCTCAATATACAGATGAGACAACTGAGATTTAGAAGCTAAAGGCAACTTGCCTGAGATCACCAAGACCTAGATTGAAATGCAGGATTCCACTCCAGAGCCTTGGCTCTTAATCACTAACCTTCAAATTCCTAATTCAATTTCTCAAGTAGCTCAATATGAGGGAGTGAAACCAGTATTCTTCCCATTGAAAAGGTTTATGTTCCCACTACGTATCATTCTGTTGGCTTTCTGATTCATATATCTGTCTCCATTTAGTTTCCTTATGAGTCAGTGCCTGGGAGCTTGATAAACTCAGAGACAGCTGATTGAATAAAGTGTCTAAAGCTACAAAGGTGAGGGCTAAGTCTTGTGCTGAGATTACGTTACCAAGGAATTGCCTACCTGAGCAGGCCTGCTGGAGGCAGCTAGCCAGCCAGCCAGTTATCTTCTTTCATAACACCTTAAATACAGTATAATTCAATCACAGCTATACAGTATTAGAGAACTCAGAGAAAAATTTTGGATGATTATGTTGGAAAGAGCAAGTTTCAAGGATAGAGAGGCATTAAGTGCTGCCAGAAATTCTACATTAAAGGTGGAAAATAGGTTTCATTTTACCTGACAATTCCAATCAACTGATGGGAGTTATTCCCTGGGATCCAGCATTAAGAAGGATTCTGAGGCCACTTCTGGGCTAAATAGTAGAGAATGTCATGATTGATTAGCTATGTCTGCCATATTCATAGGATGTGGGCATGGGTGCCCATGTGTCTTATATTTACCATCCCTTCCCTAGGTCCTCCAATTTCAGTGGATATTGACAATTACTTTGAATGTAGTCTCCAATTACATTTAGGTAGAAAATAACATATTTTGAAAACTATATACCAATGATAAATTGTATACATTTTATACAACACATTTGTATGAAATCATATGGGGGGAATACTTGCTGGTATATGTTCAAGTTTGTGTTTACTTTTTAGGACTTCTGTCCCCAGAAATTAGTTTCCACCTTAGCATGGTAAAATGTAAGAGAAAAAATTGTTTCAGGAATTTGGGAATTCATTTGAGTGCTGAATTTTCTCATGAACAGAAGTAGATGTTATTTTGGGGACATGGGTCTATTTATTCAACATAATTACAAAATCATAAGTTAAACCTTTTAAGAGGGTAAAAAGCACTTTGGTTTTTATTTTAAATGTTGTGATGGGAGATGTGTCTATTCTGTAAATTGGAAAGTAATTTAAGTCCCCCAAAACTTCATTTGAACTGGCATTATTTGTAGATGATATGAGTGTGTACACAGAATTTTTTAAATTAACAGATAGGCTACTAAAATTAATAATCGAATTTATCAAGATTGGTGCATACAGTGTCAGTACACAAATTATCTATCATATTTCTATACACCAGCAACAATTAGAAGCGAAAACTGTTAAATACCATATATAATAGCATCAAATGAACATGACATAAGTAGGATAAATCTAGTGAAAGATGTATAAGACTTCTACAATGAAAACTACAAAACATTACTGAAATAAATTAAAGAATACCTAAATAAACAAAGGGCTTTACCATGTTCATTGACTAAAAGACTCAACCTTTTTCTGTCCAAATTGGTCTATAGATTCAATGAAGTCTGAATCAAAAACACAGTAGATTTGTTTGTGCATGTGTGTGTACACACACACACACACACACACACATAATTGACAAGTTGTTAGTGAAGATAACCTTAAAGAAGAAACCTAGAAGATTTGCATTACCAAATCTTAAAATTTTTTATAAAACTACAGTAATTAAGAAAGTGCAGTAATGGCATAAGAACAGACAAAGAAACCAATGGAATAAAATCCAGAGAAGACTCCCTCATATATAGTCATGATATTTTTGACAGTGTTGTCATTGCTCTGTAATGAGGAAAGGATGACCTTTACAAAAAATGATGCTGAGTCAATTAAATTATCATATAGGGGCAAAATTAATCATGACCTCTACCTCACACCACTTACAAAAATCAATTTCAGATGTGAAGGATAAACAAAAATTTTCTGGAAGGTAATATGGGAAAATACTTCCAACACGTTGGGATGAGCAATGATTTCTTAAGCAGGACATGAAAAGCACCAACTATGAAGGAAATTTTTCATAAATTGGATTATCTTAAAATTAAAAACTCTGCTCATCAAAAGACATTGTCAAGAGAATGAAAAAGAAGGCTGCAGAGTGGGAACAGATATTTGCATGCATCTTACTAACAAAGGACATGTATCTAAAATATATATTTTTAAAATTCTCATAAATCAGTGGGAAAAAGACAGGTAGTACAATAGAAAAATGGACAAAATGACTTGAGTAGGCTGCACAAAAGAGGATATGAAAATGGCTAATATAAGGGCTCAATGGCTTTCTCATCAAAGAAGTGATAATTAAAACTACAATGAGATAACTCTACATACCCACCAGAATGGCTTAAAAAATTTTTAAAGCAACTTATAATTGCAAGTGCTGGTAAGAATGTAAAGCAACTATAAGTCTCATGTACTACTGGCATGTAAATTGGTACAACCTTAAAACTGTTTGGCATTATCTACTAGAACTAAACACATAAGCACCCTAAGAAATAGTCAATTTTACTCTTGGGTATATAAAAAACAGAAATATGTATATATGTACATAAGACATGTACAAGAATGTTCAGGAGGTAGGATCAAGATGGCAGAGTAGGAATATCCTGAGCTCACCTCCTCCCATGGACACACCAAAATTACAACTACTTACAGAAAAATTATCTCTGAGAAAAAGATATTCCACAACTAAAGATATAAAGAAAGAACCACACTAAGACAGGTAGGAGGGGTGCAGACGCAGTCTAGTCAGGACCAACACTCCCAACATGGTGCAAGCAGGAGTGATATCACAATCATGCAAGTCCTCTCCAAGGAGCAAGAGGTCCAAGCCCCACATTGGGCTCTCCAGCCTGGAGATCCTGCACCAGGAAAATGAGCACTCAAAATACCTGGCTTTGAAAACCAATGGGGCTTATGTTCAGGAGAGCTGGAGGGCTGCAGGAAACTAAGACTCTGCTCTTAAAGGGTGTGTGCAAAAACTCACTCACTCCAAATCCCAACTTAGAGGCAGCAGTTTGAAAAGATCGTGGGTCAGACCCACTTGTTGATCATAGAGAACCTCCCAGAGTCAGGAGGCAGTTGACACTCCACCCCGGGACTGAGACAATGGCAGCAGCCATTTTTCTGATCTCATTTTACCATGCTGACACTGGCACTGGCAGGTGCCACTTTGGAATTCTCCCTCTAGCCTATTAGAGGGAGAGCACCAGGGGCCTGCCCTGCACACCAGCATGCCCACCAGCAACCGTAAAAGGCAGGGCCTCACAATCAGCAAGGCTGGGGACCAGCCCCACCTATACCATGGCACTACAGCAGTCAGCTTCACCACAGCAGAAGGGCACATGCAGCCCACATAGGGTACACCCCGGGAACATCTGGCTCTGGTGGCCAGAGGGGAGCATGTTGCTGCGCCCCCTAGGACACCTCCTACATAAAGCCACTGCTCAAAGATCAAGAGATGTAAAGAACCTACTTAATATACAGAAATAGACACAGAGATTTAGGCAAAATGAGGAGACAAAGGAATATGTTGCAAATGCAAAAACAAAGAAATTCAGCAAAAGAGCTAAACAAAACAGAAATGAGCAGTCTATACAATGAAGAGCTCAAGGTAATGATCATAAAAATGCTTACTGAACTCAGAAGAAGAATGGATGAACACAGTGAGAACTTCAACAAAGAGTTAGAAAATATAAAAAAGAACAAGTCAGAGTTAAAGAATACAATAACTGACCTGAAAAATACATTAGAAGGAATCAACAGTCAATTAGATAATACAGAAGAATGGATCAGCAATCTGGAAAATGGAGTAGTGAAAATCACTCAAGCTGAGCAGAAAAAAAAAGATTTTTGTTTTAATGAGGATAGTTTAAGAGACATCTGAGACAACATCTAGTGTCCTAACACTTGCATTATAGGTGTCTCAGAAGAAGAGAGAGAGAAAGGGGCAAAAAATTTATTTGAAGGAATAGTGGCTGAAAACTTCCCTAACCTGGGAAAGGAAACAGATATCCAGGTCCAGGAAGTACAGAAAGCCCCCAAAAAAGATGAACCCAAAGAGGTCCACATATCATAATAAAAGACATATCACAATTAAAATGGCAAAAGTTAAAGAGAATTTTAAAGGCAGCAACAGAAAAATAACTAGTAACAAAAAATGGGATCCACATAAGGCTAGAGCGAATTTTCAGCCAAAAATGTGTAGGTCAGAAAGGAGTGGCACAATACATTTAAATTGCTGAAAGAAAAAATCTTACAACCAAGAATACCCTACCCAGTAAGGTTATCATTCAGAATTGGAGGAGAGATAAAGAGTTTCCCAGGTAAGAAAAAACTAAGAGTTTATCACTATTAAATCAGTCTTACCAGAAATATTAAAGGGTCTTCTTTAAGTGGAGAAGAAAAGGTCATTAAGAAGTAAGAAAATAAATGAAAGAAAAGCTCTGACTGGTAAAGGCAAGTACATAGTAAAGGCAGTAGATCAGCCAGTTAAAAAGCTGGTATGAAAGGTAAAAGACAAAAGTCATAAAATCAACTATAACTACAATAAGTAGTTAAGGGATACACAAAGATGTAAAATATGAAATAAAAAACAAAGCTTGGGGCGGGGGGTAAAATTGTAGTGCTTTTAGAATGCATTCAAACTTAAGCAAGTATCAGCTTAAAACAATCTGCTATATGTATGTAAGTTGATATATAAAATCCTCAAGGTAATCACAAACCAAAAGCCTATAATAGATAATACAAAAAATAAAGGGAAAGGAACACTAAACATTAAAGAAAATCATCAACCCCAAGTGAGGAGACTAAAAGAAGAAGAAAGAAACAGAAGAACTACAAAAAGAACCACAAAAACAATTAAAAAATTGGCAGTAAGTACATACTTATCAATAATCACTTTAAATGTAAATGGACTGTATGTTCCATTCAAAAGATATAGGGTGGCTGAATGCATAAAAAGCAAGACCCTTCTGTATGCTGCCTACAAGAGACTCACATCACACCTAAAGACACAGATAGACTGAAAGTAAAAGGATGGAAAAAGGTATTCCATGCAAATGGAAACAAAAAGAAAGCTGGGGTAGCAACACTCATATCAGACAAAATAGATGTTAAAACCAAACCTGTAATAAAAGACAAAGAAGGGCATTATATAATGATAAATGGGTCAATCTAAAAAGAGGATATAGCATTCCTAAATATTTATGCATCCAACATAGAAGCACCTAAATATATAAAGCAAATATTAATAGACATAAAGGGAGAAATAGACAGTAATACGATAATAATAGAGGACTTCAATACTCCACGGTATCAGTAGATAGTTCATCCAGACAGAAAATCAATAAGGAAACACTGGCCTTAAATGACACATTAGACCAGATGAACTTAATAGATATGTACAGAACATTTCATCCAAAAACAACAGAATACACGTTCTTTCCAAATGCACATGGAACATTCTCCAAGATAGATCACACGGTAGGCCACAAAACCATAAATTTAAAAATACCAATATCATATCAAACATCTTTTCTAACTACAATGGTCTGATACTAGAAATCAGTTACAGTAAGAAAAATGGAAAAAATACAAACATGCGGAGGCTAAACAGCATGCTAGTAAACAACCAGTCGGTCAATGAAGAAATCAAATAGGAAATAAAAAATTGCATTGAGACAAATGAAAATGGAAAGACAACACACCAAAATCTGTGGGATTGAGCAAAAGCAGTTTTAAGAGGAAAGTTTATAGTGACACAGGCCTATCTCAAGAAACAAGGAAAATCTCAGATAAACAATCTAAATTATACCTCAAGGAACTAGAAAAAGAAGAACAAACAAAGCCAAAAGTTAGTAGAAGGAAAGAAATAATAAAGATCATAACAGAAATAAATAAAATAGAGACTAAAAACACACTAGAAAAGATCAGTGCAACTAAGAGCTGGTTCTTTGAAAAGATAAACCATATTAATAAACCATTAGCCAGACTCACTAAGAAAAAAAGAGAAAGGGCCCAAATAAATAAAGAAATAAAAGAGAAGAAGATACAACCAACACCACAGAAATACAAAGGATTATAAGAGATTACAATAAACAATTTTATGCCAACAAATTGGACAACCTAGAAGAAATGAGTAAATTCCTAAAGACACACAATCTCCCAAGACTGAACTGAGAAGAAATAGAAAATCTGAATAGACTGATTGCTAGCATTGAAATTGAATTGGTAATTTTAAAACTCCCAAGAAAAAGTCCAGCATCAGATGGCTTCACAGGGAAATTCTACCAAGCATTTAAAGAAGAGTTAATACCTATCCTCTTCAAACTATTCCAAAAAAATTGAATAGGAAGGAACACTCCCAAATTTGTTCTACAAGGTCAGCATTACCCTGATTCCAAGACCAGACAAAGATGCTACAAAAAAAAAAAGAAAATTACAGGTCAGTATCCCTAATGAACACAGATGCAGATATCCTTAAAAAATACTAGCAAACTGAATACAACAATACATTAAAAGAACCACATCAAGTGGTTGAACTTGACTTGCACTATGATCAAGTGGGATTTATCCCAGAATGCAAGGATGATTCAACATTTGTAAATCAATCAGTGTGACACACCACATTAAGAAGACAAAAGATAAAAATCATATCACCTCAATTGATTCAGAAAAATCATTTGACAAAATCCAACATCTATTTATGATTTTTTTAAAAAACTCTTAATAAAATGAGCATAGAAGGAACATATCTCACCACAATAAGGCCATATATGACAAACCCATAGCTAACATCACACTAAGATCAGGAGCAAGACAAGGATGCCCATTCTCACCACTTTTATTCAACATAGCACTAGAAGTCCTAGCCACAGCAGTCAGACAAACATAATGGAGATAAATGTATTCAAAATGGAAAGGAAAAAGTAAAACTGTCACTATTTGCAGATGACATGATACTGTGTATAGAAAACCCAAAATATTCCACCAAAAAACTATCAGAACTAACAAATGAATTCAGTAAAGTTGCAGGATACAAAATCAGTCAGTTGCAGGATACACAATCTCCTGCATTTCTATAAACTAAACAAATTAGTTTTAGAAAACAATCCCATTTACAGTTGCATCAAAAAGAATAAAATACCAAGGAATAAATTTAACCAAGGAGGTGAAAGACCTGTACTCTTAACACTATAAGACATTAATGAAAGAAATTGGAAGATGACAGAAATAAATGGAAAGTTATTCCATGTCATGGCTTGAAAGAATTAATATTGTTGAAATGTTCATACTACCCAAAGCAATCTACAGATTCGATGTAATCCCTGTGAAAATACCAATGGCATTTTTCACAACACTGGAGCAAATAATTCTAAAATTTGTATGGAACCACAAAAGACCCTGAAAAGCCAAAACAATCTCAAGAAACAAGGACAAAGCTGGAGGTGTCATGCTTCCTGATTTTAAACTATACTACAAAGCTGTAATAATCAAAACCGTATGGTACTGATAGAAAAAGAAAAAAAAAAAAAAACAGACACATAGATCAATGGAACAGAATAGAGAGCCCAGAAATAAACCCACACTTATATAAGGCAACTAATTCACAACAAAGGAGCCTAGACTATACAGTGGGAACAAGATAGTCTCTATAGTAAATTGTTTGGAAAAACAGGACAGCTACATGCAAAAGACTAAAACTGGACCACTTTCTTACACCATATACAAAAATAAACTCAAAATGGATTAATGGCTTAAATGTAAGACCCAAAACCACCAATCTCCTAAAAGAAAACATAGGCCATATGTTCTTCGGCATTGGTCTTAGCAATATCTTTCTGCAGCTTTCTCCATAGGCAAGGGCAACAAAAACAAAAATAAACAAAAGAGACTACATCAAATGAAAAAGCTTTGCACAGTGAAGGAAACCATCAACAAAATGAGAAAGCAACCTACTGAATGAGAAAAGATATTTTCAAATAATGTCTGATAAGGGGTTAGTATCCAAAATATATAAAGAAATCACACATCTCAGTATTTTTTTTAAAATCTGATTTTTAAATGGGCAGAGAACCTAAACAGACATTTTCCCAAGGAAGAAGTACAGATGTCCAACAGACACATGAAAAGATGCTCAGCATCACTAATCAGGGAAATGCAGATCAAAACTACAATGAGATAACACCTCACACCTGTCAGAATGGCTATTATCAAAAAAGATGACAAATAAGTGTTGATAAGGATGTGGACAAAAGGGAACCCTCATGCATTGTTGTTGGGAATGTAAATCAATGCAGTCACTATGGAAAACAGTATGGAGATTCCTCAAAAAATTAAAAAGAGAACTGTTATACAACCCAGCAATTCCACTTCTGGATAGTTTTCCAAGGGAAATGAAAACATTAATTGGAAAAGATACCTGCATCCCTACACTCATAGCAGCTTTATTGACAGTAGCCAAGATATGGAAGCAACCCACATGTCCATTGACAGATGAATGGATAAAGCAGATGTGGTGTATATATACAATGGAATATCCTCAGCTGCATTATTTGTAATAGAAAAATACTGGGAACAATACAAATACTCATCAACCATAAAATGGACAAATATTGTGGAATATTCATTCAGTGCAACACTATACAGCAATGAGAAGGAGTGAATGCCTGCTCCATGCTACAACATGGATAAGTCTCTCAAGTAAGCATATGGCTGAGTAAAAGAAGCCAGACACCCAAGAGCACATACTGCACAATCTGTATAATTCCATTGATATAAATTCAGGAAAAAAATTACTGTAATAGAAGTCAAAAGAGAAATTCTCTTTGGGTGGAGTGGGGATCCATCTGGGTGGCTGAAAATGTTCTATGTTTTTATTTGGGTGATGGTTAGGACAATGATTTTACTTTTAAAACAGCTAATCTATAGCAATAGAAGTCAGAACAGTGAATATAATGAGTTTGAAGGGGTACAGAAAGCTTCTGGGAGCTGGTGATGTTACATACCTTGATCTAGATGGTGATTATATGGGGGCCATTCACTTTGTAAACATTCATCAAACTAGTCACTTACGGTTTCTGGTCCTTCGAGTGTAGATTTTTTAACTCAGTAAAACTTTAAAATAATTTCTGTATTTGAGAGAGAGAAGGCAGTAAAAGCCCTGAATAATATGGTCTGACCATCCTCATTGGTGATAACAGTAAAAGAAAACATTTATTGAGCGAGTAATACATGCCAGGCACTGTGCTACATACTTTATGTGGATGCCCTTCATTTAATTCTCACATGTGTCATGAAGATTGGTCCTATTATTAGCCCCAGCTTACAGATGAAGAAACAGGCTTAGCAAGGTCAAGGGACTTGCCCAAGTTCTCACCGTTAGAAACAGCAGACCTGGGGTGCCAGCCCTGGTAGTCTGTCAAATGGAAAAATGGAATTCAAATAATGGTTCTTTAGAAAGAGAAAAAGACAGGAGTGTGTGTCCCCAGTACCTGGTCATTTATGCCCTCAGAATGCTGCCCACTGTCTGCCCGCCCACCCACCCAGTGGATTTGCTCTCAGCCTCTTAGGCTCAACAGAAGGATGCTGTGAATTGGCTTTTTCTCTGCACGTCGTCAGCCTCCGGGACTGAGGAGGGGCGGCTGTGTTTGCTTTGGATCACAGGGAATTGCTGTGACTGGCATTCACTGAATTTCCTGTAGCTGTAAAAGAGTGATGTCATGGTGTTGGATCAGGGTGGCAAACGGGCCTCACTGTGAGAAGTGTGAAATGCCCCCTCTGTCCTGCCAGGCCCCAGGCAGGCCCTCGCCGCTCCACCGTGCACCTCTGCCACACACACCTCGTCACACTCTGTCTCCAAGCCCTCCCTGAGACCAGGCCCTTCTAAGAGCCCGATGACTGAAAGGATGAACGCTGGGGCCATTCCCAGGCACTGCCTTTCCTCAAGAACTCAGAAAGGCTCCTCAGCTGCAATGGCTTCCCTGGTCTGAGTTGGAGAGATAGACGGGGCACTCTGCTTGGAGAAATTCTGCAGAGGTTTTCTGGAGGCCTCATGGCAAGTGACTAGATGTCTGCATTCCTTCAGGACAGTAAATACAACCCAGTAGCAGGAGGTGCCTTGAGTCAGGGGAGGGTTCCAGCATTTGCAGGTCAGGAGCCTCCTTCTGAGCATGTGGAGAAGCAGGAGCCACACTCAGGAACAGAGACCTTCAGCTCACCTCAGGAAGGTGGGCATGACATTTGAGCAGCCAGAGGAAATGAAACAGAGGAGGAGACCCCCATCAGCCTCAGTCAACTGCCTTCCTCCCTCCGCCTTCTAGAGTGATTCCATGTGATCCTATTCTTCCCAAGAAGGCCTCAAATGTCTAATGTAAGTTTTACCAATATTTCTAGAAAAATCACCAGCACCCAAAGATTCCCTTCATCCAGTAATTTTCCTCTGGGTTCTGCATTTATACTCCATTGACCCATTCTCATGATTGATCCACTCTTATACTTCTTATTAATCCATTCATTGCCTCACTCTCTCATTTAACAAACATTTATCAACCACCTACTATGTGCTCTGGGGACTCAGCTGTGAACAAGAGACATTCTTCTTCTCTTTCCCGAGACACACAGTTAAGTGTTCCCAACTCAGTTTTTATATATTATCTTATATCTAGATAGCATTTATTGAGTACCTACTATGTGCTAGGTACTGTTCTAACCATTTTACATGTATTATCTAATTAATCCTCACAATACTCCAGGAGAAATTTCAACTTTATAGATGAGGAAGCTGAGACAGAATGAAAATAATGTCCTTTAGGCCTCCTCACTAATAAGTGACACACCTGGGTTCTAAGCCAGGAGGTCTTATTCCACCAACTTATTCTTACCAACTTAATATATCTATGTAGATGACTAGAAAAATATCTGGAAGTCTGTAACCAAATGTCAATCAAAGTTAAACTGTTGTTTAGCAACCTACATGTCCATCAATATGGATAAAGAAGATGTGGTACCTATATGCAATGGAATATTACTCTGCCATAAAAGATAATGAAATAATGCCATTTGCAGTAACATGGATGGACTTAGAGATTATCATACGTCAGAAAGAGAAAAACAAATACCATATGATATCACATATATGTGGAATCTAAAATATGACACAAGTGAACTTATCTATGAAACAAACAGACTCACAGACATAGAGAACAGACTTGTGGTTGCCAGGGGTGGGGGAGCGATGGATTGGGAGTTTGGGATTAGCAGATGTAAACTATTATATAGAGACTGGGTAAACAACAAGGTCCTACTCTATAGCACAGAGAACTATATTCAATATCCTGTGATAAACCACAATGGAAAAGAATATGAAAAGGAACCTATATACATGTGTAACTGAATCACTTTGCTATACAGTAGAAATTAACACAATATTGTAAATCAACTATACTTCAATAAAATAAATTTTTTTAAGTTATATTGTTGTTTGGAGATAGAGGGTAGAATGACTAGCAATCTGTACTTTATTCTTGCCGTGTATTTTGTATTCTCATTTGTTATCTCCCTCTCCCTCCCTCCCTCCCTCCCTCGCTCTCTCTCTCTCTCTCTCTCTTTTCCCCTCCCCCCAACCCATCTCTCTCTCTTTCTGTTTTACTTGTATGATGAGAAAAAATTGATAGCATTATAAAAACATTGAAAGAGCGGGTTTGTAAGAGCAAAGCAGTAGAAGTGGTGACAGGGAGGTGGGGCAGGAGCGTGCATTTGGGTTGATGTGTGACAGATGAAGACGTCTTTCCCTCAGAAAGTACCACACACGAAGCAGATGCATCTTGACCTCAGGATTCTTTCAGCTCCTCTGCCCAGCCTGTAAGCCTTTTTGGTGACATTGACTGATATTTGCAAATAGGAAGATTCTAAAGTAGGTAGGATTTTTAGTGACCATGCCAGCCACATGAGAACAGTGTGTGCTCTGGGAACAAACATGTTGCATAATCACAAGCCCAGAGAAGGTTAACTGCACAAAAATACCTGCTTCAGAGTAAGGCTTGGTGTCAATTCAGTCTCTCAGAGAAGTTACCAGTGACCTGGACTGCAGATGCCTCCTTGCCCCAACCATTATCCTGCTGCGAAGTAAACGATTACCAAACAGTTACTAGTATTTCAGTGACTTCTCAAGGATGTGTGCTGTTTCATTTGCTCAGAGGAAAGGATACATAACTCAACATTCCTGTTGTGGCAACTGTTTTGCCCTTTAGATCATTTAATCCTCAAAGCAAATGCATGAAGTAAAATATGACCATCCCCATTTTACCCCATTTTACAGATAAGGAAGCTGAACCTCGGAAAGGTTCATAAATAACTCATTATATAGCGGTTTTCTAGGAGGTGATCTGATAATCAAAAAAAAAAAAGACCAATCTTTAAAAAAATAGATAGGGCTTCCCTGGTGGCGCAGTGGTTGAGAGTCCGCCTGCCGATGCAGGGGACACGGGTTCGTGCCCCGATCCCGGAAGATCCCACATGCCGCGGAGCAGCTGGGCCCGCGAGCCATGGCCGCGGAGCCTGTGTGTCCGGAGCCTGTGCTCCGCAACGGGAGAGGCCACAGCAGTGAGAGGCCCGCATACAGCAAAAAAAAAAAATAAAAAAATAGATAAACTTAAGAAAAGTGTTGGTACAAAACAAAATGCATCACCGGCTCATCCATGTAGCTATTGAAAATGAAGGGGTTGAGAGGACACCCATTCTTTTGAGCATTCATTTGCTTTTCATAAGGTAGAACTGAAACCCTATTTGTCCACCTTATGATGTATTCAGATCAAAGTACCATCTTCTGTGGCTCAACACAGTAAGGTTATGTCGGGGAGTTGTGTTTTATTCTAAGTACAACAGGAAGCCATTGAAAGACTTTGGGTGGGCGCTTGACCTGAGCTGGTTTGTGTTCACAGCTCATGCTGTGTGCTGAGGGAATCATGGATTGAATGTCTGTCTTCCCCACTGGACAGTAGGCACTATTCTTTATGCTGTTTATTCGCTTATCCCTGTCTGTGCCCATCAGGTGTCAGCTCTCTGGAAGTAGGGACCTTGTCTCTTCTCACTCCTCTGTCACTAGTGGCTGGAACAGTATTTTGCCCAGAGTAGGCTCCTGATAAATATTTGTTGAGTGAATAAATGAATGAATACAAGAACAAGTGAATGAATGAAGTATCACACAAATAAACATTAACGGCGGTGGGTGCTATGAGAGAAGAGCATAGAGAGCCACGAAAGCATGGAGGACACCGTGATTGGGGTGGGGAGGGTGATAACGGTTGTAGCTTGGAGGCGGAAGAGAAGTGGGTTCAAGGCATACTGATGACATAAGATGAAGGGACTTGCTGATGTACTTGATGTGGAGGCTGAGGGAGGGCACAGATTGGAAAGTGAGCTTCATCTCCTCAGCCCTCCAACCTAGACATCCTATTCAATTCCGTTCAATTCAAGAGGAATGAGTAACTGTTTTCCGAGTTGTTTTATGAGCTATTTGTAGAGAAAAGCTGCAGAACAGCAAGCATGGTTTTCTGAATAGTGAGATTCACTGACAATAGGGAGATAAGAGTGGTTATTTTTGTAGTGTCTACAGGAATCAGTTGGTAGCAGTCTCTGTGATGCTTTTCTTCAATGCTCCCTCCCTTAATCTTCTGATATTTCTATAAGGTTTCCATGGCTGGTTTCCATGACACCATAACAGTTTTCCCCATTCTATCAAAAAAAAAAAAAAAAAAAAAAACCTGGTCAGAAAAAAAAAAAAAATCCTTTCCTGTACCTGAATGAATACACTTACTCTCCACCCCCAAGACATAGACACACACACACACACACACACACGCACACATGCACGCACACACGTGCATGCACACACACCATTGCTCCTAGCAGAGAACTAGGTACACAGATATTTAGAACAACTATCGATTGATTTGCCTACTTGGGTTAAAATAGCTTTCATATCTCATAGACTTTTGTGGACCATCTGCTTAATGTTTATAACGAGCAATTTCCAGGTTAAGTGTTCTTCCACTCTGGACTCTGAAAGTGATTCCCTGGAGATTGGTTGCTGAAGGCAGACACTATTGTTTTATAAATTACGAATAAAAGTCCCCTCATCTTACTGTCCTGCAAGACCTGCTATTATTTTATTACCTTGGTTTCAAAGCTAGTAGAAGAGATGATTTTCATACATATGTATGAAGCATTGATTTTCCTCTTCCCCTAACCTCCTTGTTCAGAATTTTTTGGCTAGACAGCCCTCCTGAGCTTGCCCAGTAATGGGTTTTAGTTGCTATTTCTATTTCTTTGACATGAGTGCTCTGGATGAGCTCACAGAGGGTTTATTCACAAGTTTCAGGAGGTCTTCACTCTCTAGCTCCAAGCTGTGTCCTTCTGCAATACAGGGGGCTCTTGAATCCCTGCCATTGTGACTGATGGATGCATATCTCTGTTGATATTTCCAAGTCATAAAGCTAGGATAACTAAATAAACAGCATGTGGAGTCCACCCCTTCAGCCTTCCTCTTTTGACTGTAGCATGTTGACTTTTCTTGGGTGTGTACACCTCTAGATGGTGGGTAATTCTTATGAAAACAATTGAGAGACTGTGCTGTCTTCTCAGGCCAAATGGTTCTGCAAGGAGGCAGCCACATAAAACGCATCTTAATCATCAAAACTCTTTGGGAGTAAAATAATAGAATGAGCACACAGTGGGCTCTCTGACACCAAAGATGTTGTTTTGGGGTCTCAGAAATGCCCACACTCATTGCCATTGTTCTAAATCAGTTTGCAACACATCCGATTTCTACTGATTTTCTCATTTGTCTTCATAAAGGTGAGATTTCACTAGCTCTAGAAACACAATAAAAGCCCAAAACAGGCACTTAACTAGCCTTATGGGTCCAGCTGGGAATTTCGTACCTTCTTGATGTCTGCAGGGTGGTCATATACATTTATGTTCTCAGTTGCATAAAGGAGCTCTGTGATGGACAGATCACAACAATAGATGAAAGTTTCATTTATAAAAAAAAAAAGTCTCTTTGGGAATTGTTCTGCCATGGTTGTGCACAGAACCCTGAATAAGAATATGAGCCAGTTTGTTTTTTTTTTTTTTTTTTTTTTCTTTTTTTTGTGGTATGCGGGCCTCTCACTGTTGTGGCCTCCCCCATTGCGGAGCACAGGCTCCGGACGCGCAGGCTCCGGATGCGCAGGCCCAGCGGCCACGGCTCACGGGCCCAGCCGCTCCGCGGCATATGGGATCCTCCCAGACCGGGGCACGAACCCGTATCCCCTGCATCGGCAGGCGGACTCTCAACCACTGCGCCACCAGGGAGGCCCAGAATATGAGCCAGTTTTAATGGGATGGTGTCTAAAATATAACACAGTGCCCAATGGCTTTTGGACACATATGTTCTTTTTGTTTATCTTGTGTGTAATGTGTATTAGGGATGGGGGAAGGGAAGCAGTTTTTATCACGCTTAGAGCTCTTCAAAGTTTTCCCATTGCACCTGTTTCTTGCCACAGCTTACAGTGCCATGCATGGTCTAAACTCTGCTTTTTCTCATTTCATACTCAGTCACCTGACCCAGTTTTTCTGTGGTCCAGCCACCTGTCATTTTTTTTCAATTCTTTGACACCATCATCTTCCCTCCCATCCCAGAGCCTTTGTCCATATAGTTCCCAGTGCTGGACAACTCACACCACATACACATGGACACACACATGTACACTTACCAACCACGTACACTCATCAATCACTAATCCTCTTCTACCTAGTTAACTCTTTGTCATCCTTCATATCTTAATTCAAGCACCATTTCTGCAGGAAAGCCTACCTGGCCCTCCCATGTTAGATTAGGTTCTTATCTTATACATTCTTTTTTTTTTTTTTTTTTTTTTTGCGGTATGCGGGCCTCTCACTGTTGTGGCCTCTCCCGTTGCGGAGCACAGGCTCCGGACGCGCAGGCTCAGCGGCCATGGCTCACGGGCCCAGCCGCTCCGTGGCATATGGGATCCTCCCAGACCGGGGCACGAACCCGTATCCCCTGCATCGGCAGGCGGACTCTCAACCACTTGCGCCACCAGGGAGGCCCTATACATTCTTATAGAACCTATTTTTTTTCCTTCAGAGTACTTGAGTCAGTTGGCAATTATATAACAATTTGGGTAATTCTTTATCAGTGGCAGTCTCTACCCCAGAATTTGTAAGCCCTGTGAGAACAGAGACTGGATCTATTTTTGCTCAGAATTGGCTCGTCAACCTCGTACAATAGAGCCTGGCACATTGTTGGCTTGCAATTCATATTGGATGGATGGGATGGATGGATGGATGGATACACATGAGTGTGTGTGTGTCTGTCAGGGAACGGGGATATTGCTAATGTAACTTGCAAAGTATATTTTTGGTTTCTTTAATATAGGCTATTCTGATCAACAAAAAGTAGAAATGATAGTGTTCTTCATATGAATCGACTTCTTTGCTAATTCTGCTTGTGGAATCAGCATTCATTCAGTCACATAAACACCATGAATGATTCATGTGCCTCTAGTTAGCATTCAAGGAAGAAAAATCTATTTATATGACTCACAAATATCATATAAATACCACGTCTTGTTAACTGTGCGCCTGTGTTCATTTCCACTTAATCATAAAAACAGCAATTACTCCTCTCTAACACCACTAACAACCTCCTCACATGCCAGAGATAAATTACTCACTAAACAAACGTTTAAATACATTAGCAGCGCCCGGTTGAGTGTTACGTTACACACCCTGCACATTCAGCAGCGGTCACTTCCCTTCGTTTCCCCCTTCCCTCCCCACCTCCCCACAGCGGAGCAGCCTGTGGAATTTGGGAGAGCTCCAAATAGATGGAATGGAGAGTCCAAATACGTATGCTGAAGCTTAAAGAGAAATGATATGGGAAGGCCCCGTCACCCTCTACTGACTGGTACAATACAGCTGGGAATGCATTTTTGATTGTGTACCAGATAATTTAAATAGTTGTAGAATGGAGGAAGGTTGAGAAAAAGCACGTGAGGAATCAGACAACTTAAAATAGTCAAGATTGCATACCAAGGCCAGGTTTGAATTTTAGCTACTAAAGTTTCGTGCACATCCAAAAGCTGGCTTAGGGAGAAATGGTCGTAGTATAATTCTGCTGGTAAAATAACTTTAAATATAGAAACGGAGGCCTTTTAGAATGTCTGATGGAAAACCCCCGAAAGAACTTTTTGGCCAACCCAATACTTTGGTTTCCAAATATGTAATCTAGTCATTCCTGAAGGGTCCAACATCCATGGAATTGTGGAAAATAGGTTTTGCATTTCATGAAAAATGCCCTCTTCCTGGACATATTTTATGAGGAATGTTGTGGTGAGTTCTGGGGCAACAGGCACAAATGCCCATAATACAATTCTGAATTGTAGCTTCCATTGTCTTTTAAAATTTGGCAACCTTAGAATCACTAATTTTTTAAAGTTTGAATTAATTTGCATGGATTTGAATCATAGAAATCATGCTCCTAAGTTTATTGTTTTGGGTGTTTTTAAAAGCAATATACGCTCATTGAAATATTTATCTATATACAGATATATAGGTATCTGTATAGATATATAGTATAGATATTTACATTAAATAGCACAGATATTTATCAATTAAAAATGAAAAGTTCATTTTCTTCTCCTGCTGCTGCCTATCATATCTCATTCCCCAGAGATATCCAGTGCTAACAATTTGATATATTCCCTTTATTTTTACTTAAATAGAATCCTACCATATATACCATTCTGCAACCTACTTTGTCTTTAAAACCTATTTTAAATGTACCATTGGGGGAGGCTGGGTGAAGGGTACATGGGACTTACTGCCCTATTTTTGCAACTTCTCTTGAGCCCATAAGTATTTTAGAATAAAATGTTTTCTAAAAAGCAATAAACTTTTCACTTTAAAAAATTGTATCCTAGTTATAGTGCCACTTCAGTACATTATAATTACCTCACTCTGTTGAATGCTTTACTAGTATTTTATTGCTAGGGTATAGGGTACTGATTTTAACTAGTCTCCTGTTGCCAGACATTTAGGTTGTTTTCCAATTTTTCAATATTACAGTAATGATGCCATGAACAGCCTTGTACCTGTGATACATTTTGACAGGCTAAGTGCTTCACCTGTTTTGGTTGTTCTTCTGTATGAGACATATGTTCAAACTTTACAGTCTCCAGTGTAGCTCCCCTGAACCTTACAGTTCCCCTGAAGTTGCTTAGGCTGTGGTTTCTCCTGGAGGGAGCACATGATCACCAGGTCCCTCTCATGTGTTTGGAGGAGAGTCTTTAGGACGCCTGCATGACTGAGCAGCCTTCAACCTTGACACAATCAAACAAACAAAGCCACCTGCAACTTCAACAAAGAGGAAAGATGGAGTTTCAAAGTTCTCAAAGTTGGTTGAGAACATAAGCAACATAGATTTCTGAAAACAATTGCTTAAAACTGTGCTGTTGCCAGGACTTCTAAAACTTAGCACCTCTTCCTACTTGACAACGAATGATAGGCTTCATCAAAATTCAATACTTCATCCCTAGGATAAAGCCAGACTCCCTTTGAAAGTAGATGTTTGCCATCATAACACATAACCATTTTGATATGTATTTTTGCAACAAATTTAGGAGCCTCTACTGTGTACCAGGGCATTGTGACATAGGTATTGGAATACAAAGGTAAATAAGGTACCCTCTCCACACCCCTCCCCTGCAATCACTCTATCTAGACCAGTAGTTCTTTTTTTTTTTTTTTTTTGCTGTACGCGGGCCTCTCACTGTTGTGGCCTCTCCCATTGCAGAGCGTAGGCTCCGGATGCTCAGGCTCAGCGGCCATGGCTCACAGGCCCAGCCACTCTGTGCCATGTGGGATCTTCCCAGACTGGGGCACGAACCCATGTCCCCTGCATCGGCAGGCAGATTCTCAACCACTGCGCCACCAGGGAAGCCCTAGACCAGTAGTTCTTAACCTCTTTTTCAGCCATGGACCCCTTTGAGAATCTGATGAAAACTGTAGAACTAGTAAAATGTGCATGTGAATATATATGCAAAACTTTACAAGTGATCTTAGCAAGTATCCCAAACTTGGGAGTCAATAATTAATCAGTGGACCTAGGTTAAGATCCCTTTGTCTACTGGATATGCAAGATGAGCAACTGGAAAAATTAGAGATCATACTGCTAAAAGGTTGTTTAAGAAGAATGTAGTCATACCTTATAGTACTTCTTATTTGCAAAGTGCTTTCTCCTATCAACATCCTCCTGTAGAAAGCTAACTCCATTTTTGTCAAATGAGACAGCATGCTCAGAGAGGTGATGTGACTAGCCCAAGGCCACTCAGCCATAAGCTGGAAGAACTCTGGCCATAATCCAGGTCTATGACATGTACTCTCTTTAACCAAATGGAGTAGATTACTCATATGAAATGCCACAAGCCAGGTTTTAAAAAATCCTCACGTCCCTGAAGAGATGAATAGTTCTGACCCATCATCAGGATTACCCTTGTATATAGATACTTTTTAAAAAAATTTTTATTGGAGTATAGTTGATTTACAATGTTGGGTTTCAGATGTACAGCAAAGTGAATCAGTTATACACACACATATATCCACTCTTTTTTTGGATTCTTTCCGCATATAGGTCATTACAGAGTATTGAGTAGAGTTCCCTGTGATACACAGTACGTCCTTATTAGTTTTCTATTTTATATACAGTAGTGTGTATATGTCAATCCCAATCTCCCAATTTATCTCTTGCCCCCACTTACCTTCTGGTAACCATAAGGTTGTTTTGGATATTTTTTAATTTTAAAAAATCTGTCTCTCTGTCTCTGTCTCTCTTTTTCATTTAGTACATATTTGTTAATATGATTAGTCCCCCCTATTAAATTATGTATTCCTTGACGACAGGGACTATAACTGGTTTATTTCCATTTCCTGGGTGCCTAGCAAAGTGCCTGGTATAGTAAGTGCTCATTGTCTGTTGAGTGAATGAAAGTTCATTATACAAAGAAAGAGATTAGAGAGATTAGCTTCTACCAAATGTGTTCCTCAGTTCATGTTCTGCCTTCAAAGATTATCTCTAAGACATGAAAAATATCATCAGCTCATTGACATATTTACTCTTTGTTTCTCCTCCATTTTTTTGTTTTCGTTCCTCCTTTCCCTTCCTCCTCATTTATTTAACTATCTGATATGGGATAAGTGGAACCAAGCTGAGTTGAGTCTAGTTTAAACATTCAACACTAAGTGGCCTTTCACTTTACATGATCAAAATTTTTCCATGTTACAAAAGATCAGAAAGAGAAATTCAAGAAACAATCCCATTTACCATGCATCAAAGAGAATAAAATACCTAGGAATAAACCTACCTAAGGAGACAAAAGACCTGTACTCTGAAAGCTATAAGATGCTGATGAAAGAAATAGAAGAAGACACTAACAGATGGAAAGATATACCATGTTTGTGGATTGGAAGAATCAATATTGTCAAAATGACTATAATACCCAAGGTAATCTACAGATTCACTGCAATCCCTATCAAATTACCAATGGCATTTTTCACAAAACTAGAACAAAAGATCTTAAGATTTGTACAGAGACACAAAAGACCCCAAACTGGGCTTCCCTGGTAGTGCAGTGGTTGAGAGTCCGCCTGCCGATGCAGGGGACACGGGTTCATGCCCCAGTCTGGGAAGATCCCACATGCTGCAGAGCAGCTAGGCCCGCGAGCCATGGCCGCTGAGCCTGCGCGTCCGGAGCCTGTGCTCCACAATGGGAGAGGCCACAACAGTGAGAGGCCTGCATACGCAAAAAAAAAAAAAAAAAAAAAAAGACCCCGAATCACCAAAGCAATCTTGAGAAAGAAAAATGGAGCTGAGGGAATCAGGCTCCCTGACTTCAGACTATACTACAAAGGTATAGTCATAAAAACAGTATGGTGTTGGCACAAAAATATAGAAATATAGATCAGTGGAACAAGATAGAAAGTCCAGAAATAAACCCATGTACCTATGGTCAACTAATCTACAATAAAGGAGGCAACACTACACAATGGTAGAACAACAGTCTCTTCAATAAATTGTGCTGGGAAAACTGGACAGCTACATGTTAAAAAAAAATGAAGTTAGATCATTCTTTAACACAAAATAAGCTCAAAATGGATTAAAGACCTAAATGTGAGACTGGACACTGTAAAACTCCTAGAGGAAAACATAGGCAGAATACTCTCTGACATAAATCACAGCAATATCTTTTTCAATCTGTCTCCCATAATAATGGAAATAAAAACAAAAATAAACAAATGGGTCCTAATTAAACTCAAAAGCTTTTGCACAGCAACAAAAACCATAAACAAAATGAAAAGACAACCCACAGACTGGGAGAAAATATTTGGAAATGATGTGACCAACAAGGGATTAGTCTCCAAAATTTACAAACAGCTCATGAGGCTTAACATCATCAAAACAAACAACCCAGTCAAAAAATGGGCAGATGACCTAAATAGACCTTTCTCCAAAGAAGACATACAAATGGCCAAGAGGCACATGAAAAGATGTTCAACATCGCTAACTATTAGAGAAATGCAAATCAAAACTATAATGAGATATCACCTCACATCAGTCAAAATAGCTATCATCAAAAAATCCACAAACAATAAATGCTGGCAAGGGTGTGGAGAGAAGGGAACCCTCCTACAATGTTGGTGGGAAGGTAAATTGGTACAGCCACTATTGAGAACAGTGTGGAAGTTCCCTAAAAAACTAAAAATAGAGCTACCATATGACCCTGCAATTCCACTCCTGGGCATATATCTGGAGAAAAACATGGTCCAAAAGGATACATGCACCCCAGTGTTCATTGCAGCACTGTTTACAATAGCCAAGACATGGAAGCAACCTAAATGTTCATGGACAGAGGAATGGATAAAGAAGATGTGGTATATATATACAATGGAATATTACCCAGCAATTAAAAAGAATGAAGTAATGCCATTTGCAGCAACATAGATGGACCTAGAGATTGTCATACTGAGTGAAGTAAGTCAGACAGAGAAAGAGAAATATCGTATGGTACCCCTTATGTGCAGAATCTAAAAAGAAATAATACAAATGAACTTATTTACAAAACAGAAACAGACTCACAGACCTAGAGAATGAACTTATGGTTACCTGGGGGGAAAGGGATAGACAGGGAGTTTGGGATCGACATGTACACACTGCTGTATTTAAATGGATAACCAACAAGGACCTACTGTATAGCACAGGGAGCTCTGCTCAATGTTATATGGCAGCCTGGATGGGAGGGGAGTTTGGTGGAGAATGGATACGTGTATATGTATGGCTGAGTCCCTTTGCTGTGCACCTGAAACTATCACAATATTGTTAATCAACTATACTCCAATATAAAATAAAACGTTAAAAAAAACATGTTCTATGTCAAAATAGAAGAGACCTTAAGCAATAATTTAATTATTTAAATTAGCTGCAGGGTTGGATATTTTTTAGCTGAAAGCTTATGAAAAAAAAAATACGAAAAAGCCAAGCTGTAACTTACCATCCAACTCAAGCCAAGTAACAGCTTGCCATGTGGTTGCTAAAACAATAAATAAATGAATGATTTAACCCCTCTTGGGTCTTGGGAACTATACCCACCCTTGACAAGAAGGAGTGAAGGAATAAGTCCATATATTATTTAACCACAGTGAACTCCTTGAGGGCAGGGTCTATTCCTGATCCATCTTTGTATTCTAGAAAATTGTCTGGCACACAGTGAGTGCTCAGTAAAATTTTACTAAATTAAATTGGATTCTTGCAAAATTTATACATATCTATAATATATGTTTACATACATGTACATATTATATAAATGTTCTGTGTGGGTGGATATCCTAAAAGGGCAGGCCATGCCCTGGATCTTCCCACAAAAAAACTATAAAAAGCCCATAGTACTCATTTGTGTGTGACCACAGCTAAAGTCAGTTATGTTGTAGAATCCCAGCTATGATATGCATTCTCTGGTTAAAGCCACACTGCATAGTACCAATTCTTTATAATAAAATCTCTAGAACATTTTCCTAAATGAAAAGGTAAAATGATCTATTACAGTATATACTTAAACATCTTTATTGGAGTATAATTGCTTTACAACGGTGTGTTAGTTTCTGCTTTATAACAAAGTGAATCAGTTATACATATACATATGTTCCCATATCTCTTCCCTCTTCCGTCTCCCTCCCTCCCACCTTCCCTATTCCCACCCCCCTAGGTGGTCACAAAACACCGAGCTGATCTCCCTGTGCTATGCGGCTGCTTCCCACTAGCTATCTATTTTATGTTTGGTAGTGTATATATGTCCATGCCATTCTCTCACTTTGTCACAACTTACCTTTCCCCCTCCCCATATCCTAAAGTCCATTCTCTAGTAGGTCTGTGTCTTTATTCCCGTCTTACCCCTAGGTTCTTCATGACCTTTTTTTTTTTTTCTTAGATTCCATATATATATGTTAGCATACAGTATTTGTTTTTCTCTTTCTGACAAGAATATACAGTGGAGAAAAGACAGCCTCTTCAATAAGTGGTGCTGGGAAAACTGGACAGGTACATGTAAAAGTATGAAATTAGAACACTCCCTAACACCATACACAAAAATAAACTCAAAATGGATTAAAGACGTAAATGTAAGGCCAGACACTATCAAACTCTTAGAGGAAAACATAGGCAGAAAACTCTATGACATAAATCACAGCAAGATCCTTTTTGACCCACCTCCTACAGAAATGGAAATAAACACAAAAATAAACAAATGGGACCTAATGAAACTTAAAAGCTTTTGCACAGCAAAGGAAACCATAAACAAGACGAAAAGACAATCCTCAGAATGGGAGAAAATATTTGCAAATGAAGCAACTGACAAAGGATTAATCTCCAAGATTTACAAGCAGCTCATGCAGCTCAATAACAAAAATCAAACAACCCAATCCAAAAATGTACACTTTTAGACTCAAGCCAGGACTAGAGACAGTTCTCCCCCACTTCAGCCATTAAATTTCACTGCACCACACAGCCCACCCTCTCAGCCCAGGGGGGCCCCACTGCTCCATCTTGAGCTGAGTGTGGTCCCACACGGTGGGTTATTTCCGCATACAAATGGCCTCTTCCTGCCATTCATTTCAGCCTTGGTGGACAGCTCTGACTCACAGTGGCTGAAGAAGGTGGTCAGGTAATGGAGCTGGACTCACCGGGAAGAAATTAAGGTGGGTAGTGCCAGTTTATGAAGGCTCAATGTGTTTTTAAGGAAATGGTTGACAAAACAGAGAGCTAAGTTCAGCAGGTAATTGTGGATTTATGGAAGTTATGTAACAATATCAAGAATGTAGGAAATGTCACTGTCACCTGGGAGGATGACCTGCAGCTGGAAGCAACAAGGATCCACAGTAAGTCAGGACTCAGAGGATTTAAAGGAACCACGAGAGCCCATGTTAAAGCACAGTCCCAGGAACATAATGTAACAGCTCCTTATTGAGCAGATTCAGGTAGAATTCCCATTTTCAGGAATACATAGCAAGCTTATACCATGAAATTCTTAAGTTTCCTACTACTAAGAAGCACCCAGTCATTCCAAGAACAACAAGGTGGCCCAGAAGAGAGTCCCAACGTACCTTATTGTCTAAATTACTTCTGCAACAAGGGAAACTGAATTGGGAAATGCTTGGGCCCACTGTAACACTCAACATACAATAATTCCACTTTCTCTAAAACTACCTCTCCCCATCTGGGGAGTGAATCCTGAGGGCTCTGAGGAAGGGGGCCAGGCCAACTCCACAACTCTCTTCCTTGTGTTCTCTAGACCCACACTAGCTGGACTGAAATGTGTTCACTCTCTACCATTACCTAATTTAGCACCCTGGCCCTTAATAAATATGTAACACTATCAAATGTACTTGCAGGAAACAGCTTGGAAATGAATCGCCTTGTCTTTAAGCAGCTGCTTGGAAATTGTGCATTTTGCAAGAACCAAACGGACCTGTTTAAAAAAAATGTTATTCCATGTGTTACATGATATTCTTTTAGTGTTAGTTTCAAAGCCACATGCCCCAGAATATAGCTCCCTTTCTAAAAGAGAGTGACTCAATTTTTTATTAAAATGATAGTGATATTCATCTGTTGATTCAGCAAATATCTGAGTACCTATTTGTGTGCAGTACTGTTCTAGGCACTGGGAAGTCAGTGGTGAGCAACACAGACACACTTTCATAGTGATTACATTCAAAAAAGCAAAAGCAAATGCACAAATAAGTAGATATATAATGGCGTGTACTGTGAAGAAAAAGAAAGTAGAGAAAGGGGATAAAGAATGATGAGTGATAAGAGATGCAGAAGTAGAAGGCATCTCAGAAGAGGTGTAATTAGGTAAGAGACCAAAGTGGAATGAGAGTGCAAGGCGTACGAATATCTAGAGAGAGTTCCAGGTGGATGGGAGAACAAGGGCGAAGGCCCTGTGGCAGGAGCATCCTTGGCCATACTCAAGGACCAGTAAGGAAGCCAGTATGTTTGAATGAGTGAGGAGGAAGTGAGAGAATATGAGGTTGGAGGAGCAGCAAGAAGTTGGATTTTGCCAAGCCTCAGAGACCATGGTGAGGACTTTGGATACCATTCTAAATATGATGGAAAGTCACTGGAGGCCTTTGAGTAAGGCATGATCAGGTGGAACTCTGGATTAAACACCCCCAAACAACTTTAAAACTATCCAAGTGAAAACTTCCATGTCTAGTCAAAGGTGGACTAAATATTTAGGGAACCCCTTCCTGTAACAGGACATCTAAAGGTGATGGACACACCCACCCACAAATGTATGTTGAGCTGGCATAAATGTAAAGGAATTCCTTGAAGGCTAAAAATATAAGCCTAGAAGGCAAAGTAAGCACTGGAGTGGCATTTGCCATGGGATTATCTGCCAATTCCTGGCGAATTCAAATTTGGATTTTAAAAGGACTTGAGGGGCTTCCCTGGTGGTGCAGTGTTTGAGAGTCTGCCTGCCGATGCAGGGGACACGGGTTCGTGCCCTGGTCCGGGAGGATCCCAAATGCCGTGGAGCGGCTGGGCCCGTGAGCCATGGCCGCTGAGCCTGCGCGTCCAGAGCCTGTGCTCCGCAACGGGAGAGGCCACAACAGTGAGAGGCCCGTATACCGCAAAAAAAAAAAAAAAAAAAAAAGGACTTGAATCTAGAAGATAGAGGCAAATTCCGAGACATAAGCAGAGTAGGACCCTAGATCATGAGACTCAAAGATGATGCTTCATTATTTAAAAAAAGAAAAGAATCTCCAGAATCCAGAAGGAGATTGTGGAGATAGAGCCAATTTGGGTTAAAGCCTTAAGTGGCATATGAAAAAATAAGAGTCCCTCTGAGAATTCCTAAATATAGTACTGCAGTCCCACAGATTTGGGACCATAATTCATAAAACCTTTGTGGCAAAAAAAAAAAGGAGAAAATTTAAAATGGTATGGGGTCAGGGTTTTCCCCAGAAGCTAGCTTCTGCCAACAGAAATCCTCTTGGAAATAATATATTTTCAAAACAGATCTCGAAAATATCTCACAGATAAAGTTTGCAAAACAGAAAAAAAAAATGAGAGCCCCATCAGAAGTTTATGAATACATGGGAGGTAAGCCACCATTAGTGAAAGACAGTAAAACTACAAACTACAGAATCAGACAAATCAAAAAGTCTACTTACAATCAGTGTATCAGCTACAGAACATAAAAATATTTGAATAAATACCTAAACAAAAATACTACTGAAGTTATAACAAAAAATAATAAACTATCAAAATTGATTAGGCAGATATAAAAAAGGAACCAAACATATTTTCTATAAATTAAAATTAGAAATTCAATGGAGGGATTAAAAAGGAGATTAGACATAACTAAAGAGACAGTTAATGAACTGGAAGATGGAACAGAAGAATAATTCCAGAAAGAAGCACAAAGAAAAAGGACTATAAAAAGAGGATAAGAGACAAAGGAAACAGTGGTAAAATCTATATATACATTTCATTGGAGTTACAGAAGGAGATCATAGACATAATGGAAATATTTGTTGAGGAAAATGGCTTAGAATTTTCCAGAATTGATGAAACACTCAACTTCAAAAAAGTTAAGCACGATTTAGAGGGAGAAAGATGAAGGAGGTGGAAAAAGAACAAATGAAAAGAAATAATGCATGCTTAGACATATACTGCAAAACTGAAAGCAAAGAGAAATTGTCTAATTTGCAAAGTTTTTAAGTCAGGATGGAATTAAAATCTTTTACAGCAATAATACATGTGCTGCTACTGCTAAAGTAGCAATCAAAGGGAAATGTAATGCTTAGATTAGAAAAATTTAAAGGTTGTAAATGATTCTAGCTAAGTATCTACTTTGGTTGTAAGGAAAATTTTGAAAAGTATAGTAGAAGGAAGGAAATAATAATGATATGAGTAGAAATCAATGAAATAAAAAACATGCAATAGAGAAGATCAACAAGACCAAAAGTTAGCTCTTTGAAAGGACTAATAAAATTTACAATACAATAAATAATTGGCAAACTTGATCAAGGTAAAAATGAAAGAAGGCATATATAAATAATATTAGAAATGCAAAAAAACATATGGTGCAGGCATTAAAAAGATAATAGAGTCTGGTAAAAGATTTGATCTGAAACATATATAAAGGACTCTTAAATTGAATAACGAGAAAACAAACAACCTAATAAAAAATTTAAATGGGCACATGCATAAATAATAGGAAAATCATTTGAACAAGACTTGCAAAAGAAGATGTATGAACAAGTATAGGTAATTATACTCAATATCATTGGTCATCAAAACCACAATGAGATATGCCTACACATATACTAGGATGGCTAAAATTCTTTAGGTTTGTTAAAAAATAAAATAAAATAAAACTGATGATACCAAGTGTTGAGAAGTATGTGGAGCAACTGGAACTCTGATATATTACTAATGCAAATACAAAATGGCACAGATACTTTGAAGAACACTTTGAAAGTTTCTGAAAAAATTAAGCATATACTTTCTATTTGACCAAGGAATTCCACTGCTCAGTATCTACCTAAAAGAAATGAAATCGTATGTTCACACAAAGATTTGTACACAATGTTCACAGCAGTCATTATACATAACAGCCAAAAAGTGGAAACAACCCAAATGCCTGTCAATTGGAGAATAGATTTAACAAAATGTGGTATGTTCATACAATGGAACACTACTTAACAGTAAAGAGAGATAAACTACTGACACAATTACATGGATGAATCTCAAACACATCATGTTAATTGAAGGAAGTAATGTACAAAAGACTAAATATCATATGATTCCATTTATATTAAATTCTGAAAAGGGTAAAACTATAGAGGCAGAAGAGATATATGGTTGCATAGGGGCAGGGATTGAACACTGTAGGGTATGAGAATTTTTTTGAGGTGATGAAAGTATTCTAGAGCATACTGTAGCGTCGTTTGCATGATTGAACATATTTACCAAAACTTGTTGAACTTTTACACTTAAAATGGATGAATTTATTGCATTTAAATTATGCAACAAAGCTGTAAAGATGCTCAAAATAAACAAGGTGAGAAAACATCATAAACTGCATTATGTCAACAAATTTGAAAATGTATATAAAATGGACTATGAAAATTGCCCAAACCAATCCTAGAAAAAGTAGAAAACTTGAATGGTGCTATCACTATTAATCGAAATCAATCAGTAGTTACAAAACTTCCTTGAAGATTACATAGGATCCAGACAGTTTTACAGATAAGTTCTATCAAACATTCAAGGAACAGATCATCTCAACCATAAATAAACTATTCAGAAAATAGGGGGGAAGAAAATGATGGAAGGGGAGACACTCTCCAATTCATTTTAGAGGCTCATGTAACCTTGATAGAGAAAACTGACAATAAAAAAATAGAAGGGAAAATTACCCTCCAATCTCATTCATGAATATAGATACAAAAAATCCTAAGCAATATATTAGGATACCAAATTAAGCAATGTATAAAAAGACATAACTCATAACTTGGGTTTTGGGCTTATTCCAAAAATGCAAATTTAGTTCCAATATACAAAAATCTATGAATGTAGCTCACCACCACCATCCAGTGAAAGGAGGAAAAAAGTGATCATTGCAATAGATTTTAAAAAAGGATTTAAGAAAATTCAACAATCATACATGATAAACTCTTTTAGCAAACTAGGAATGGGAAGGAGCAATCTTAACCTGATAAATGGTATCTATAGAAAACTTGGAGCCACCATCATATTCAGTTGAGAAACAAGCACGCATTCCTATTAAAATCAGGATCAAGACAAGATGCCCTCCATCACCACTTGTGTTCAACAACACATTGGAGATCCTAGCCAGAATAGCAAGAAGAGAAAAAGAAAACATATGAGCACTGAAAATAAGAAATAAAACTCACAACTGATATAATTATCTACATAGACAGCACAAAAACATCTACAGAGAAATTCTTGAAATTAATGGAGAGTTTAGCAGTATTACTGGATATAAGATCAATATACCAAAGTCAATTGCAAATCTAGTTACCAGCTATAAGCAGGTAGAAAATTTATATTTTTAAAAAGATACCACTATAATAGGTTCTAAAATGTAAGGTATTGAGGAACAAATCCTACAGTGGACATGTAAAGCTTTATGTAGAAAATTAGCAATCTATTTAAGGATATTTTATTAAGTGCTTACAGTGTGCTAGGCACTCTGCTGGGCAGTGGAAATAAAAAGCCTAATAAGACATGATGCTCCTACTCTGCCAACAGGCTGGTGGAAGAAACTGATACCCAAGCAAATGGATGTCATACTGCGGGACAAGTGCAATGGAGGGGTGTTTAGATACAATGACAAGGATGCATCATGTTTGGAAGGATCAGAAAAGGGCGCATTCAAAGTGGGAGACACCTGTGCTTACTCTTGAGGATGAATAGGGATTTTCCAGGATAGCAAGGAGGGAGAGGGAATAAGCCATGTTTGCAAAGCAGGGGGACCCGAGTGGAAATAGGAAAAGGTATGTGACATTCTAAGGACCCTACTATCCACAGCGATACCAGCTCAACAGGGATTTGCTGAAAACACCTTCAGGTGCCCCACCTCTGACCTCTTGGGCTGTCATACCATCCCATCCTGCCTCTTCCCTCCATCTCTGCCTCTTAACAGTTTCCTGGGCCTGAAATTCCAATTCAAATTGCTTTCCCTACTCTCCCATGCCCCTCATTGTGATCCATTTCTGCCCTCTGTTTTGATAGTACTTTGTACCTCCAATTTTAATGGAAGCCCAGCTGCATTCTTCTGTTTACCAAATGACATTTGAAGTATTTCTACTACCTTTGCAAAATATCAAACTGGTAATTGAGCATATACTCAACATATGTGTCTTAAATAGACAGTCACTGCTCAGCATAAGGGCTTCTGTAAAGCTGCTCCTTGCAGTAGATCTGAAGGAAATCTGCATTGTTTTGAGGTTTGTTTTATTGCATGACATCACAGTGAATGACCTTTGTCTAACCCACAGGGGGACCACAAGACAAAATCTGTTAACACTTGGCCTCTCAGATAAACTCCACCCCCGTGTGCTTCAAAACAGTATAGAATTCCCACCCTCTCTCACCTCACTCTCCTCTCCAACCAAAATCCACTGTGTGAGAGTACAGACAAGTTATTAACTATTGGACTGCATTCTGTTGGTTAAAACGCTTGTTTGCACATGAGCTTGCTAAACCTATGTACTACAAAGCAGGCTCATCTAAAAAAGCACTGAAATCAGTTCTGATATTTCCTGCCGCTGTACATCCTCTACATCATTTTTTAAAGTTTATTAGTTTGTACAGTTCAGCATAAGTAATGCCATTCCCTTTCAGGTTCAGAGGAAGTATGCAAGTATGGAGAGTAGTAGGAAGAACACTGAACTTGGAGTTCCAGGAAGATACTGCTGTGAAATTGGGGAAATCTCTTAAACCTTTAGAGCCTCAGTTTCCTCATCTTTAAGGAGGTGATAATGTCACTTCCCTGACCACTGTCATTTGGCTGTTGTGAGGATCAAATGGGTCAGTGGCTGTGCTAGCAGTTTAAGAAGTGTAAAGCTCTGTTCCAATGCCATGTGCTCTCATTATTATGAAGAGTAACCAGCACAAGCTGTTAAACATTTACCTTCTCATGAGCTTATATCCTTTGAAGCTATTGTTATCTTCTTGAGTAGAATCAGCTCTTGTGAGGCATGCCCAGAAAATTCATTGCGGACATCATTGTTTTTAGACTGCTAAGATTAATCCACATGAGTGAAATTTATCATCTTCCTTCAGCATCTTTTAGCTTCATCCAAAAGTCTATCTTATTTTTAAATTGACATATAACATTGTGTAATATAAAAATATAAAATCAGTATGCACATTTGGAGTTTATTTTTGTGTGTGGTGCTAAAGAGTGTTCTAGTTTCATTCTTTTACATGTAGCTGTCCAGTTTTCCCAGCACCACTTATTGAAGACGCTGTCTTTTCTCCATTGTATGTTCTTGCCTCCTTTGTCATAAATTAGGTGCCCATATGTGCATGGGTTTATCTCTGGGCATTCTGTCCTGTACCATTGATCTATATTTCTGTTTTTATGCCAGTACCATGCTGTCTTGATTACTGTAGCTTTGAGGTATAGTTTGAAGTCAGGGAACCTGATTACTCCAGCTCTGTTTTTCTTTCTCAAGATTGCTTTGGCTGTTCGGGGTCTTTTGTGTTTCCATACGAACTGTAAAATTTTTTGCTGTAATTCTGTGAAGAATGCCATTGGTAGTTTGATAGGGATTGCACTGAATCTATAGATTGCTTTGGGTGGTATAGTCATTTTCATAATATTGATTCTTCCAGTCCAAGAACATGGTGTATTTCTCAGACACTATAAAACTCTTAGAGGAAAACAGAAAAAACACTCTTTGACATAAACCACTGAAAGATCTTTTTTGACCCACCTCCTAGAGTAACAGAAATAGAAACAAAAATAAACAACTGGGACTAAATTAAACTTAAAAGCTTTTGCACAGCAAAGGAAACCATAAACAAGACAAAAAGACAACCCTCAGAATGGGAGAAAATATTTGTAAATAAAACAACAGACAAATGATTAATCTCTGAAATATACAAACAGCTCATGGAGCTCAATATCAAAAAAACAAACAAGCCAGTTAAAAGATGGGTGGAAGACCTAAATAGACATTTCACCAAGGAGGACATACAGATGGCCAAGAGGTACATGAAAAGATGCTCAACATCACTAATTATTAGAGAAATGCAAATCAGAACTACAATGAGGTATCACCTCTAGCTGGTCAGAATGTCTATTATAAAAAAATCTAGAAACAATAAATGCTGGAAAGGGTGTGGTGAAAGGGAACCTTCCTGCACTGTTGGTGGGAATGTAAATTGATACAACCACTATGGAAAACAGTATGGAGGTTCCTTAAAAAATTAAAAGTGTAGAACTGCCATATGACCCAGCAATCCCACTACTGGGCATATACCCTGAGAAAACCATAATTCAAAAAGAGACATGCACCACAATGTTCATTGCAGCACTATTTACAATCGCCAGGACATGGAAGCAACCTAAGTGTCCACTGACAAATGAATGGATAAAGAAGATGTGGCACATATATACAATGGAATATTACTCAGCCATAAAAAGAAATGAAATTGAGTTATTTGTATTGAGGTGGATGGACCTAGAGTCTGTCATACAGTGAAGTCAGAAAGAAAAAAACAAATACCGTATGCTAACATATATATATGGAATCCAAAAAAAAAAGTGGCTGATGAACCTAGTTGCAGGATAGGAATAAAGAGGTAGACATAGAGAATGGACTTGAGGACTTGGGGTGGGAAGAGGAAGCTGAGGTGAAGTGAGAGTAACATCAACATATGTACACTACCAAATGTAAGATAGTTGGCTGGTGGGAAGCAGCAGCATAGCACAGGGAGATCGGCTCGGTGCTTTGCGATGACCTAGAGGGGTGGGATAGGGACGATGGGAGGGAGGCTCAAGAGTGAGGGGATATGGGGACATGTGTATGCCTATGGCTGATTTGCTTTGTTGTGCAACAGAAACTAACACAGTATAGTGAAGCAATTATACTCCAATAAAGATCTATTTAAAAAAAAAAGAGAGAGAGAGAGACATCTAAGTACTCAGCCCAGAGAAAATCAGGTGATTTATTAAACTGGTGCGATAATGTGGTTTTGCTCTTCATTTAAAAAAAGAAAGAGAGAGAGAGAGAGAAAGAAAGAAAGAATAAATAATAAAAATAAAATCAATATATGCAAACAAGTTACATTTTTATATACTAATAATGAAATACAAAGTAAAACAAATAAAGAAAATAACCCCATTTACAATAGCATCAAAATCAATAAAATACTTAGGAATAAATTTAACCAACAAAGTGAGAAATCTGTACAATGAAAACTACTAGACTTTGTTGAAAGAAGTCGAAGAAGATGCAAACAAATGGAAAGATATTCCAAGAATTAATATTGTTAAAAAGTCCATATTACCAAAAGCCATCTGTAGATTCAATGCTATCTCTTTAAAATTTCTCAGATTACTTATGATTTGAGGCATTGCTTCTCTTCACTTGTGTACTAGTAATTCAAGTTTCCTCTTCTGTACATTGCCTTTTTGAATCCTTTGCTTACTTTTCTACTGGGGTCGATGCCTTTCTTTTGTTAATTTGTAGAAGTTACTTGTGTTATTCATGTAGTGGGGTTTAGACATTTTGAGTATTTTTCTCATATTGCCTTCTGTGTAATAAATGTGTCCATGGTGTCTTCTTTGAACAGAAAACCTTAATGTAAATGAACTCAGAGTCATCAGTACTTTGCCTTATGATTTGTGCTTTTGAAAAATATTTTTGAAAAGCTTTTCCCTGCCCTTAGGTCACCAGGATATTCTCTACATTATGCTCCACTAACTTTATAGTTGTACCTTTTTCTCTTAGATCTTTAATCCATGTGGAGTCCACATTTGTATGATATATGAGGCAAAGATGCAGTTTCATTTCTGTCTTTACAGTGAGCCAATTTTCCCTATGTAAGCTTCTAGGTACTGACTTGTGATATCCTTTTCATCATATTTAGTTTTCCACATATACATAATATCAGTATCTGAACTCTCGGTCCTATTTTATAGGCCTATTTATCTGTTTTTTGTTTTTGTTTTTGGTTGTTTTATTTTTTGTTTGTTTGTTTTACCAATGCACCACTGTTTCTGTTACTATGGCTTTGTTGTGTATTTCTATATCTAGTAGGGCAAGCTCCCTTTCTATTCATGTTCTTCAAGCTTGACTTAGCTATTCATAAACTCTTATTCCTCCAAATAAATTTTAAAGTAAGTCGTTATGTTCCTCAAAAAAATCTAAGTAGAATTTTTTTGGAGTTGTATTGAATTTATCAATTAAATGGGAGAATTGATGTCATTATAGTATAATATTAAGTTGTCTCATCCAAAAGCATAGGATTTTCTTCATTTATTCAGATCATCTTTTACATACTTTATTAATATTTTGAAGTTTTCTGTTTTCTCTGTATATACCTTGTACATTGTTTCATTAATATAATTAAGTCTTAGATGTTTAATAGATTTCTTGATAGTGGGAATGATATATTATTATTTATTATATTTTCTGATTGGTTGTC